>NC_041389.1:557986238-558059015 GCF_002162155.2 Triticum dicoccoides
GAATATTATTGGCTAGTTGGCCGAAGGGCGGTTGAATCGGATTTGGGGGGAATTTTTGTGTGGGAAGGGGAGGATTTTCACGCGGTGGGCGGGGGTAGTTTGGCGCATGGTCGGTGAGGGAGTCCTGGATTAGGGGGTGTCCGGATAGCCGGACTACCATCATCAGCCGAACTATCATCGGCCGGACTATCATCATCGATCGGACTCCAAGACTATGAAGATACAAGATTGAAGACTTCGTCCCGTGTCCGGATGGGACTTTCCTTGGCGTGGAAGGCAAGCTTGGCGATACGGATATATAGATCTCCTACCATTGTAACCGACTCTATGTAACCCTAGCCCTCTCCGGTGTCTATATAAACCGGATGGCTCTAGTCCGCAGGACAACAACAACAACCATTACAATCATACCATAGGCTAGCTTCTAGGGTTTAGCCTCCTTGATCTCGTGGTAGATCCACTCTTGTAAACATCTACTATATCAATATCAATCAAGCAGGACGTAGGGTTTTACCTCCATCAAGAGGGCCCGAACCTGGGTAAAACATTGTGTCCCTTGTCTCCTGTTACCATCCGCCTAGACGCACAGTTCGGGACCCCCTACCCGAGATCCGCCGGTTTTGACACCGACATTGGTGCTTTCATTGAAAGTTCCTCTGTGTCGTCACCGATAGGCTTGATGGCCTCTTCAATCGACAACGATGCAGTCCTGGGTGAGACTTTTCTCCCCGGACAGATCTTCGTATTCGGCGGCTTCGCACTGCGGGCCAACTCACTTGGCCATCTGGAGCAGATCGAAAGCTACGCTCCTGGCCGTCAGGTCAGGTTTGGAAGCCTAAACTTCACGGCCGATATCCGCGGGGACTTGATCTTTGATGGATCTGAGCCACAGCCGAGCATGCCGCGCTGTCACGATGGGCACGACCTAACTCTGCCGCCGGACAGCACCTTGGAGGCCGCACACAAATCTGCTCCGACCCATAGTCCGGAGCCGATCGCTCAGATCGAGGATGGATGGCTGGACACCGCCTCGGGAGCTGCAACTTCTACGGCGATGGAGCCGAACACTTACCTTGTCCCGCATAAAGCTCATGACTCCGAGGTGCCGGACTCTCTGCCGGACTCCGAACCTCCTGCACCCCTGCCAGTCAAATCCGGTTGGGCGCCGATCATGGAATTGAGCACTGCGGACACCTTTCAGCACTCACCCTTCGGGGATATCTTAAATTCGCTGAAGCATCTCTCACTATCCGGAGAGCCCTGGCCGAACTACGGCCAGGATGGTCGGGACGCGGACAATGAAGAAATTCAGAGCCCACCCACCACCCACTTCGTAGCCACCATCGATGATCTAACCGACGTGCTAAACTACGACTCCGAAGACATCAATAGTATGGACGACAATGCCGGAGACGATCAAGCGCCTTTAGGGCACTGGAAGGCCACCTCGTCACATGACATACATATGGTGGACACCCCAAGGGGAAGCGATACCGAGGAACAACGGGACGCGGCAGAGGATGATCCCGCCGATAAACAACCAAAACGGCGACGTAAACGCCGCCCTAAGTCCCGCCTCGATCGAAGCAGCATTCCTAACGACCCAGTGATAGAGCAGGGCAAACCAGCGGACGACGAACATACAACCAAGCAACCATCCGAACAGGACAAACCGGATAATCAACCCCTTCATGGAGCAATCAACAGTCCGGACACACCACCGGAGCATAAGAACCTTCACAAAAGACTCATCGCCACTGCAAGAAGTTTGAAGAAGGAAAAACGGAAGCTCAAAACAGCGGAAGACATACTCAGAATGAAGTGGAGCAAAATACTCAAGACCGCAGACAAATATGGCAATGGCCATCAAACAAAGAGCTACCCCAAGCGCAAGCTGCTGCCAGAATTTGACGAGGAAGCCATAAAGCCCTCACAGTCAAAAAATAAAGAGGCCGCCTGGCCGGATAGACGGCCGGATGACAGGCCAAAAGCGACAAGCGGCACCGCACACAAGCCGACTTATGATCCTGGGAAAACGGACGGCCCAACTAGGTCCATCTACGGGCCAAAAAGGAGGGCCCCAGGAAGTAACACAACACGACAAGTGTTCGAAGACAGCGGCACACCCAAATACAGGGGCGCCGCACACCCGCTATGTTTTACCGATGAGGTGCTGGATCATGAATTTCCAGCAGGGTTCAAACCCATAAACATAGAGGCATACGACGGCACAACAGATCTAGGAGTCTGGATAGAAGATTACATACTACACATACACATGGCTAGAGGAGATGATCTCCACGCCATAAAATACCTACCCCTCAAGCTCAAAGGGCCAGCTCGGCATTGGCTCAAAAGCCTCCCAGAAAACACTGTTGGAAGTTGGGAAGAGCTTGAGGACGCGTTTAGAGCAAATTTTCAAGGGACTTATGTACGCCCTCCGGATGCAGACGATTTGAGTCATATAACTCAATAGCCCGGAGAGTCAGCGCGCAAATTCTGGAACAGGTTCCTTACCAAAAAGAACCAAATAGTCGACTGTCCGGACGCGGAAGCCTTAGCAGCTTTTAAACACAACGTCTGAGATGAATGGCTCACCAGACACCTCGGCCAAGAGAAGCCAAGAACAATGGCCGCGCTAACAAGCCTCATGACGCGCTTTTGCGCAGGAGAAGACAGCTGGCTAGCAAGATGCAGCACCAGCGACCCGAGTACATCCGAGATCAGAGATGGAAACGGAAAATCACGACGCAGGAAAGATCAGCGCCGGAATAAAAAAAAAGCCCAAAGGGCACCGCAGTCAACGCCGGATTCAAAATCTCGCGGCCAAACAATAAAACACTGCCTCTTAAGGACAATAGCGACGAGCTGTCAAATTTAAACAAAATTTTAGATCGGATATGTCAAATCCACAGTACCTCCGGAAGGCCTGCAAACCATACCAACCGAAATTGTTGGGTTTTTAAACAGTCCGGCAGACTCAACGCCGAACACAAGGGGCTCGATTCGCCAAGCGAGGACGATGACGAACCCCACCAGCAGAGCACCGGAAGTCAAAAGACTTTCCCACAAGAAGTCAAAACAGTAAACTCACTTCATGTGATAGTACGGAAAACCAACGCGGCACTCGCTAAGACAAGTGTCGCATGGTCCACCCCAGCGGAACACCGAGATGGGATGTCAAAACCAATCACTTTCGACCATCTGGATTAGTCCAGAAGTATCCGGAACGCAGGATAGACTACCCTGATATTGGATCCCATAATAGACGGAATGCAATTCATGCAGGTTTTGATGGACGGCGGCAGTGACTTAAACCTGCTATATCCGGACACAATCCGCAAGTTGGGATAGACCCTACTACAATTTGGCATAGCCGCACTTCCTTCAAAGGAGTGGCGCCAGGCCCTTACGCCAGGTGCACAATTTCATTTTTACTAGAAGTTGTGTTCGGGTCACCTGACAACTTCCGACGAGAAAAGCTAACCTTTCATGTCGCCCCATTTAAAAGTAGCTATCAAGCACCACTGGGACGGGAAGCTTTCGTCCGCTTCAATGCAATACCACATTACGCGTCTCTTACGCTTAAAATGCCCGGTCCACGTGGCATCATTTCATTAAAAGGTCGCCTGAGACCCCGGACACGGCTGGACGAGTCCGGAATAAATAAGCTAGGGGCTACCTAGCCACACACCCCTTCACAAGGGTTTGTACATATAAGCCATGATGAGCTAGCATAGGCTCAGCTTTATTAATCTATATTTCAATTTTTATGCACTTTCTCGCACGATTTATTTTCAAACTAAGTTCCTCTCCTTTTACAGATGAACAGCGTGCACACCCGTCCAGGATATGGCACAACGGAGACACAGGCGCAGACGTGCAGTAGGGACCCGTTGCAAGGACTCTTTTCAGACTAAGACCCTACGTAAACCTTTCTTACTGTCTCTTGTTGCTATAATCCCCTGGTTTCTCATTATAACCAGAGTGGAGACTGGCGTTTTGGCATCGGCCGCGCCAGAAGAACTTGCCCGTACCTGGACACAAGGGGCTTAGGGCATTATTTTGCCCGCTATTGTAAAGACCGAACACCTTTGGGAGTGTTCGGCGTCTCGAGTTAGGCCTTATATGCATCAGCTCTGAATCATGTCTTTGGTCAAATGTTGGGTTTGCCCGGCTCCTGTGTTTTGCTGCCTTACATTCCGTATCATCGGCTAACGCGGCACCAGGAGAACTACTGCGATTGTGCCCCAGTTCGGCTGGGCGAGCACCTCAGTAGAGAAAGCCGAAAACTGACTGTCATGATACAGCGAGAGACTGGTCAACCACTCGATCGACCATGGGAATGTTTAGAATTCCTCCGCTTTGACGAAGGGCCGTTTCCCGGTCAGGCACATACGCGCCCCAAATTCGGAGTGCGCGGTGCCCCCAGGGGCTATGTCGTAGCCCCACCCTCGAACTCCATGGCTAAGTGAAAGTGATAAAGCATTATAGTCCGGTTGCCTCGTTTGCTACGCTACCACCTCCTTTACAGGACCGAGACGTCGGATTAAGTGTGAAAACGTGCTATTTTTTGCGAACACCCCCGCACCTTGTGCGTGGGGGCTGAAGCCGACGACTGCCATCTTTCAGGTTATACACACGTATACATGAACGGCCGCATAGGAGATATTCTATCACTTGAACGCACAAGTATAAAAGGCGCTTACATCATAAATATTGTTTTACATCATAAAAACGTTCATTTGAACGTAACATTTTTTGAGCACTGCGACTCTATTACACGAGCACCACGCAACACTTCGCCAAAATAGTGCTCGGCGGGTAACCGGTCATAATCCGAACCCGGGGTCGCAACAGCGGTGGCATCCATCTCTGTCCAATGTGTCTTCACACGAGCGAGTGCCATCCGCGCACCCTCTATGCAGGCCGACCGCTTCATCGCCTTGATATGCGGCACCGCCCCAAGAAATTGCTGCAATAAGCCAAAGTAACTCTTCGGCTCGGGCCTATCCGGCCGGACATGGGTCACTATATCCTTCATAGCAAGCTCGGACAACCTATTTAGCTCAGCCCACTCGGCCAAACGGTCGGTCAGCAGAAGTGAACGCTCCGGACTATGGAATTGAGACCAAAACAGCTCTTCCGTCTTGTGATCCTTCTGGCTTCGAAAATGTACAACGGCATCCGCCGCACTCGCTGCTAAGTCCATATAAGGGTCCTCTGGGCCCCACAGTTGGCCCAGCTGAGCATACTTTGGATCCGTGAACCTTCGGTGCAGCAGAAAAGGCTTGCCAGCTACAATTTCTCCGGCCTGGCGCAGCTCTTCCTTTATAGCACGCATTGCAGAGCGGGCATCCTTGGCTTCGGTGGTGGCCTTCTCCAAGTCTTCTTGCCCCGCTAGGCGCACCTTCCCAAGAGCCTCATTGCGGTCGGTAGCATCTTTTAACTTCACGGCCATTTCGGCCATCTCTTCCCTGCTCCGGCAGTGTGCGGCCCTTTCTGCCGCTAACTCCTCGGCCGCCCTCAAGGCTGCCGCATTACTCCTTCTGGCCTGCTCCTTGGCTTGAGCAAGTTCGGCCCGAAGGCTCTCCACAGCAGCGGCACTATCTGCATTTCACGCACATGTTGTAAGGAGCTGGCTTCGGCCCCCTTACCAAGTGACCGCACAGAAACACTTACCTTGCGACTCATCAAGTCGCCTGTTAACCAGCGTGATGTCCGCATCCGCAACAGCGAGTTGCCACTTTAGTTCAGCAACTCCATCAGTCCGGCTGGCCCCCGGATAACCCGCCACCTGCATCAGCACGGCGGAAATTTTAACCTGCGATTTTGATCCTCGGCACGCTGTCGATTTCGACAACCTACCGAGTCTCAGGGGCTACTATCTATATAGGGCGCATTCTATATGCAAAACTGTTAAAAGGTGTGTCATTTTTACGTACCTCAAACCCCGCCAGCAAACTCCTGACGACATTATGCAACCCGCCTTCCGCGGACGAAATCCTTTCAATCACCATGATCATCAATGCGTGGTGATCTTCTGAGATAGACGCCTTCTCAAGTAGATCCTTCAGCCGTACACCAGTTGGCGCCGAACTATCCGGCTTTGCCAAACCCGGGGGCTCCCTCCGTGATGACACTTCAGGCTCGTCCGCCCTATCCGACGGCGCCACGGACGGAGGCGTCTGGCTCTCCATCATCTCCGGACGAAGGTCCCCCGAAGACGAGCTCATTTGTGAAGGACGGAGATCCGAACTACAAGGTAAAAACTTTAGTTATCCTCAGAAGCACAAATAGGGATGTCCCTTATTAGAAAACTCCTTTCTTTCTACTTATGGCTCGTTGGAGGGCTGACTCTTTAAGGGAGATTGTGCGGCCGGGGCCTCCCCGGACGCAGGACCCTCTGGCGAAGATTTCTTCCCCCGTTTAGGGGCTTTTGCCCCCGGGTCCTCGGAGGCAGTCCTCTTCTCCCCTTGGAGGGAGGAATTCTTGATCCCTCCTCTTTCAAGAGCCTCCTTAGGCGAGGCAGTAGCTTTCCTGCTTTCCCCTTCGCCTTCCTCTGGAGGCGCAACCTCCAGCATCCGGACCAGCACGGAATCTGGCGCGGTCTCGGGGAGGGGGGCCGGACACCATATCAATTTTGCTTCCGCTATCCACTCTTGTTTAGAAGGAAGTTGGTCATAAGGCGAATCATCGAAAGGCAAACAAATGGTATGTCCGGACTTGGAACTACTTACTTGAGTATCCGGGCAATTGCAACTTAGGCCAGCATCCTCGGTCAATTCCGGACGCGCCTCTTGCGATCCGAAGAATAATTTGTACATCTCTAGGGGTGTCATACCCATGAAGTGTTGAAGAATCCGTGGGCCCTCCGAATTGAACTCCCACAGCCGGAGAGGGCGGCGTTTGCAGGGCGGGAGACGCCTAATCAGCATAACCTGCATTACCACCACCATATCAACCTCCCTCGTTTGGAGATCTCGAATCCGGCCCTGCAGTAGGGGCACGTCCTTTGACGGCCCCCAGTTGAGCCCTTGGTTGATCCACGACATCAACCGTCGTGGAGGTCCCGGGCGGAATAAGGGCGGCGGCTTTTGTCTGCGGCCCCTCGGAACGGTAATATAGAACCACTCTTGCTGCCACGGGCCGAGCTCCTCTTGGAAGGAGCCATCGGGCCACGGGGCATCGGCCCTCCTACTTATGGCCGCCCCGCCGCACTCCGCTTGACGCCCCCCGATCATCTTCGGCGCCACATTGAAGGTCTTCAGCCACAGGCTGAAGTGAGGGGTGACGCGGAGGAAGGCTTCGCAGACAACAATAAATGCGGAAATATGGAGGATGGAATCCGGAGCCAAATCGTGGAATTCCAACCCATAGTAGAACATGATCCCTCTCACAAAAGGATCCATCGGGAAGCCTAAACCCCGATGGAGGTGGGATACAAAAACGACATACTCGCCGGGCTCGGGGGTGGGGATGGCCTGCCCTTTGGTAGGCAACCTGTGCGAAATCTCATAAGCCACGTACTTGGCCTCCCGCAGCTTTGGCACATCCTCCTCCGTGACGGAGGAGGGCATCCACCGGCCCTGGAGGTCAGAACCGGACATCGTTGAAGATCCGAAGCGCTCGAATCTGGAGCTCTAGGTGCTGGAACTTGGAGCGGGGAAAGGATTCGATGGAGGATTGAAGAAAAGAAATGAGCCTTGGTCCCGTTATAAAGAGGGAGAATACCAAGAGCCATCTCCATGACCATTTGGGACTCGCCTTCGATAGAGGGGGCGTGGCGACGGGCGCGGTTGGGTTACCCACGTCCGTATTGATGAGAGTCCCAGATTAAGGGGGAACACGATCTCTGCTTCGACAAGACGTGCCAAGGAAACCGCTTCGCTAAATGTGCTGAGGTGGTAGAGTAAAAAACGATTCAAGTAATGGCTTGGTAGTGGCGTGACGTCATGCCGCAAAAAACGTCAGCAGATTGAACTTGTGTATATATTATTCTCTCTACGGTGGAATGTGGAATTTATTTTACAGAGCCGGACACTATCCTGGTGTTCACAATCTTCTATCATTCGGAGGAGGAACCCGCCTTGCAATGCCAAGGAATATACGCGCCGGACTTATCGTCATTGAAGCCTGGTTCAGGGGCTACTGAGGGAGTCCTGGATTAGGGGGTGTCCGGATAGCCGGACTACCATCATCAGCCGAACTATCATCGGCCGGACTATCATCATCGACCGGACTCCAAGACTATGAAGATACAAGATTGAAGACTTCGTCTCGTGTCCGGATGGGACTTTCCTTGGCGTGGAAGGCAAGCTTGGCGATAGGGATATGTAGATCTCCTACCATTGTAACCGACTCTGTGTAACCCTAGCCCTCTCCGGTGTCTATATAAACCGGATGGCTCTAGTCCATAGGACAACAACAACAACCATTACAATCATACCATAGGCTAGCTTCTAGGGTTTAGCCCCCTTGATCTCGTGGTAGATCCACTCTTGTAAACATCTACTATATAAATATCAATCAAGCAGGACGTAGGGTTTTACCTCCATCAAGAGGGCCCGAACCTGGGTAAAACATCGTGTCCCTTGTCTCCTGTTACCATCCGCCTAGACGCATAGTTCGGGACCCCCTACCCGAGATCCGCCGGTTTTGACACCGACAGTCGGCTTCTCCAAGTGCAGTCCCACGTGTCAGTGAAGAGGCAAGCTGAAGCGCGTTACGTTTGCGTGAGCCGTGTGCAGGACCGAACGTGTGTGGGGTGCAATGCGACCGCGACAGGAGTGCTGTGAGTGTACCACCTTTTTTCCTTTTAAACTAGGTGCTTCGCCCGCTCAAATTTTTTTTTTGCTTCGCGCGATCCATCTATACTACTACTAGTAATCCGGTAATCCCGACTAAAATGGCGCGACCGGGTCTTTTCCTGCATGATATGCTAGGAGGTTGGCTTAGTTGGTTTTTTTAGGACGAGTAATGCTACACCTACGTAATCCCAGTTACGTAATTAACGTAATGTGGAATGTGTGAGCTGTTGATTGTAGATTGGGGGGAGGGACGGGCCCACCACCATGAAAATTAGGGGAGGAGAGAGAGAGGCAATTTACCTTAACCCTTTCGTAGGTTCCTGTAGATGTAGAAAGATGTGAAATGCGTGAATGTGTAGTGGACGTACTATTGGAGTGCCTAAGATAATTTGTGTATGTATAGACCCTATGTGTTTATTTTACTTCGCATGTTAGATTTGTCTCGGTTCAATAAAAAGCAGAGTTGGTGATGATGGTGTGCCTCTCATCCTGCAATATAGGCCGTCCGATCTATATCTAATGGATAGGAAGGAAACTATGACAATTTACCCACACTCCTCTCCACATTTGCAGATAAGGCTTTCCCTCGTTCATCCTTTTCTCCCACAAGATCTTGATCTTCCGTGCAACGCACGGGCATCTTGCTAGTACTCCTACAATATGTATATTATTGTGAAAGTTCATATACACTGGCCGATATTAATGCAAACACGGAAGATTTTCATTACATTTCGAACTTTTATAGGACAGAAAAATAAAAGAAACCCGACCCTAAACCTATTCTACGGCAGCGACCGACGTCCTCCATCTGCGATCTCTATGTACAGGGGCGGGGTCCAAGACCCGTGAAGTGAAGGTGCGGTCTCCGGCGAGGAATAGTAGAACATGGGATACGGACCGGCCAATTGGCACACCATGCCCTGCCGCCTCCCATGCCCTACTCATCCTCGGAGGAGTCCCCGACGTCGACGGTGCCGGACGTTGGACGGTGGGAAGTAGGACGCGTGGCTGACGGTGCTCCTGTCATCGGCCGCCAGCGTGGCCGCCGCTTGTGCGGTCGCGTCTGCGTCCGACTACGCCGGTATTGCGTCGCGGGAGTCAACTTGAGTGAGGGCGGTGACCTCGAGCTTCATCCCCAAAGACAAGCTCTCCTGCAGAGCATTCACACTTGCGGTCATGGCAGATGTGGTGCCAGGTAGGTGGACGATGCGCTATGGTTTGGAGGTTAGCTGGGCGTTGCCGCTTTAAGTAGCGCATTCCGGTGAGGCCAAGCGCCCGGGTACGTCATTAAGTCGCCGGAGTTGGTTCCTCGGGCACCGAGCCTCTTAACGACGACATACAAACGGACGACATGAATGCGGGTAGCCGGCGCCGGCTGGGAACGCACCGCGCGACGGCGCGAGGGACGAGGGTTTTGGTGTGCCAGGGTAGTCAGCTGCGGTCGTGGCAACATTGGAGATGCCATTTTCTCACATGCGATCCCCGCATATTTTCGAAAAAGCAAGACGACCCGGCATGGTCTCAGGTCCAGAGGATGCAGTTGGCCGCGCTACACCACTCCGAGGATGCGTCGCGGCGCCCTGTGCATCCTCGACGAGCCGAGTGTTGGGTGTGTTTGGATTGTGGCCAAAGTGCACCTTACCAAAATTTTGGTCATGACCCAAAGATTGGTCTTTGTTTGGATGGTTGCCATTTTTTTGGCATGCCAATGAACTCTAGCCAACTCTAGTTCATTTTTCTTGCCAATGTCGGCCAAATCATGGGCAACCAATACCTTAACCAAAATTTTGGTCATGACCCAAAGATTGGTCTTTTTTGGATGGTTGCCATTTTTTGGCATGCCAATGAACTCTAGCCAACTATAGTTCATTTTTCTTGCCAATGTCGGCCAAATCATGGGTAACCAATACCTCAACCAAAATTTTGGCTACTCAATGCTTTGATGGGGCAACCTTGGGCACAAACCAAACATACTGTTTGTCGTGCCACAGCACTAACGCCACCCTCGGCACACTGAAACCGACCATGTCTAGCGATGATATGAGCGTGTCGCTCACCGCGGTCGCCATGTCCAGAGGTGGTGCTAGAGCCGCGCCCTGTTGTTGGCCCCAATGACCCACATAAATGGTTGTCGGTGGCGAGGAGGTCGTGGGCTAGCTCCTCCATTGGACTAGTCTGCGCTACGTCGTCCCGGCGGGTGTGCCCCACATGTCGGTTTCCCTGTTTTCCCGGCCATATTTGAGCGAAAGTGCTCTGCGTTGTGCATTAGGCCTTTCACTATGTAGGCCAAGCGAGACAACTTATTGTTTATTTGAGCCATTCAAGTATAATCATGTGGCGTTTTCTTATTTCTCATTCCTCTCCAACCCTCTTCTCCATCGATCATGTGGCCCTCCAGTCGACTCCATCCTCCCGCATGCCTCATTTGAACATTCCGCCGAGTATCATTCGCATGTACCCACCCTAGTCCTCTTTCAATAGATCTCTGGACCCCGAGATGCAACCGAGAGGGAATGAGTGGGGGCACGTGATACCTAAGGCGGATTCAAAATTTTGAACCGGTGATCATACCATCCGCAAATCATATATAAAGGTTATTCAATGTTCGTTTTGTTTTTGAACATACAATATACTCCCTCCTATCCTTTCTAGTGTTCATATAGGTTTTATGTGTAGTCAAAGTATCTCTACTTTTATCAAGAAGGTATCAACATTCAACAATGCCCAATCAATATTGTTAGATTCGTATGTACTCCTAGATTTGTACTCGAGATGGTTTCCAATTTGACTATTGACAAGATTAATAGTACATGAGATGTATAATGTGAAAATTATATCATTGGAAACTCCTTTCACATATGAATTTGACCGTATGCTTTCCGTAAGTTGCATGTCATATATTATTACTCTAACATTTGGTCAAAGTTAGCCTCGAAAAATGCATTAGGCCCTGTATAGTAAATGGAAGGAGGGACTAGTAGTGGAAGTGGTTCCTCATCCCTGCCTTACCCTCCCTTTCGGTCACTTACTAGCGGACCCCGTTCTTGCTAGGCCCCGCATGTCAGTTACTCAATAGGTTCGGCCACGTCAGGGGATCCTCATTCGTAGTATACTCCCTCTATTTTTATTTACTCCGCATAAAATGGAGGGAGTGGTAGTATAATAAATCACGCGAGCGGGGGAGGGGGACGGACATCGGTTTGCTATCAACTGTGGTCCCACAAGAGAGCGAAACACAAGACGAAGCGCATTCCATTCGGTGAGCGACGTGGAGGGTCCAGCGTGCCGGGCTGCAACGCGAACGCGACAAGAGCGATGTACAGTCAAAACCGATTGACCGGCCGTCACCAGAACCACTATTCACACCAGAACCTTCGCTGCTCGGCCTACGCCAGCCACTGCCCTAAAAGCACACCAAATCTCCAGCCCATTCCCCCACCTTTCGATCCCCTAGCCCGCATCAAGCGTCCCCTAGGTCGCCATAAAGTCATGGTGCGCTGCAAGATCACTTACTACAAGATGCTGACGCCGGAGCACCGCGCAGAAATCGCGGCGGCGGCCGGCACCACAGACCTCTGTTCCCAAGCTCGCTTTGCGGCGGGCCAATCCCTGAGTCCTCTGGAGCCACGCTACGAGGAGGAGGAAGCCGATCCAGTGTTCATGGCGGAGGTCGCGGCGCAGAAGGCCCCCGATGGGTATGAGATGATGGACGTCGACTTTGTGCCGGCGTCTGAGTCCCCCATGGTGCAGGCGGACCAGCGGTTCAACATGGCGATACTAAAGGAGGACCGGGAGGCAGAGGCTCAACTCGACACAGAGCGTGCATGCCGCTGCCATCGAGGCTCTCCTGCAGCCGAAACCGGATGTCGTGGATGTGAACCGGGCGGCAGAGCCTCAACTTGAGGCGGAGCGCCTGGATGCCGCTGCCATCGAGGCCCTCCTGCAGGCGGAACCGGACATCCTAGACTTGAATCGGGCGGCAGAGGCTCGACTCAACGCAGAGCACGCGGATGCCGCTCTCATCGACGCCCTCCTACAGGCGGAACCGGAAGTCCTGGACTTGAACCGGGCGGCGGAGGCTCAACTCGACGCGGAGCACGCGGATGCCGCTGCCATCCAGGCCCTCCTGCAGGCGGAACCGGACGTCCTCGACTTGAACCGGGCTGTGCTCTCGTCCGTGCAGAGCGCCTGCACGCTCCAATTGAATGAGTAGCTAGAGGCCGAGGACAACCACGGTGCGGAGACACACGTCGACATCTACGGCTGGTCCGCGCCGGCAGCCAAAGACAACGAGGCCATCTCTTTCCACGAGCAGTGATAGTTTTCCTTTATGTTGTTGTTTTTATGGATCTTTTGCTGTGTACAAACATATATTTGTTATGCAAGTCGCTTGACTTGGGTTAGTCTACCATTTCAGGCGGTTGGATGAATATCCTACATCTCCTAACCCTTCTTCCTTCTTCCTCACCTCTTTTTCTTCCCCAACAGACCACCGCACGGGCCGTACGGATACTCCCCAACATGCGTTGGATAAACATACTCTATGAACAAAAATTATGTGTCAGCGATAGGATGGCTGAGTTTGGTTTGTTCACATGTGACAGCACGTGTCAGTGAGGGTGTGTTCCCTTTGGGTTACAGCGTGCAGGAGCGACTGTCTGAGGGTGCGGTGCGACCGCGGCGTGCAGGAGCGACCGTGTGAGGGTGCGTTGCGACCACGACAGCCGTGCGCAAGTGTACCTCCTTCTCATTTTGAAAACTTTAGGCAAGCTTGGCAAAAATGTGTGGCGAAGTTTGGCAATTAAAGGCCTAGACCCAAACAGGATAAGTACGTACGTACTAGGAGTACTAGTGTTAAAAAAGAAAGGCGGGGTTTTCCTTTGCGGGATTTAATCGATACAAATCCTCATTTCACGTGTCCATTAATGCGTATTTTTTATCCAAAGACCAAAGAGCTAACCATCTCACTCCTCATCGCTTTATTATTACAGCGCCATGCAAACCAACCCTCTCACTTCCGCATGCATGCAGGGGATATTAATGTCCTTGGTTGCTAACCCCATCAATTTTGCCTCGATTAGTATTAGTGGCCCTTTGCAAATTGTAATTTTGATATACTGGCCTTGTGTACAAAAAAATGGAGGTAGTAACTATATTTGACTTCCTTCCCCATTCCGGTGACGTCGACGATATCTTTTTTTTTTGTGGTTTGGCGAAGTGCGTTCGACGGAGAACACCATTGAGGGAGACCACGGTAAGTCATTCGCAAGTGCCGCCTGCAAGCCGAGACAACCGCCTTATTTGCATCCAGGAAGTCCGTTGAACCAAAGGACTAGTACTACTAGGAGTACTAGTGCGGTGAGATTGTTTCTCGAAGAAGACGATGGAGAAGCGGAGTCAGCGAAGAGTGAAATGATGGTTGCTTCGTTTATGCTTTTGTGATTTGATGCCTCATTGCTTTGTGATTTGTGATAGAAGGGACAGGAGAGGAGACTCTGTGCTCTATACTGTACGACATGCGTCCAAGCATGGGAGAAAGAGGAGAGACGTTGCATTTTTCTATTCCTTCAATCAATCAATGAGGGAGCTTCGGTTCCATCTCTTTGGCTTTGGCAACACCGTCCATAATGGTTCCCACGATGCCAAAAGCTATTTTCACATTTGGCTACACATTGTGGATGCCCTTAACCGTACCACTTGGTTTTGCTCCTGTGTGCTATCTATACAAATCTCAATTATATTGATCTAAAAAATTATAGAATCAAGATTAGTAAAAAGGAGGTGATTTTGCCTCGCGGATGGCGAGGGAGGTTTCTTATTTTTGGAGGACATTGTCCTGGAGGTTTTCTAACATGCGGTCCCACATGTCAGTGCTTTACCAAGCCAATCCGCGTCCCACAACGGTAGAAGCAACACGTGATTAAGTTGAAGAAGATGAGGGAGAAGCGGATTCAGCAACGAGTGAAATGATGGTTGCTTCGTCCCTCCAACTTCTTTTTAGCATTATTACTTCGTCCCTGCGGGAAAGGTGCAGCTTTGTGATTTGATGCCTCATTGCTCATTACTACGCCGACCCCATGACTGGGGTGCTTCACCCCGGCTGCTCTGCACTGTATTCCGGTATGGCACGTGGACCCGTTAGCTTGATGTCCCACATGTCGGCAAAAGAGACTAGAAGATTTATGAAAGCGAGCGCTCCACTCTTACGACGGAGGAGTAGACGACACGACGACCTAATGAACTGTCACTTGTACTGTATAATACTATAGTTTTGCTGTTTCGCATGATCCATCGATGCAAACCCAATTAAACAGGAAAGGGCGGGATTTTTCCCACGCGGTAGATGATACTGTCCATACATTTCAAAGGCAATTTTAATGTATGCAAATTGAATAATTATAACTAACAATATTATATCTAGTAAAACTAAAAACACATATGATTTATTGTGTTAGAGTGTAGTAGTAGTGCTGCAACATGCGAGAACGTGTAGAGATGTAGTTTTGGAGGGCCTACAGAGAGAAAAGCGTAATACGGTCACCGGACTTCAGAATAAGCTGATTATACGGTGATTATACGGTCACTTGCTCATGGTTCAGCATCGAATTGCACTCTATTGACCGGCTAAATAGTCTGCGTGGCGCCATGTTGACTAGTTAAATTGACCACGTTCCTTGTGGGTCCCACCTATCAGTTCGCATAGGGAAAAGTTCAGATAAACACAAATTTACACTGGTGCGACAAGGCTCCAACCCGTGCGCGGGAGTCACCTGGTTGTGTATGTTCTGTCAGGGCCTGATGTGTGCGCATGCACGAGTAGGTTGAGCACTTGAGCGTGAGAGTGTGTGTTGGTCGTGTGGTGTACTGGTGTGTGCATGCATGCGTGCGTGTGTGTGTGAGTTGCGTGCGTGCGTGGCTGCGTGTGTACGTGTGAGTGTTGCGTGCGTGCGTGGGTGCATGTGTTTGTGTGAGTGTTGCGTGGATGTAGTTCGTGTGCATGCGTGTGTGTGTGTATAATCACCACACCAGCTCCTGTGTGTTAAAACAGATGGCTCGGCATACCAATACAAGGCCACCTTGTCCGCTGTGCCCACGGTCATGACTTTGAACCACCGCCCAAATATTTTTTTGTCGTTTGTTTTCATTCTTACTAGCAAGATGCCCGTGCGTTGCACGTAACATCAAGATGCATTTGTATGACTTGTTTATCTTGTGAGAGAAAAGGTTGAACGAGGGAAGGCCTTATTTGCAAATGTGGAGAGGTGTGTGGGTACCTTTTTGCAAAATTGCCATAGTTTCTTTCCAATCCGTCATATATAAATCGGACGACCTATATTGCAGGATGGCAGGCACACCATCATCGCCAACTCTGTTTTTTATAAGAGTGTATTTTATGTATTTTATAAGAGTGTAGATGTAGAGTAGATAAAGTCGACATGTGGGCACGATGGTAGTGAGATAATGTGATGCAACACTAGAGGTGCCACGTGGAGCGTTTAACTAGTCAACTAGTCATGTCATGAGCAAATACATAGTTGTACGGTGAGCCCGTGACTGTATAATAACGACTAAACGTAAATGGTGACCGTAACGCGTGGATTCTGAAGTCCAATGTATGTATCGTGCTTTCACTTCAAATACAATGATCGTCATTGCATATATCGCGAGAGAAAGATGAAACATGTGTGAATTTTCTGGGGGCTTACTTTTAGAGGATGTGGAGATAGTTTTCTGTGCATACGTGAAAGGGGCGTACAGGGGGGGGGGTATGCGATGGAGAGAGAGATGCTCTTCGTTTCTCTTTATTATGACTAACTTTGTATATAGTATAAAAATATACAAATTCACAGTGCGGAATAAATATCATTGTGGGCACCATGCAATGCAAATTAGCGTTCGTACTCCTCCATATAACTTTGTAATGTTGTATATATGTAGAAACTCTAAAATAATTTTTTGGCCACACTTTATTCAAAAGGAATGTTGTATGCGAAATAAACGTGAACAGAGGGCTTTTTAGATCAATGGGGTACGTGATGTAACATGTGTGAATGTGTAGTTGATGCATTTGGCGGGGCCTAGAGAGGTATGTGTGTGTATTACATATTCGAGAGAGGCATGGATAGAGGGGCCAACGGGGGTGGGGGGTGGGGAGATAACACGAGAAATGAGAGTGGTCTAGAGAGAGAGAGACGAATATGACGTCACGACGAGAGATTACATTCCCTTGAGTGTGTATATGCAAGGGGGGAGGGAATAGAGGCACCAGGAGAAATATTCTGTGTGTGTGGTGTTTGTGTTGGTATGTGTGGGTGTGAGAACATAATGAGACGTGGGGGCAGAGGGTGTGTCACCACATGAGGTCCGGTGGGTTGAGGTGAGGCCCTTCGTTCGGTTCCGTCCTGCGCCACATTGGTCGGCCCGTGACGCATTTAGGAAGACCCATGGATGACTAGTCATACAAGACAAAGATAGCAGAATTGTGAAGGACTCTGTGTCCACTGACAAAGCCGGCTAGGATTTGTAACCCTAGGTTCTGGGACTAAGGTAACCCCTTTATATCTGATATTATTATTCATCCAACCTAACTTTAAGGGGCATCCTATAGAATGCTCTGCTAGAATCACACTCGTCGATTAGGAAGAGAGGTGTGAGACAATGCGTGAGAGATAGGCCTAAAGATAATGTGCATACATGAGACACGTAGGCAGGTCCATTTATATAGAAAGGGTCGATGTGTATTGTGCATGTGTATGTTTGCGAGAGGAAGAGTGCTTGTGATAAAGGTTAGTGAAAACAGTTATAAATGGTTACGAGAGGGAGGGAGGGTAATATCTAGAGCATGTGTGCGAGAAAGACACCTCGGGAGAGAGTGTGTGAGCATCTGTGAGAGACCACCGATGGAGAGTGAAACTACACGTAAAAGACTGCTGTATACATTGAATAAAGATATAAATTGTATCCAAATATTAGGATGGGATCATGATATTTGCAATTCGCGTAAGGAGGGGTCATTGATCCATCAGACATCTAGATTCTATCGAATTTGAGCATGTCTATGTTATTATTCGACACAATTGATCCACGTAGTTAGTATTTTGAACTGCAGACAATGCATCGCTTTAGCAATCGAATATAAACGTGAGTATAGTTCATGTTGTGTGTGTAAAGCACATTATACGTACGAAAGTTACACAATGAACATTATAAATAGCTACCTATGATCTAGCATACATTTGAATTCAACTTAAGGTGGCTTAAAAAAATCGAATTCAACATGAAGTCCATTCAATTATTTGAATTTGATATCATGGCATTTGTAAACCATACCTAAATTATGGGGGCACCAATCTTTGCTCCGATTTTGTACATAATAGCATATGTAGTCGTGTACAAAATAGATTCAAATTTAGCTCCTTCATTCCAAAATAATCATAGTTATAGGATTTTAAAGTGTCAAAATTTCAAAAAGAAGCGGATAATTTAATGAGGTTTTCAAACATACATGGTCAAATATAACGTTGTCTATTTAGGTCAATCCTCATAGTTCAAGAGTACACTAAACGTGAATGCTTGTGTTTCAAAATTTTGAACGAAGCGCCAAAAGAGCCTCTACTCGCCCGAAACCGCGTGAGACCAATGTTTGGTAGTACAAGCAAATTACTTTTCTAATAACTCCGACCCGTGAAACCTACCGGCCCGACGTCCAAAGGTCTAAACCGGGGTAGGTTTATAGCTTCATCTAGACGCCACGCAACCGCCTCTGAAAAACATTCATACACAATGGCCGCCTAAGCACACATGCGCGCGGCCGAAATCGCTCCCGCCCACTATTTGGGACACCTGGTTACCATCCTACCCCCGACCCGCAGTAGGTCCGAAATTTAAGAGGGGGGCAAAGTTTGTACTTTCCCCAAATTTCAAACAAGCGCGTCCCATCTTCTTTTCAAAAAAGCCAAAAACAAGCGCGTCCCAGACCAAAACATGGTTCCTCCCCACCCGTCCGATTCCCCATTCGTACTCCATGCGCGCCAAAACTACCTCTCCACCAGCCACGAAACCCCGGCGTCCTCCGTCCGCCACCCCATCCCACCCATCAATCGCCGCCCTCCTCCATCACACCAGAGCCGATACCCCGATGTCGTCGTCCACCGCAACCTCAACCGCAACGCACTCCACTGCTAGTAGTTGAAGCCGATGCCGAGCCGTCCGTACCCGAGCCAGTTCAACCACGCCGTCCTGCGCCTCACCGCTGCCGCTCCAACTTCGCCACCCTCCATGCAACGGAGCTGTTCCTGCTACACCGTCCTTCGCCGCCTCGGATCTGCTTCCCCTCCGCCGACATACGGCCACGGCAACACAGTCAACAATTTGGCCATGGGTTTGTCCAAGCCTGCACCCTCCAGAACATCGGTTTCCCCGGTAAAAAGAACAAGATCGGTGCGACATGTGGAGGTGACCACACCGGCAACTGAAAAAGGTACTCCTCTCCATTATTCATGCAAATCTTACGTATCTGCTTGCAGGGTATTCATCCCACAGAAGACACTAGTTGACCGCTTCTTCTTCATACTAGATGTTCCTAGTAACTCGCGATGCACAAGGTATCTCCTCATATACTATTTCACCTTAGCTAGAGGTCTGTCGCCTCCCCTGAATTTCAATTTCTGGCCAGTTGATTCCCAATTAACGGAAGCATTCCTCGGTGTAACAGGCGCTAGTACGCCTATTACGTCGGGGAAGCAAGCCTTCGTTTTTATCTTAGGTACGTGTGCGGCCTAGAGCTACTGACGCCCGATATGGAGGTCGGACGGGATTAAAGGGATGGCCTGGGGGCGTTGCCAAGCACGGCGATGGTGTGAGGTCGAGGGGAGGGCGGGGCGGCGGAGGCAGGGGTCTGGGCCGGTGGTTGCTGGCGGTTCGAGAAAGATCATCAACAGTGACTGGCGGGAGGTAGACGAAGGCTATCTGCCCGTTCCTTATAGATCGGACGGTTCATTAAAAGAATCGACTGACCTATTTAGTTTTAGTCGACTGTTATCTTAGATATGACCACATGTGGTGGTGTGCTGGAGGAGTACCTGCATTTCCTGTGCTCATATATTACAAAATCATACGGAGTAGAATCTAATTTTGTTTGCCATGCAATGTTGTAGAGCTACCATATGTCTCCTGTCATTTATTTTTCAGCCACCTGCTATCTGCTGCTTTTACAGTGCACTAGTTCTGCACACACTTCACCCGTACTCTCACTATTGTGTTTTTATGCAAGGGTATTTCAGAGTCTGCCGATAGAGAAGCAGCAAAGAAAAGAGAGAAGTCGCGCCAGCTTTCTTCGCGGGTATGCACGACATGTTACAGCGGTATAAAGGGTGCAGTGTCAGCAGATGGAGACGGTAAATGTTGCTTTGGAGTTGACGACCTCATTCGCAATGAACCACCATCCCGAGTGCTTGCTTTAACTTCGCGGTGTCATATGTGGTTGCATGTTCCATATGGTGTCTAGCTTGTATTCGAAAGGCTGAAGTCGGTCTGATAAGGAAATATATTTTTTTACATGAACCACCATCCCGTGAGCACCAGAAGACAAATAGCTACTCAGGGCACTGGCCGAGCCAGTGACAAGCCCAACAAAGATAGGCATCACCTGGAAGCAACCTAAAAAGCTGTGATTGTGGCGAAGCAGCCCGCCGCCCACCAGGCTCTCAGGTCCTAGATGATCATGCTCACCACTCCAGCCGGATGTCTAGCTTGTATTGCTTCCAATTTGGTTAAATTGCATCTGCTTAGCTTACACATTATACCTTTGAATATGACATGCCTTTCTGTTTTTGGTACATACTAGTACAACTGTGTATTAACCATGTTCTTACATAAAACTAATGTTCTTGTGTATCCCTCATCAATCACTTATGACGAGGCAGGCAGGCAAGGGGACTACTACTCATTTAAAGAATGCACCGTCAGCCTCCCGACATGATTCTCAAGAAACAGAAATGCTAGATGAGGATAGTGAAAGTAGCTCTGCAGTTGATTACAACATTTCCCCTACACTAGCATCGTAGGTGCTTGCTCTAACTTGGCAGCGTGATATGTGGTTGCATGTTGCATATGGTGTCTAGATTGTAATTCTTCCAATCTGGTTAAACTGCATGTGCTAGTCTGCTTAGCTTATACATTATACCTGTTAATGTGACATGCCTTCCTGTATTTAGTACGTAGTACATATGTCTATTAAGCATGTCCTTACATAAAACTATTGGTTTTTTTGTATCCCACATCAATCAATATGACGAGACACCTTTGTATATGTAGTGCGATATTAGTTGCATCTTTCATATGATTTATAGCATGCGCTGCTTCTAATTTGTTGAAATTCCATTTATGATGGGACACTTTTAACTTGGCAGAGTCATATTGGTTGCATCTTTCATGTGGTGTCTAGCTTGCATTGCTTCTTATTTGCTGGAATGGTTTCTGCTTAGTTTACACAAATAGTTGTGAACATGCCATGCCGTCCCGTTTTTCGTACATATTCCATCCTGGTATCATGTGTTTGCCTTACATCAAAGTAGTGATTGTCAGTATCATGCATGAATGAGTTCTGAAGAGAGAATTTTATTGCTTTTTCTTGTCAGTTTTACTTGACAATTCAAAATCAATAAAACGGAAGGAAGTTCGCAAGGCAGCGGATAAAGGTGCTCCTTCCGAACGGAGGGCCTCTATAGTTTCTACTCCTCCACAACCCCAAGATGATTTCCAAGACAACACATGCATATACACTCAACAAAGCTGTGTTTATGATGAGCACGTCTCCCCTAGTGCGGCATCACTGGTGCTCCCTCTAACTTGGCAATGTTATATGTGGTTGCATGTTATGTGTGATATCTAGCTTATATTGCTTCTAATTTTGTTGAATTCCATCTGCTTACTTTACACATTATACTTGAATAAGACACGTGTTCCTATTTCTAGAACATACAATATCTGTCTATCACACCATGTTCTTACATCAAATTACTACTGTTGTGTAACCTGCAACAATCACTTATCATAAGACACGTTTGACTTCGGATGTGATATAGGTTACATCTCACATTCTTTTCTAGCTGGTACTACTAATTTGTTGAAATGGCACTTATGACGAGACAATTTTAACTTGGTAGAGTGATATTCGTTGCATCTTTCATATGGTGTCTAGCTTTCATTGCTTCTAATTTGTTGAAATGCCTTCTCCTTAGTTTACACATCATAAGCTGTGAATATGCAATGCTGTGAATATGCAATGGCACTAATGACGAGAGACCTCTAACATGGTAGTGTGATGTTGTTTGCATCTTGCATATGATTTATTTCTTGTACTGCTTCACATTTTCTTAAACACCATTTATGATGAGACACTGTTAACTTGGCAGAGCGATATTTGTAGCATCTTTCATATGGTGTCTACCTTCCATTGCATTGCTTCTAATTTGGTGAAATGTCTTCTTCTTAGTTTACACATCATAGTTCTGGTTATCTCTTCCGTCCTGTTTTTCATACATATTACATCCTCCTATCATGTGGTTGTCTAACATCAAAGTTCAGTTCATCTGCATCACGCATCAATTTGTTCTGAAGAACTAAATTGTTATTTATTTTTCTTGTCAGCTTGACTTAACATGGCACAAAGAAAGAGGAAGAAACACAGAATGGCGGGGACTGAGAAGCGGATGAATCCTGCAGATTCTGCTGGTACTGATGGTGAAATAGAAGGTCGGCGGAAAATTTTAGAAACACGCCATACCATGCTACACGAGCTGCAAAAAAAGAGCCAAACAGAAACAAATAGCTGCCACCAAAAAAGCAGAGACAAACCTAGTTCTTGCAACACCTACCACAGTACTACCATCTGCACGACTTACTCGTGCGTCAACTGAGCTAGCAGCACGTTCCCAAGCTCCCTTGCCACTTGACACTACTTCCCAAGCACTCTTGACACAAGACGAGTTGGCAATATTAGATGAACCTTGTGAGCTTCAACAGCAAGAAGGTAGTTGCTAGAGTCAAGTTACAGGTGCATGCTTCTTTATATGTAGTCTCACAGTTTGATGTACACTAACACTTCCTATGTTCATTGTTGGATTAGCACCTAGGCGCAAGAGGACACAAACATCAGGGATATTGCTCGATAGGTTAACTAAATCTAGAGGAGGAAGAATGGAGATCTATTTTGAGGCAGGTTTAAAAAGGCCACGTGATGCTACAGAGTCAGCCAAGTTAGTATCATTGGCAGCGGTTGCCGTGAGGTGTCATGTACGTATCCTCCCAACATGGATTCAGTACAAGAATTACAAAGACAAAACCTAGTTCAACACCTTCCTCGAACATTTATCTGTAAGTATGGTTATGTATGGAAACTAGTAATATTGTCTTGCTCTGTCCCATACTTTCTAGGTTGCTAATAATGAGACTCCCATAATTTTCAACAGATGAGGTTCAAGTTGGATAGCCAAGATGATGCAACCAGACAAGCTTGCACCCATGTTTTCAAGTCTGCTCTGCGACAGTATCGTTATAACTTGAGGAAAACTCACTTTGAAGGCAAGTCTAACATTGAACTTTCCCAAACATCTCCAGTGGAAAATATATCGGATGAAGACTGGAAGGGCCTTGTTAAACACTGGTCTGATCCGAAGTATCAGGTACATTATATATATGTGATCAGATCACATGTTGAAGTCCTATTTACGCATGTGCCACACAAATCTATCTTCTTGTAGGTGAACTGTTCAAAGAACAAGGCCAACCGTACGAAAGTGAAATTCCAACAGACGACAGGATCTTGTAGCTATATTGCACACTGCGAGGCTCTTGTAATTAGCTGCTATTTCACTCTTTTCGCTGTACCATATTATCAGATCTATATTGACTTGTTCGAAATGCAGAGGAAAGCCCGCAAGGACCAAAAAGTACCTGAACCAAATGCTGTGGAAATCTTCAAGTACTGTCACACCAGCAAGAAGAAGGGCATGACTACACCAGTCAAAGCCACTGTTGTAAGTCCTTAATCCTAATGCCTTTTAACTACTACTTACTCTGACTTGTGCCTTGAACTGCATGGTTTGCAGCCAATGTCTATTACTCTTTTCAATTTTATACACAATTGTCTTAGCGTATCATTGCACCTTACAAGGTTTAAAAGAGAGGAGTGATGTTCCTTTGATCTTGACCCGTAATCTAGTTATGTGCTGGACTTGCCCACACAATGTTACAATTGCCTGTTTGTATGTTCTCAGTTGTTTTGTGATATGAATGATGTCATACTATGCTTACCATATTATAAACTTCGTCTCTTTATCCTTAGCCCTCAATACAATGTGAAGAAATAGACAATACATTAGCAATGGTACATGGTCATATGTTTGGAACCTGGTTTTATTATGTACTTTGCAATGAAATACAACTAATATTTTACATGGGTTCACCAGAATAAGTTCTGTATATAGACCAAAGCTATTTTGTTTGGTTTTGCTGCCTCCTTAATATCTTCTGTTCTGGTACTACTAATGTAAAACCTCAACTTTTCAGCGAGCTATGGAAAAAATGGTGGAACCGCCACCTTCTGAAGGTGGCGAGGCAACTATAACCGCAATGTCAGCTCTTGCTGCAGTGGGTCGGTACCTGTCCACTAACAGTGCCAAAAGCACGTTCCTGCGTAATACTGGGTTGGTTGTTAAGGCAATATCGTCCAAACTGCCTCATGATCAAGATATGCAAGCTCAAAGCAATGTTGTATATGCGCTCCAGACACAAGTCCATTCCCTAACAGAGACCCTTTGTGAAACAAGGAGTGACACTGTTCGATGTCATCAAGATATGCATGGTTTTGAAACAAGACTATCAGACATTTGCTATGTTGTTCAAGAGCCTAGGGGAAATGAAGGCGAGGGTTATGGTGCACCATCGGACAATACAGCATGAAAACGTAACAGTCAGGTCAAATGACCTGAGCTTCTGAACTTCTGGTGGTGCATTTATCTGCTAGACTGTTAAGTTTTATGCCAACCTTCCTTTTGTTATATAGTTGTAATTTGTTTTGGTGCAATACAAAATTTATTCTTAACGTGCAGCCACCGGCTGAAGAAAACAGTAAGCCATTTTTGTATAGTGTAGGGTGTTCCCTATATTTGCACTGGTGGCGATCTTTGATGCTGAGTGGATGTAATCTGTGCAATCGCCTTAATAGCCTAGCATTTGTTTCGGCCTTATTTATTTCCTAGTCTTCTTTTTCCCTGGTTTGCTAGTGGCCGCAACTACCATGGGCCATACACGGGCCGTAGGATCCATGGGTCTCCTACGGGCCGTAGGATCCATGGGTCTCCTACGGGCCGTCGATAAATGGGCCTCCAACAGGGCCGTACAATCGGTGGGCCTCGGGCCATCGGATAAATGGGTCTACATGGGTCGTAAACGGGCGTAATTGGTATCGGCCCAGCACGGTAACGGGCCATTAACAGGTCGTAGGACATCAAAGGCTTAGTTCTGTCACAGGCATAACGGGTCGTTAATGGGCCAGAATATAGGACGGGATGGAAACGGCGCAATGGGTTAACAGGACAAGAACGGGCCGACTCTTGCCATGGGACGAATTTGGCCCATTAGGGTAACAGGACAGTAACGGGCCGACTCTTGTCATGGGCCGAATTTGGCCCATTATGGGAATAGGTCAGAAATGGGTCGACTCTTGCCATGGGCCGAATTTGGCCCATTAGGGTAACAGGCCAGCAACGGGCCGACTCTTGCCATGGGCCGAATTTGGCCCATTAGGGGAACAGGCCAATAACAGGCCGGAAGTAATCGAGGGTCGAAAAGGAGCCCAAGAACGTATGGGCCGTCAATAGACCGAAAGCTAACACGGGCTGGAAACGGCCCATGTAAATCACGGGCCGTTAACAGGTACAAAGAAAATTACTGTTCATTATGGGTTAGAATCACCGTGGGCCTATAAAGGCCGAAAGATACGAAGGCCTCATATGGGCCGAAAGACGTCGTGGGCCATACATGGGCCGAAAGTGAAATGGGCTGGTGTTATATTCGACGGCCCACATGACATTAATGGGCCGATTTCCTTTAGGGCCTAACGGGCCGTGAGTTAATGGGCCATAAAATGGGCTATTTGCGAAGAGACCGTTAACAGGCTTTTCATGGGCTAGCCTGTTAACTTTTGACCAAGTCAAACGGGACGGCTTTGTAAGCTAAATGGGCCAGTGGTGGGCCGTGGCACTTGTCAACATATCATAGGCGCCTATCTGACCCACTGACGAGCTGACATGTGTTTTGTCCGGCCAATAAGAATTTTACACGTGGAAATTTCCCATTGGTCGGGGCTGTTAACGGGTTATCGGATCCAAAACCTGACCCAATAGCTTAATGGTGTTCCGTTACGGTGGATGCCATGTGTCGGTCACCCTTGACGAAAGCACTTCTGTGACGCGCGATTTATCGTCATGGAAGTGGACACTTCTGTGATGATATTTTTGGTAATGTCATGGAACACTTCTACGACAGCACATGTATGACTATCTTGATTCTGTCATAAAATCGTCATGGATGTACATGCATGACAAAAAACGCGACCTACTGTGACAAACACGTATCATCACGGAAGTGTATTTTTTTGTAGTGTATGGTCAAGGATTTGAAGGTAATCTTTGGAAAGGGTCATGGTGGACAATATGTTCCAAGTGACGCTGACGGACGTGCACCCATGTGGAAGAAGAAATCTATATTTTCGGACCTGCCCTATTAGAAAGACCTAGAGGTCCGCTCTGCAATTGACGTGATGCACGTGACGAAGAATCTTTGCGTGACCCTGCTTGGCTTCTTAGGCGTGTATGGGAAGACAAAAGATACACCGGAGGCATGGGAGGACCAGCAACGTATGCACGGAAAGGACGTCATACATCAGGGTCATGCTAGCTACGCTCTTACCAAAGAAGAGAAGGAAATCTTCTTTGAATGCCTGCTCAGTATGAAGGTACCTTCTGGCTTCTCGTCGAATATAAAGGGAATAATAAATATGGCAGAGAAAAATTTTCAGAACCTAAAGTCTCATGACTACCACGTGATTATGACGCAGCTGCTTCTGGTTGCATTGAGTAGGCTTCTACCGAAAAATGTTCGATTAGCCATTGTGAAGCTGTGTGCATTCCTCAATGCAATCTCTCAGAAGATAATCGATCCAGAAATCGTAAAGGTTGGAGAATGATTTGGTGCAATGTCTTGTCAGTTTCGAGTTGGTGTTCCCACCATCCTTATTCAATATCATGACACACGTCCTAGTTCACCTATGCGAAGAGATTGCCATTCTGGGTCCTTTATTTCTACACAATATGTTACCCTTTGAGAGGTTCATGGGAGTCTTGAAGAAATATGTTCATAACCGTGCTAGGCCAGAAGGAAGCATCTCCAAGGGCCATGAAAATGAGGAGGTCATTGAGTTTTGTGTTCACTTTATTCCTGACCTTAAGCCGATTGGTGTTCCTTAATCGTGGCATAAGGGTAGACTGGGTGGAAATGGAACGCTAGGACTGGATCAAATAATATGTATGGACGGGCATTCTCTCACTGAAGCACACTACATAGTTCCACAAAATTCCGCCTTGGTGGCTCCGTATATGGAGGAACACAACAATGTTCTAAGCTCCAAATACCCGGAGCAGTCTGAAGACTGGATTACACGTGAACAAACGAGAACTTTCGCCGGCTGGTTGCAGACACGTGCCATGCATGATGCCGATATTGAAGATGACCTGTACTTGCTGTCCCAGTTACCATCTTCGAATATAATGACTTTCAAAGGGTATGAGATAAATGGGAATACATTTTACACGATCGCCCAAGATAAAAATAGCACCAACCAAATCAGTGGTGTCCGCTTTGATGCAGCAAACAGTAGGGGAAAGCACACATATTATGGTTACATAGAGGAGATATGTGAACTTGACTATGGACCTGATTTGAAGGTCCCTTTGTTTCGATGCAAATGGGTCAATATGACAGGAGGCGGCGTAAAGGAAGACCTGCAGTACGAAATGACAATAGTGGATCTCAACAATCTTGCGTACGCAGATGAACCATTCGTCCTAGCCAATGATGTGGTGCCAGTTTTCTATGTGAAGGACATGTCTACCAAGCCGAGAAAAAGAAAAGATAAGGAAGCGAATACATCATACGATGAGCCAAAGCGCCACATAGTTCTTTCAAGGAAAAGAAACATCATGGAAGTGGATGACAAGACAGACATGTCAGAAGATTATGAAAAGTTTCATGAAATTGCTCCCTTCATAGTGAATATTGACCCGAGCATCCAGTTAAATGATGAAGATTGTCCATGGTTATGGTGCAAAGGGACACACGCGAAGAAAAAGTTTCACACCCAAAGACAGTAGGGAATCTTTGCAATAGTTAGGGTGCTTGTGTGTTTTGCATTTGAAACGTGTACTTTTGTGCTTCGGATAAACGTGTACCTTTCTGACTTCATTTGCTAATTTTTAGCTCATTTACTGTTTTTTTTGAGCTAAATGACCCTGAAATTGAAAACTCATCTATTACAAAGGCAATTCATTTTTTTAACTTATTACAACTACAGACTATTTGTGCGTTCAGTATGCACCATTCAAAGCCACATCATCAACTTTAAACTCTTTTTGACATCATTTGCTATTTTTCATCCATTTTTTGATCTTTTTTGAGATAATGACCCTAAAATTGAAAAGCACTACAAATGAACTCTGAAAAGGTTAAAGGTTGGCATGGCATCATCATTTCACCCGCATAACATGTGCAAAAAAGTAGAGAGGGTTACGGCAAAAAGTGGATCCACTTCGTGTACAAAATGGACAATCTCTTTCGACGTATCAGGGTTTTGGACGAACATTCATCTATTACAAAGGCATTACATTTTTTAAATAACCTATGTATTACCAAATTGAATATAATGATAAAACACACTAATATTAAACATAAGAAAAAAGAATCACTGGAAAATCTATTTTTAAAGTAAAGTTATTCCCAAACTAGTGATTCACACAAATTTCAAATAATTCAAATTTAAACTTTTCAAATTAGAAAACTACTGACACTAACAAAAATTTTGTAATTTTTTGTACCTAAAACAAAAATATTCACAAAAGAACTCTAAATACAACAAAAAACAACTCAGAAATAAATAAAAGAAAATAAATAAAGCAGAAAAGAAAAAAACTAAATTAAGAAAAGCCCGCCTACTGGGCCACAGTGGCCTGCATATGACTAGAAACCCACCCTGTAGTTGGGCCAGGATGCAGGTGAAGGAAATATGCCCTAGAGGCAACAATAAAGTTTTTATTTATTTCCTTATTTCATGATAAATGTTTATTATTCATACTAGAATTGTATTAACCGGAAACTTAGTACATGTGTGAATACATAGACAAAACATAGTGTCCCTAGTATGCCTCTACTTGACTAGCTCGTTAATCAAAGATGGTTATGTTTCCTAATCATAGACATGTGTTGTCATTTGATGAATGGGATCACATCATTAGGAGAATGATGTGATGGACATGACCCATCCGTTAGCTTAGCATTATGATCATTAGAGTTTCATTGCTATTGCTCTCTTCATGACTTATACATGTTCCTCAGACTATGAGATTATGCAACTCCTGAATACCGGAGGAACACTTTGTGTGCTACCAAACGTCACAATGTAAATGGGTGATTATAAAGGTTCTCTATAGGTGTCTCCAAAGGTGTTTGTTGAGTTGGCATAGATCAAGATTAGGATTTGTCACTCCGTGTTTCGGAGAGGTATCTCTGGGCCCTCTCGGTAATACTCTTCACTATAAGCCTTGAAAGCATTGTGACTAGTGAGTTAGTTGCGGGATGAAGTATTACGGAACGAGTAAAGAGACTTGCCAGTAACGAGATTAAACTAGGTATGATGATACCGATGATTAAATCTCGGGCAAGTAACATACCGATGACAAAGGGAACAACGTATGTTGTGATGCTATTTAACCAATAAAGATATTTGTAGAATATGTAGGAGCCAATGTGAGCATCCAGGTTCCGCTATTGGTTATTGATCAGAAATGTGTCTCGATCATGTCTACATAGTTCTCGAACCCGTAGGGTCTGCACGCTTAATGTTCGATGACAATTTGTATTATGAGTTATATGTTTTGATGATCGATGTTTGTTCGGAGTCCCGGATGAGTTCACGGACATGAGGAGGAGTCTCGAAATGGTCGAGACGTAAAGATTGATATATTGGAAGGCTATATTCGGACATTGTTAAGGTCCTGAGTGATTGAGGTATTTTTCAGAGTACCGGGGAGCTACGGGAATTCACCGGGAGAAGTAATGGGCCTTATTGGGCCATACGGGAAATAGAGGAGGCATGCCAAGGGGGAGGTGCCCCCCCAATGGGTCCGACTTGGACTAGGGGAAGGGGGTGGTGCCCCCCTTGCCCTTTCCTACTCCCTATCTCCTTCTTTCTCTCCTACTCCTAAAAGGGAAATGATTCCTACTAGGACATGGAAGTCCTAGTAGGACTCCATACATTGGGCGTGCCCTTAGGGGGCCGGCCTCTCTCCCACCCTCCTTTATATACGGGGGCAGGGGGCAACCCAGAGACACACAAGTTTCTCTTAACCGTGTGTGGTTCCCCCTCCATAGTTACACACCTCGATCATACCATCGTAGTGCTTAGGCGAAACCCTGCCCCGGTAGCATCATTATCACCGTCGCCATGTCTTCCTGCTAACGGAACTCACGCTTGTCCTCAACTAGATCAAGAGCATGAGGGACGTCATCGAGCTGAATGTGTGTTGAACGCGGAGGTGCCGTACGTTTGGTACTTGATCGGTTGGATCACGAAGAAGTTCGACTACATCAACCGTGTTATTGAAACGCTTCCGCTTTCGGTCTACGAGGGTACATGGACACACTCTCCTGTCTTGTTGATATGCATCACCTAGATAGATCTTGTGTGATCGTACGAAATTTTTGAAATTACCGTGTTCCCCAATAGCAGGCCCGCAACGTCCAGTAGGCCCACCGGGCAGAGCGGCAGAGTTAGGTCCATAAGCCTACTATAGAGAGGAGTTCGAGAGAGGAGCCGCGCCGGGGGTTTTAAACAGGTGCGGGCGCCCCTCGGCAAGCGAGGTGGGACTAAACTTGCCCACACCGCACCTGCGCCAGCGCACCCCTTTAGTATCGGGTCATGGCTCCAACCGGTACTAAAGGGGGGGTCTTTCGTACCGGTTGGAGCCACGACCCGGTACTAAAGGGGGTGCGCTTCCCGGCTGGCCAAAACAGCCCTTCAGTACCGGTTGGGGCTCCACTGGTATTAAAGGGGGGAGGGGTCTATATAAGCAGCGCTTCAAAATTTCTTCAGTTTCGTTCTCTTCCTCTACCTTCTCGTCGCCGCCGCCCCCCGTCCTCGATCGCCAACCCCGTCGCTGCCCCCCGTCACTGCCCCCGCCCTCGTCGCAGCCCGTCGCCATCCCCGTCGTCGCCGCCCGTCGCCCCACCGTCCCCGTCGCCGCCCGTCGCCATCCCCATCACCGCCGCCCATCGCCGTCCCCTTCGCCGCCTCGGCCCGTCGCTGCCCCCTGTCGCCGCCCCCGTCGCCGCTGTGAGCTCCTGCGCCCCGCCATGGCCACACACACACACACAATAATTTTTCTGTTATAAATGTTAGAAATAGAAATGTTAGAAATTTTAGTTATAGAAATGTTTATAGAAATGTTAGTTATATATAGAAATGTTAGAATTTTTTTCTATTTTTTAGTTATAGAAATGACAGTAATTTTTATGTTTTTTAGTTATAGAAATGTTAGTTATAGAAATGTTAGAAATTTTTTCTGTTTTAGTTATATAAATGTTAGTTATATAGAAATTTTAGAAATGTTAGTTTTAGTTAGATGAATTAGCTAAATCACAATCCAAACATTGAAAATGTTACATTTACATATAATATTTGTTCTCTGCGTCAACGATGCCTGGCCCGCATCCTCGCCGTCGACCCGTTCACGATGACGTCCTGCTTCAGAGGAGCCATGTCCAGGACTGGGCTCTGCCAGGCTGGCACTGGGAGGTGCTACCTTCAGGGGCGCGCCGCTTGGTGAGGAACCCGGCCCCGGGTCCTGTCATCGACCCAGAGCTCCTTTGGTGGTGTTCGCATGGGCCACTTTTGGTGCGGAGGGAGCCGCCCCACCAGAGGTGGTACGTCGCCATGTCAGGGAGGAAGACGAGCACGCCCGTCACTACATGGCTGCTATGGACGTCAGGTTCTCCAATACCTGGCAGGTTCTTCGGAGATCTGACCCGAGTTATGATCCTGTGGTGGTTCCTTCTCTTTGGGTGTCCACCGCCCACGCCTTAGGAACCACGGGTGAACTAGATAATTCGATAGTATTCGAAACGATGTATTCAACATTATATATATTATTCCATAATATTCGAGACGATGATGTATTTGAGATTATATTCGATCATGCATATTAATTATCTACTATGATTCAGTTTTTTCTTTCGAGATGCATATATATTATCTACTATTATTCGAGATGCATATCCATTATCTACTATTATTTGAGATGCGTACTAAATTGTTTTATATTTCTTCTGGATTAGTTAAATAAAAGCTATGATGGATAATACCAGCAGAGATGAAGGAGAATAGACTATGTTCGCTCTCATACGCTCTCCGAGCCGGCCAGATGATCTGAATGAAGAAGATGACGGCTCACAATATCTAAAATATACCGGGGAGGGTGATATGATATTCGATCGAGATGACCGAATTGATGAAGTCCAGAACTATGATGATGATCTTGAAATAGCAAATACCAGCGAGGTACATGTTTATAGAAGCATGCATCTAGTGATCATCATGTGTTTTTAAATGATTTTGTGTATATATATATTAATGAATCGATCATTCTTCTTTCATCCCTCCATATCGAGAAAATCATCTGCAGGGAGCAGGACAGTGCGAGGTCTGGCCAAAAAGTTGAAGGAAGGCATAAAGTACAACATCGATGCCATCAAATATAATGGAGAATTGGTTGAGCCTAAGAAGAATGCGGGCAAGTTCATTCTTTAGTGCAGAGTTCTTGTGAAGGACCAACTCCTGATCTCCATTCAAGAATGGAAAAAGGCAGCAAAGCCACATCCAAATCTTACTTTTGTTGACGAGAGATCCAAAAAACTGCTTTGGGAAGCTCGCATGTCAATTTCACGCTACCAGATGATTTCACAGCTGAAGATGTGGAGAAAGTCAAGAACGCTGCTCTTAGGAAGATGGCGGTTTCATTCAATAACCACAAGAAAATGGTATGGGCCACGTACGTCAAAGGAGGAAAGAAGACTCCAGAATTCACGAGAACACTTGAGAAGCAAAGAGATCACTGGCCAGCTTTCGTGAAATTCAAGGAATCAGAGCTAGCTAAGGAATGGTCGAGAATAAACACGATCAATGCCGCAAAAAAGGAGCAGTTCCATAGGCTGGGGGCAGGTGGCTACGCGGTGGCCCGGCCTAAGTGAGATAAGGCTGAGGAAGAGATGCAGGCTACAGGGGTTAGTCCAATTACATTGAGCTGGCCCCCAGGTGCAGGACTTGGTTCTATACGCATGGGGGTGTTAGACCCAAAGACAGGCCAGGTTTTGAAGAAGGCAAGTCTTAAAGGAGTTGATGACAAAATACTTGTTGCAATAGAAGAGGCTCGAACGGGGGTGTTCACGCCCAACAGAGAGAACGACGAGCTTATGCACGCCCTGGGAAGTCCTGAACACCCGAGAAGAACACGAGGCGTAGGCGTTGTTCCGTGGTATGAGGGGTTTTCAGACTGTAACGTCGACTACAAAAGTCCTGCCAGAAGGAAGATGGAGGAGGAGTAGAAGAGGAAGCTGGAGGAGGAGCAGAGGAAGCGGGAAGCAGAACGCCTTAAAGGCCTAGAAATTTCACACGTGGAGTTGGCACTCCTATTGCAGCGGCAGCAGCGGCAGATCAACGAAATCACCAGCTAGGGAAGGGGGTCTCTGCAGCGGCAGGAGCTAGCGAATCCAGTATTGGATAGCACCGTCCCATCCATGCCGAGAAGCAGCATGGGTTCCTCACCGGGCCATGAGGCACTGCTGGATACATACCCTGTGGATGACACCATTGAGAACACTAATTGTGAGCTACATACATTAGTGAAGAACATATCCATCAAGGTGGCGGACGGCATTGCTTATACAATGAAGCAACCTCTAAAGATATTACTGCATGAACCTCTAAAGAGTTCTGTAGAGTTTACACCTCTAGGTAGTTCTAAGGTTTTTAAGTATGATGTATAGTATGGAAAGCTTCCCCTGTATTGTGAGTGTTATGGCATTGTTGGCCACATTTATGAGAGGTTTTGTAAAATCCCTTGTGACAAGAGGGTAGTTTGTTATCCTAGAAATCTGAGTGTAGAACCCTACTGGAAGAGGCAAGGTGCTAGTAAGAGGGGTCTCATCTTCGAGAACTTCCCTCGCAACGACAAAAATTCTTCTTCAGGCACAGTCAACAACACCACTGCCAAGCCCATGGACGTCGTCAAGGTGGGCACTGCCGTGAGAGGACTCACGATCTCGGACAAAGGGGCCGCCTCATCCGTCAAGTTGACACTCGGCCAGGAGGGCCGGGATCAGGGGCTCATGGCGTCTGCTCCGGCTGGCGCATCACTTGGTCGGGAGGTCCAGGCAGGCACGCCGGCTGTTTCTGGCGAGCGAGACGGGCGGGGCAAAGTGCCTCTAGTGGATCCACACCATGGAGGAGCGCACGACCAGGAGGGTCAGGTGCGCTATACTACTGGCCTGGACCAGTCTCTCCTTGGGGGGGGGGGGTCCGAAGCCCAAGTTATTTCAGGCACTGGGAATGCCCAATCCAGTCCCATCTCATGGGCCTAATGCAGATGGTTTGCTTTTCCAGCCGGGTGTGCTGGAGGCATTAACAACTACTGTTGTTGCAAGAATGGGTACGACAGGTGGTGACCCAGAGAATAATGCCCTATGTTTTAAATTTAGTGCAGGAAAAAACCATACAAAGGGAAACTCAAAAAAGAGAGAGAAAAAGAAAGGCGGAGAGAACAGAGCTGAGGATGCTCGCAAGAAAGTATTAGGGAAAAAAAGGGATTTTATTTTGGGGTCTATCCGGTGGGTAGTGACTTAGAGTTCTCTTTTGAGAAAGAGATGGACAACTATGAGCATATGTTATATGGCGATGTAACCGCCTCATTCAAACGGGTGTGTACTGGCAGAGTTGAGGTAATCCAGGACAAGGAGTGGGGGTGTTACGCACGTAGCAAAGGAGATAGATGAGAAGGAGGAAGAATATACTCCGCAAGGTGTGGAGTTGGTAGGGAAAGAGAAAGATGAGAATGGCACATCGGCGGCCTCCGAGGAGGAGGTCCGCCGGGCCAAATGAAAATCTTAGGGTGGAACTGCCGTGGCATGCTCTCCAACATGGCAGTTTGCAAGCTTCTTGACCTACAGGGGCGAATAAGGGCAGATTTAGTTTTTCTTTCGGAGTCTCATTTCAATAAATGTAAAGCCGATGAGCTACGTCGTGTTTTAAATTTTGATTCCATGTTTGTAGTGGAGAGTGATGGTCGGGCCGGTGGTCTTGTTATGTTCTATCATAAGTTGAATAGAATCGAGTTGAACTATGTATCGCCTTATTTTATTGATGTTCTGTTTATGAATGAAAATTTTGTACAATGGCGATTCACGAGCTTTTATGGTCACCCGAACTAGAATGAACGCAACTTATCCTGGGAGGACATTCGCAATTTGCATAGTAAAGGGGACCATCCTTGGGTAATTTTGGGGGATTGTAATGAAATTTTATATTCATCGAAAAAAGAGGGCGGTAATATGATACCAAATAGTATGATGAGGGAGTTCCGTGAATGCCTCATTGACTGTGAGCTGGAGGATTTAGGTTACATCGGCGATCCTTTTACTTGGAGGAGAGGTGATATTCGAGAGCGTCTTGATCGCACAGTGTGCAATGTATGGTGGGCTCATAAATTTCCTCGTGCAGTGCAGATTAATGCAGAACATATTCATTCTGACCATTGCCAACTAGTCCTGGACATGGACTATCTGGATGATAATATTTTCAGACGACCAACGGGACGTATAAAACAATTTGAAGCTAGATGGCATTGTGAATGAAATCGTCAAGACATCTTGGGAAAAAGCTAAGTTAGCGTGTATTGGCCCTTCGCTGGCTGATCAAGCAAGAGCCGTCCATGCTCATTTAAATAATTGGGATCATAAAACTCTTAAGGGACCTAAGCGGAGAATTAATAAATTAAAGAAATAATTAGAGAAGCTGAGGTGCGGTCCAATGAGTATAGATTCCCAGTGCCGACAGAAGAAGATAGTTGTGGTAATTGAAAACCTTTTGGACCAAGAGGAAATCTTCTGGCTACAAAGAGGTCGTGCAAATTGGTTGATGCGCGGGGACCGTAATACGTCATTCTTCCACAATGCAGCCACAGCCAGGAAAAGAAGAAATAATATAAGGAAGCTATTAGATGACTCGGGAATTTGGAGAGAAGATAAGGAGCTGAAGGATCACATCACTGATTATTTTTCAAAACTTTTCACTTCGGAAGTTCACTATCCAAATCAAGAGGTCTTATCCCTTGTTCGTAGAAGAGTTTCTACTAAAATGAACAATGCTCTGCTTGCCCCTTATACTGCTGAAGATGTCCATAAGGCGTTGTTCGACATTAGGAACCTAAAAGCGTAGGGCCAGATGGACTTCATGCTATCTTCTATAAAAGATTTTGGCCCATGCTGGGGGACGATCTAATATAAGAGGTTTTGCAAGCAATCAACACATGCACTATCCTAGCCGGCTGGAATGACACTGCAATTGTGATGATTCAAAAGGTTAAGTCACTGGAAAAGGTAACCCAATTTAGGCTGATCAGCTTATGTAATGTCGTATATAAAGTAATTGCAAAAATGGTGGCTTCTTGTTTGAAGGTAATCCTGCCAGATATTATTATGCCAACCCAAAGGGCCTTCGTGCCTGGTAGACTATTAACGGATAATATTTTAGTGGCCTATGAATTCTTCCACACAATCAAAAATAGAAGAGAAGGTAGAGAAGGCTTGTGCGCTATAAAACTTGATATGCACAAAGCTTATGACAGAGTTGAGTGGCCTTTCTTAAAAGAGATTATGTTGAGATTGGATTTCCGTCAATATTGGGTGAATTTTATTATGCAATGTGTCTCAACAGTGGAATATAGAGTTAGGATTTAAGTAGAAGAGAGCGAGAGTTTCAAGCCTACACGGAGCTTGAGACAGGGAGAACAGTTGGCTCCATACCTTTTCCTATTGTGCACTGAGGGGTTGAATGCCCTTCTTACACATGCGAAGGAAAATGGTAAGATCTCAGGTGTAAGAGTATGTAGAGATGCCCCACCTATCACAAATATTCTCTTTGCGGACGATTCTTTGATCCTGATGAAAGCCAACCAACAAAGTGCAGAAGCTCTGAAAGCAGTGCTAGATCTATACCGTGAGGCATCGAGACAATTGGTAAGCGCTGAAAAATCCAATATTTTCTTTAGACCTAACACGAAGGTGGAGATAAGAGAAAAAATGTTTACAACTCTAAATATAATGATAGAGGCCCTTAGAGATAAATACTTGTGCTTGCCAGCAAATGTGGGAATAGATAAAATAGATTGTTTCCAATTTCTGATTGAGCGAATTATTAAGAAAATTAGCGGATGGAAGGAGAAATAATTGTCTGCCGGGGGAAAGGAGATCCTGCTCAAGGCTGTGATCCAAGACATACCCACCTATGCAATATCGGTCTTTAAAATTCCTAAAAAAATTGTAAAGGAATCATTGACGCGATAATGCATTTCTGGTGGGGAGACGAGGAGAATCAGAAGAGGATGCACTGGATGTCCTGGTGGAAAATATGCGTACCTAAAAATCAAGGAGGGATGGGATTCCGTGATATTCATTGTTTCAACTTAGTATTGCTCGCCAAACAGGCATGGCGTCTTCTGAATAATCATAATTCCCTGTGTGATTCTATCCCAAGTGCAAACTATTACCCTGGCGGTGATTCGCTAAATGCTAAGTTAATGAAAGGCTCCTCTTTTACTTGGCAGAGTATTATGGCAGGCACAAACACTCTGAAACGTGGTTACATCTAGCGAGTGAGGAATGGACATAATATCAATATGTGGGAAGATGCCTGGATACCAAACCACACCACTAGGAAAATTGTCACGCCTAAGGGGGGGGGGCTGTTAACAAAGCTAGGTGATCTCATTGACCCTGTTTCCAACAGTTGGGACGAGGACTTGATTAGAAAAACTATGTGGCCAATTGATGTTCAAACTATTCTATCAATTCCAATCCCGCGTCATAATATGCTAGATTTCATTGCTTGGATTTATACGAAAAATGGTATGTTCTCAGTTCGGTCAGCTTATTCTATCGAGTGGGACCACTAGTATGGGAACAAATTAAAACACTCTAATGGGATGGGGCGAACCACAGTTAATCCTACTTTGAGTAAGATTTGGAAGTTATCTTGCCCGGAAAAAGTAAAAAAAATATGGCGCACACTACATGGAACACTCCCATGCCGGGTTACGCTCGCTAATAGACATATGAAGGTCCAGACCATATGCCCCACTTGCTCTGAGGGTTTAGAAGATACAAAGAATTAGCTTGTCCATTGTAGTAAAGTAACAGAAATCTGGAAAAGACTGGGGATGGATGATATTATTGATAAAGCTTGCAAGATTGATCGAGCTGGAGAGGCGGTGCTGGAGTACTTATTACCGCTCCCAGGCCAAAATTTGCGAATGATGAGTTACCACAATGTGCGTGAGATGATTGCTATACCAGCATGGTATCTATGGTGGGAAAGACGGAAGTTGGTGCATAAGGAGAAAACTCAAAATGCACTTCAGATATCAATGGGGGTTCTAGCCCTTACCGCAAACTTCATCAATGCGTTATCCCCCAAGGCTTCTATGAAAAAGGGGGGTTGGTCTTGTCCCCCTAAAGGTTTCGTGAAACTTAATGTTGATGCTTCTTTTGACTACGAACTGCTTAGGGGCACGATGGGGGCGGTCCTGAGACGACGGAGGAAGGTTTATTGCTGGAGGGAATGGGAAGATAGACTATTGTGCTGATGCGTTGATGGCGGAAGCCTTAGCTCTCAAATTTGGTATAACAATGGCGCAAAGAGCGGGATGTAAACGCATCATTATCAACTCGGATAACCTGGAGGTGATTGATACTATGCACGATGGACGGCAGTGGTTGAGTGCGGCGGCAGCAATCTTCGACGATTGTTTTCACTATGCCTATGATTTTGTTGCTACTAGTTTTGAGCATTGTAATAGAGAAGCAAATAAACTTGCTCACGAGCTTGCTAGATTAGCTAGATTTTCTTTGACTTCTGATTGGTTTGAGGAACCTTTAAATGAAATTGTAACACTCCTCACAAACGATGTACTACTTATTTAAAATGAATAAAGTTAGGTTTTTTTCAAAAAAAAACCTGAAGCAACCTTCCATTGCAATCCGATTCCAGCTGGCTATGCTCATGTCGCGGTTGATGAAGTGGTGGCAGAATATAGGGGGCTATAGCTTGACATTCCTTGAGGTGACGATGAGTGCACACTGGAGAGGCATTACATTGTATCGTTCTATGGAGAAAGGATTGCATCATCTTTCCAAGGCCACAAACGCCGCATCAGCTGGCTCCTCCTCCAAGTCCGCCACCGCATCAATAGTCGACTCCAGATCCTCCAAGTTAGCCACCGCCTCTGCAAACTCCTGCTCCTCCAAGTCCGCCAACGCGTGAGGCCACTCCTCCTCCTCCAAGTCCGGCACCGCATGAGCCCACTCCTCCTCCTCCAAGTCATCTGGAACCGCGTTAGTCCAGGGCTGCTTCTCCAAGTCAGGCACAACATAAGCTGTCACTGCCGCCTCAGCAGGCTCCGCCGCCTAAGCAACAACGGAAGAGAGCCGCCGCAACTATGGCGGCTGGTGGTACACGTACAGGAGGCAAGAGATTTCAATATGGTCCAAGCCCCGCGCCTCTTCCGCAGAGGCCTTACGACATGAGCGAAGAGGAAAACGCAGCCGAAGTCAGGAGACAATTGGACGCCCATTTTGGACCGAAACCGCCACCACCGCCAAAGGAGAAAGTGCCTGAGCATGCCATTGAGCACTTTATTCGTATGGCTAAACCACCAGCTCCCAAGCCCGTTGACTCAGACTATGAGCGCCAAATTAGGAAGGCATATGAGCGCCAAAAGAAGGAGTCGAGCTCGAGCTCGAGCCAAGCAGCTGCCATGAAAAGTGGGAAAATTGTTCCCCAGCTGGGAGAACAGGCGGTGCAATCGGTCCCCCCGCTCATTGTACCATCAACACATGTGAGTACCGGCTACAATCTGCCAGTAACTACCGACGCTCATAGAAGGATGGTTGAAGAGGCCGGTGTCACTATGGAACAACTCCTAGAGCTCGAGCCCACACCACTGATTACGGAGGCGGAAGTAAAACGGAAATATGCCTGCGGCGAACCTTTGGTCAAGCCTAAGGAGGTCAAGAATCTCTCAACGAGAATGTATGAATTGCATGAATGGTACATGAAAACTACCAAGACTACCAATCGAGAGTCCCTAATGGTGAAAGTCAAGGAAGATCATTACCACCATGTGAATGCTTTGTATGTCGAGTTTTCAAAACTATTTCAGTTACTCAATCAAGACGCACTCGACAAATCTCTCATCAGTTGCTATTATGTAAGTGATTTATTTTTGTAATTTAATTGAGTCTCTAGCTACCTGTAGTGCTCGTTGATCATTACCTGTAATTATCCTCACTATATTCTTTTCTGTGGTATTATGCAGAATCAAGATCTATGAAATGAAAAAAGCTGGACGCTATGGCATTGTGTTCATTGACCCAAATACCATTAATCAAGAGACATGATCAGAGCCATTCCATCTAGAAGATACAGAGACTAGTTTCCTAGAATTCTTGAAGCGCATACCAATCGATATATACTACTTCATTACCACTTCAGGTGAGTCACACTGTCTTTTACTACAAATTCTATTTTTTCTTACTAGCTAGATGTTAATTAATAAGTGTATAGGGTTTAGTGTAGTTGATGAGTGTTATGCACATGCCCGCTTAATTTTTATACATGCAAACATGTGCACATGCAGTTTCCACTAGATCTTGTTAATCATTCCAGTTGAAGATGCTGAAGTTGAAGTTCTGGACTCGCTACTTAAACCACCCAAGCAGTACAAAATTGTGAAGGGGCACTAGTATGCATTGGTTCTATACAAACGGTTTTAAACCCCTTTCCGCGACGACATTTCAAACTGTCGCCAAGTGAGTGTGGGTGATAGGGGGGCCCTTCCCACAAGACCCAGAAATCATCGGGGATAGGCCCTCCTAGGACACCAGATGAGTTTGTGTGCGATCGGGTGACCCATGGAAACCCAATCATTTCCGTAGGTATGTACATCCCACATGGTTAATCCCAGAAAACATTTCCGTACGTATGTACATCCCACACGGTGAATCCCACAAAAACATTTCCGTAGGTATGTATATCACACACAGTCAATCCAAGGAATACGTTTCCATTCTAATGTACATCCCACACAGTCAATCTAGGGAAAACATTTCTGTTCGTATGTACATCCCATATAGGTTAATGTATAGGCTCATGTGTGATAGGCGTAACTACTACACACGCTCTGCCTTGGTTAACCATTTGCTTTTATCAACTACATCACACACGATTTGATGAAGAAAACTGTGTGGCATTGGGCTATCCATCACAAGCGCTTTTACTTCTAGAACCGTTTGCAAAGTTCCATGACCCATTTCACAGATTTATTAGTCTACAATTAATATTTCCAATATTATAGAAATTCACATTTCATATCGAACAACTGTTTGCCAATTTCATATCAGGCTCATAGATATATTTTAACATCACAGTATGATAGCTACCAGAAAACAGAATAGTACATCATATAGATAGTTCTACTTCATAAGAACAATATTAGAACAATATATTCATTTCCCTAATCGAGATCATCCAAGCTCGCCTTATCCACCTCTACTTTCAGTTCAATAAGAACATGTTTTGCACTGGCCAACTGGGAAAGTGCCTCCTCCTTCGCCAACACCATCTTAGCAAAGTCTGATTTAAAAAATCCGAGCTCATTCTCCACCTTCCTCTTTTTATCGCGCATCTTCAAATATTCTACAGCATTGACAACACTATCTCTAAGCCTACCTCTGTTCTCTTCCTGATACATGCTCTAGTGCTTTGCTAGGCACATCTTCAAAGACTGTGGTCACTCTTGATCAATCCAATCCAAGTAAGAACACTTCTGTTCATCCTATAATATTTAAAACTAGATCAGTAACAATTGTAGGGAAAATGGGTTTATAGCAACACATATAATCACCAATACTTATTTTGAAAAACTGAAGAAACGGGTTAATTATGACATATCTTCTAAAAAAGATCAATGTGCAAACGAATTAATTGATACTGACACAACAACCAAATTCTGAAACATCAGAAACTATAATTAACTACAACAATGCTACAAGTTCTTACTCATGTACTATAAATAACAAATTGAACATTTTAAGCGGAAGGTAAATATAACTACAATAGCAAAGCGACAGTGTTTAGATGACAACAAATTGATACTAACAGGTGTGTACAAGCACAAATTTAGTAACATAGAACTAATAGAACTAAGGTGTCCACTATGTATGCCAAAACCGGTGTAAAGACAACTATTGCTACATCTCGCACCCGTGCCCTGGACTGGCGAGCCGATGCAGCGGAAAAAAATCAGGGACCCGAACTCCGGAGCACCTAGTTGCTTCGACACCCAGTTCCTTCGTGCCATAAAGATTCAATATTTTAGTGCTTGGCTGCTCGGATGTGTGGACAAGTTCGCTCCACAAACTACTGAAGCGGTGCCAAATAATTTCCTAATGGCACCGCTGATGAGATGGCAACAATTTTAGATACTAGGTACAAACTGTGACACTGTCTTAGGATGTGTTTGGTTGAAGGTGTGGTATGAATGGGTTGGGACCGTGACAGTTTCTGAATCAGATCTAACAAATAATTTGTAACAATGAAAGAGGGTCTAACTTTCTCTGCACCTGCCAGAAACTTCCTCCCACTGTCCATAGATTCAAACGCAACTAGCTTCACGCATGGAGATTGATGGTGACAACGAGCAGACATATCTTCAGCCACCCCACTCCATTCGTTGCAACTGATGGTCCTAGGGAACTACAAGAGGAATAAATGACTCAAATCGACCGTCGGGTAAATATCCTTTATTCAAAGTCATAGCCCGAGAGAGAGAAGAGAGGCATACCCGGGTGGTGAAGGAGTCGGAGGAGGAGGAGGAACCGCTGGAGAGGTCTTTGAAGAAGACCATGGCGACCCCGGCGGTAGGATGCGAGACGGCGAGAGCGAGGAAGCAAGCAAGGAAGTGGCTATAGCTTAGGAAGGAAGGAAGGGGGAAACAGGGGAAATGTGACTTATGGTCGGGGAGAAAAGGGGATGGGGAGAGGGGGAGGGTAGATATTTCGGCGGTAGGCCAAAATTTTCGAAATGTCACTACAAAAAAAATACACTTCCGTGATGATACGTGTTTGTCACAGTAGGTCGCGTTTTCTGTCATGCACGTACATCCATGACGATTTTATGACAGAATCAAGATAGTCATACCTGTGCTGTCGTAGAAGTGTTCCATGACATTACCAAAATTATCATCACGGAAGTGTCCACTTCCATGACGATAAATCACGCGTCACGGAAGTGCTTTTGTCAAGGGTGACTGACACGTGGCATCCACCGTAACGGAACGCCGTTAAGCTATCGGGTCGGGTTTTGGATCCGATAACCCGTTAACAGCCCCGACCAATGGGAAATTTCCGCGTGTTAAATTCTTATTGGCCGGACGAAACACGTGTCAGCTCGTCAGTGGGTCAGATAGGCGCCTATGATATGTCGACACGTGCCACGACCCACCACTGGCCCATTTAGCTTACAAAGCCGGCCCGTTTGACTTGGTCAAAAGTTAACGGGTTGTCCCATGAAAAGACTGTTAACGTTCTCTTCGCAAACAGCCCATTTTACGGCCCGTTAACTCACGGCCCATTAGGCACTAAAGGAAATCGGCCCAACAACGTCATGTGGGCCGTGAATATAACACCAGTCCATTTCACTTTCGGCCCATGTATGGCCCACGACGTCTTTCGGCCCATATGAGGCCTTCGTATCTTTCGGCCCTTTACAGGCCCTTGATTCTAGCCCATAATGAACAGTAATTTTCTTTGTACCCGTTAACGGCCCTTGATTTACATGGGCCGTTTTGAGCCTGTTTTAGCTTTCGGCCTATTGACGGCCCATACGTTCTTGGGCTCCTTTTCGGTCCTCGATTACTTCCGGCACGTTACTGGCCTGCTCCCCTAATGGGCTAAATTGGGCCCATGGCAAGAGTCGGCCCATTACTGGCATGTTCCACAAATGGGCCAAATTCGGCCCATGGCAAGAGCCGGCCCGTTACTGGCCTGTTACTCTAATGGGCCAAATTCGGCCCATGGCAAGAGTCGGCCCGTTTCTGGCCAGCCCGTCCTATATTCTGGCCCATTAACGACCCGTTATGCCTGTGACAGAATTAAGCTTTTGCAGTCCTACGGCCTGTTAACGGCTCGTAACCGTGTTGGGCCGATACCAATTACGCCCGATTACGGCCCATGTAGACCCATTTATCCGACGGCCGAGGCCCACCGATTACAGGCCCATTTATCGATGGCCTGAGGCCCACCGAATACAGGCCCATTTATCGACGGCCCGTAGGAGACCCATGGATCCTACGGCCCATATGTGGCCCATGGGTAGTTGCGGCCACTAGCAAACCAGTGAAAAAGAAGACTAGGAAATAAATAAGGCCGAAACTATTGCTAGGCTATTAAGGCGATTGCATAGATTACATCCACTCGGCATCAAAGATCTCCACCAGTGCAAATATAGGGAACACCCTACACTATACAAAAATGGCTTGCTGTTTTCTTCAGCAAGTGGCTGCACATTAAGAATAAATTTTGTATCACACCAAAACAAATTACAACTATATAACAAAAGTAAGGTTGGCATAAAACTTAACACTCTAGCAGATAAATGCACCACCAGAAGTTCAGAAGCTCAGTTCATTTGACCTGACTGTTACGTTTTCATGCTGTATTGTCCGATGGTGCACCATAACCCTCGCCTTCATTTCCCCTAGGCTCTTGAACAACATAGCAAATGTCTGATAGTCTTGTTTCAAAACCATGCATATCTTGATGACATCGAACAGTGTCACTCCTTGTTTCACAAAGGGTCTCTGTTAGGGAATGGACTTGTGTCTGGAGCGCATATACAACATTGCTTTGAGCTTGCATATCTTGATCATGAGGCAGTTTGGACGATATTGCCTTAACAACCAACCCAGTATTACGCAGGAACGTGCTTTTGGCACTGTTAGTGGACAGGTACCGACCCACTGCAGCAAGAGCTGACATTGCGGTTATAGTTGCCTCGCCACCTTCAGAAGGTGGCGGTTCCACCATTTTTTCCATAGCTCGCTGAAAAGTTGAGGTTTTACATTAGTAGTACCAGAACAGAAGATATTAAGGAGGCAGCAAAACCAAACAAAATAGCTTTGGTCTATATACAGAACTTATTCTGGTGAACCCATGTAAAATATTAGTTGTATTTTATTGCAAAGTACATAATAAAACCAGGTACCAAACATATGACCATGTACCATCGCTAATGTATTGTCTATTTCTTCACATTGTATTGAGGTCTAAGGATAAAGAGACGAAGTTTATAATACAGTAACCATAGTATGACATCATTCATATCATGAAACAACTGAGAATAGAGAAACATGCAATTGTAACATTGTGTGGGCAAGTCCAGCACGAAACTAGATTACGGGTGAAGATCAAAGGAACATCACTCCTCCCTTTTAAACCTTGTAAGGTGCAATGATACGCTAAGACAATTGTGTATAAAATTGAAAAGAGTAATAGACATTGGCTGCAAACCATGCAGTTCAAGGTACAAGTCAGAGTAAGTAGTAGTTAAAAGGCATGAGGATTAAGGACTTACAACATCGGCTTTGACTGGTGTAGTCATGCCCTTCTTCTTGCTGGTGTGACAGTCCTTGAAGATTTCCACGGCATTTGGTTCAGGTACTTTTTGGTCCTTGCGGGCTTTCCTATGCATTTCGAACAAGTCAATATAGATCTGATAATATGGTATAGCAAAAAGAGTGAAACAACAGCTAATTACAAGAGCCTCACAGTGTGCAATATAGCTACGAGATCCTATCGTCTGTTGGAATTTCACTTTCCTATGGTTGGCCTTGTTCTTTGAACAGTTCACCTACAAGAAGATAGATTTGTGTGGCACATGCATCAATAGGACTTCAACATGTGATCTGATCACATATATATAATGTACCTAATACTTCGGATCAGATCAGTGTTTAACAAGGCCCCTCCAGTCTTCATTCGATATATTTTCCACTAGAGATGTTTGGGAAAGTTCACTGTTAGCCTTGCCTTCAAAGTGAGTTTTCCTCAAGTTATACCGATACTGTCGAAGAGCAGACTTGAAAACATGGGTGCAAGCTTGTCTGGTTGCATCATCTTGGCTATCCAACTTCAACCTCATCTGTTGAAATTATGGGAGTCTCATTATCAGCAACCTAGAAAGTATGGGACAGAGCAAGACGTTATTACTAGTTTCCATACATAACCATACTTACAGATAAATGGTCGAGGAAGGTGTTGAACTGGGTTTCATCTTTGTCATTCCTGTACTGAATCCATGTTGGGAAGATACATACATGACACCTAACGGCAACTGCTGCCTCTGATACTAACTTGGCTGACTCTGTAGCATCACGTGGCCTTTTTAATCCTTCCTCAAAACGGATCTCCATTCTTCCTCCTCTAGATTTAGTTAACCTATCGAGCATTATCCCTGATGTTTGTTTCCTCTTGCGCCTAGGTGCTAGTCCAACAACAAACATAGGAAGTGTTAGTGTACATCAAACTGTGAGACTACATATAAATAAGCATGCAACTGTAACTTGACTCCAGCAACTACCTTCTTGCTGTTGAAGCTCACAAGGTTCATCTGATATTGCCAACCCGTCTTGTGTTAAGAGTGCTTCGGAAGTAGTGTCAGGTGGCACGGGAGCTTGGGAACATGCTGCTAGCTCAGTTGACGCATGAGTATGTCGTGCAGCTGGTAGTACTGTGGTAGGTGTTGCAAGAACTAGGGCTGTCTCTGCTTGTTTGGTGGCAGCTATTTGTTTCTGTTTGGCTTTTTTGCAGCTCATGTAGCATGGGATGCCGTGTTTGTAGAATTTTCCACTGGACTTTCAGCTTCTATTGCACCATCAATACCAGCAGAATCTGCAGGATTCATCTGCTTCTCATTCCCTGCCATTCTGTGTTTCTTTCTCTTTCTCTGTGCCATGTTAAGTCAAGCCGACAAGAAAAACGAATAACAATTTAGGTCTTCAGAACAAATTGATGCGTGATGCAGATGAACTAAACTTTGATGTTAGACAACCACATGATAGGAGGATGTAATATGTATGAAAAACAGGATGGAAGAGATAACCACAACTATGATGTGTAAACTAAGAAGAAGACATTTCACCAAATTGAAGCAATGCAATGGAAGGTAGACACCATATGAAAGATGCTACAAATATCTCTCTGCCAAGTTAACAGTGTCTCAGCATAAATGGCGTTTAAACAAATGTGAAGCAGTACAAGAAATAAATCATATGCAAGATGCAAACAACATCACACTACCATGTTAGAGGTCTATCGTCATTAGTGCCATTGCATATTCACAACATTGCATATTCACAGCTTATGATGTGTAAACTGAGGAGAAGGCATTTCAACAAATTAGAAGCAATGAAAGCTAGACACCATATGAAAGATGCAACGAATATCACTCTACCAAGTTAAAACTGTCTCGTCATAAGTGCCATTTCAACAAATTAGTAGTACAAGCTAGAAAAGAATGTGAGATGTAACCTATATCACACTCCGAAGTCAAATGTGTCTTATGATAAGTGATTGTTGCAGGTTACACAATAGTAGTAATTTGATGTAAGAACATGGTGTGATAGACAGATATTGTATGTTCTAAAAACAGGAACACGTGTCTTATTCAAGTATAATGTGTAAAGTAAGCAGATGGAATTCAACAAAATTAGAAGCAATACAAGCTAGACATCACACATAACCTGCAACCACATATAACAGTGCCAAGTTAGAGGGAGCACCAGTGATGCTGCACTAGGGGAGACATGCTCATCATAAACACAACTTTGTTGAGTGTCTATGCATGTGTTGTCTTGGAAATCAACTTGGGGGTGTGGAGGAGTAGAAACTGTAGAGGCCCTCCGTTTGGAAGGAGCACCTTTATCCGCTGCCTTGCTAACTTCCTTCTGCTTTATTGATTTTGAATTGTCAAGTAAAACCGACAAGAAAAAGCAATAAAATTCTCTCTTCAGAACTCATTCATGCATGATAATGACAATCACTACTTTGATGTTAGGCAAACACATGATACCAGGATGGAATATGTACGAAAAACAGGACGGCATGGCATGTTCACAACTGTTTGTGTAAACTAAGCAGAAACCATTCCAGCAAATAAGAAGCAATGCAAGCTAGACACCACATGAAAGATGCAACCAATATGACTCTCCCAAGTTAAAAGTGTCCCATCATAAATGGAATTTCAACAAATTAGAAGCAGCGCATGCTATAAATCATATGAAAGATGCAACTAATATCTCACTGCATATACTAAAGGTGTCTCGTCATATTCATTGATGCGGGATACAAAAAAAAATAGTTTTATGTAAGGACATGCTTAATAGACAGATGTACTATGTACTAAATATATGAAGGCATGTCACATTAACAGGTATAATGTCACATTTACAGGAGTATAAGCTAAGCAGACTAGCACATGTAGTTTAACCAGATTGGAAGGATTACAATCTAGACACCATATGCAACATGCAACCACATATCACACTGCCAAGTTAGAGCAAGCACCTGCGATGCTAGTGTAGGGGAAATGCTATAATCAACTACAGAGCTACGTTCACTATCTTTATCTAGCATTTATGTTTCTTGAGAATCATGTCGAGAGGCTGACGCTGCATTCTTTAAATGAGGAGTAGTCCCCTTGCCTGCCTGCCTCGTCATAAGTGATTGATGAGGGATACACAAGAACATTAGTTTGATGTAAGAACATGGTTAATACACAGATGTACTAGTATGTACCAAAAATAGAAAGGCATGTCATATTCAAAGGTATAATGTGTAAGCTAAGGAGATGCACTTTAACCAAATTGGAAGCCATACAAGCCAGACATCCAGCTGGAGTGGTGAACATGATCATCTAGGACTTGAGAGGCTGGTGGGAGGCAGGCTTCTTCGCCACCATCACGGCTTTTTAGTTGGCTTCCAGGTGATGCATGTCTTTGCTGGGCTTGTCACTGGCTCGGCCAGTGCCATGACTAGCTATTTGTCTTCTGGTGCTCACGGGATGGTGGTTCATGTAAAAAATATCTTTACTTATCTTAATAAAGACCAACTTCGGCCTTTCGAATACAAGCTAGACACCATATGGAACATGCAACCACATATGACACCGTGAAGTTAAAGCAAGCACCTGGGATGGTGGTTCATTGTGAGCGAGGTCATCAATTCCAGAGCAACGTTTACCGTCTCCATCTGCTGACACTGCACCCTTTAAAGCGCTGCAACGTGCCGCGCCTAGCCACGTAGAAAGCTGGCACAACTTGTATCTTTTCATTTTTGCTTGGCTTTCGGCAGCCTCTAAAATACCCTTGCATAAAAACACAATAGTGAGAGTATGGATGAAGTGTGTGTAGAACTAGTGCACTGTAAAAGTAGCAGATAGTAGGTGGCTGAAAAATAAATGACAGGAGACATATGATAGCTCTACAACATTGCATGGCAAACAAAATTAGATTCTACTCCGTATGATTTTGTAATATATGAGCACAGGAAATGCAGGTACTCCTCCAGCACACCACCACATGTGGTCATATCTAAGATAACAGTCGACTGAAAATAAATAGGTCACTCGATTTTTTTAATGAACCGTCCGATCTATAAGGAACGGGCAAATGGCCTTCGTCTACCTCCCGCCAGTCACTCTTGACGATCTTTCTCGAACCGTCACTGTTGACGATCTTTCTCGAACCGCTAGCGACCACCGGCCCAGACCTGTGCCTCCGCCGCCCCGCCCTCCCATCGACCTCACACCACCGCCGTGCTTGGCAGCGCCCCCAAGCTATCCCTTTAATCCCGGCCGACCTCCAGCTCGGGCGCCAGTATCTCTAGGCTCACACGCCCCTAAGATAAACACCAAGGCGCTGCTTCCCCGGCGTAATAGTCATACTAGCGCCTGTTACGCCGAGGAATGCTTCCGTTAATTGGGAATCAACTGGCCAGAAATTGAAATTCAGGGGGGCGACGGACCTCTAGCTAAGGTGAAATAGTATATGAGGAGAAACTTTGTGCATCGCGAGTTACTAGGAACATCTAGTATCAAGAAGAAGCGGTCAACTAGTGTCTTCTATGGGATGAATACCGTGCAAGCAGAGACATAAGATTTGCACGAATAAGGGAAGAGGAGTACCTTCTTCAGTTGCCAGTGTGGTCACCTCCACATGTCGCTCCGATCTTGTTCTTTTTACCGGGGAAACCGATGTTCTGGAGGGTGCAGGCTTGGACGAACCCATGGCCAAATTGTTGACTGTGTTGCCGTGGCCGTATGTCGCCGGAGGGGAAGCAGATCCGAGGCGGCGAAGGACGGCGTAGCAGGAACAACTCCGGTGCGGTGGAGGGTGGCGAAGTTGGAGCGGCAGCGGTGAGGCGCAGGACGGCGTGGTTGAACTGGCTCGGGTACGGACGGCTCGGCCTCGGCTTCAACTACTAGCCATGGAGGGCGTTGCGGTTGAGGTTGCGGTGGACGACGACGTCGGGGTATCAGCTCCGGTGTGATGGAGGAGGGTGGCGGTTGATGGGTGGGATGGGATGGCGGACGGAGGACACCGGGGTTTCGCGGCTGGTGGAGAGGTAGTTTTGGCGCCCACGGAGTACGAAAGGGGAATCGGACGGGTGGGGGGGAACCATGTTTCGGTCTGGGACGCGCTTGTGTTTGGCTTTTTTGAACAGAAGATGGGACGCGCTTGTTTGAAATTTGGGGAAAGTACAAACTTTGCCCCCCTATTAAATTTCGGACCTACTGCGGGTCGGGGGTAGGATGGTAATCCCAGGTGTCCCAAATAGTGGGCGGGCGCGCGCATGTGTGCTTAGGCGGCCATTGTGTATGAATGTTTTTCGGAGGCGGTTGCATGGCATCTAGATGAAGCTACAAACCTACTCCGGTTTAGAACTGTGGTTGTCGGGCCGGTAGGTTTCACGGGTCAGAGTTATTAGAAAAGTAATTTCCTTGTACTACCAAACATTGGTCTCACGCGGTTTCGGGCGAGTGGAGGCTCTTTTGGCGCTTCGTTCGAAATTTTGAAAGACAAGCATTCACGTTTAGAGTACTCTTGAACTATGAGGATTGACCTAAATAGACAACATTATATTTGACCTTGTATGTTTGAAAACCTCATTAAATTATCCTCTTCCTTTTGAAATTTTGACACTTGAAAATCATGTAACTACGATTATTTTGGAATGGAGGAGCTAAATTTGAATCTATTTTGTACACGACAACATATGCTATTATGTACAAAATCAGAGCAAAGATTGGTACCCCCATAGTTTAGGTATGGTTTACAAATGCCATGATATCAATTCAAATAATTGAATGGACTTCATGTTGAATTCGATTTTTTAAACCACCTTAGGTTGAATTCAAATGTATGCTAGTTCATAGGTAGCTATTTATAAATGTCCATTGTGTAACTTTCGTATGTATAATGTGCTTTACACACACAACATGAACTATACTCACGTTTATATTCGATTGCTAAAGCGATGCATTGTATGGAGTTCAAAATACTAACTATGTGGATCAATTGTGTAGAATAATAACATCGACATGCTGAAATTTGATAGAATCTAGATGTCTGATGGATCAATGACCGCTCCTTACGCGAATTGCAAATATCATGATCCCATCCTAATATTTGGATACAATTTATATCTTTAATCAATGTGTAGAGCAGTCTTTTACATGAAGTTTCACTCTCCATCGGTGGTCTCTCACACATGCTCACACACTCTCTCCCGAGGTGCCTTTCTCGCGCACATGCTATAGATATAACCCTCCCTCCCTCTCGTAACCATTTACAACTGTTTTCACTAACCTTTATCACAAGCACTCTTCCTCTCGCAAACATACACACGCACAATCCTCATCGACCCTTTCTATATACATGGACCCGCCTACGTGTCTCATATACGCACATTATCTTTACGCCTGTCTCTCACGCATTATCTCATACCTCTCTTCCTAATCGACGAGTATGATTCTAGTAGAGCATTCTGTAGGATGCCCCTTAAAGTTAGGTTGGATGAATAGTAATATTAGAGATAAAGGGGTTACCTTAGTCTGAGAACCTAGGGTTACAAATCCTAGACGGCTTTGTTAGTGGACACAAAGTCCTTCACAATTCTGATATCTTTGTCTTGTATGTCTAGTCATCCATGGGTCTTCCTAAATGCGTCACGGGCCGACCAATGTGGCGCAGGACGGAACCGAACGAAGGGCCTCACCTCAACCCACCAGACCTCACGCGGTGACACACCCTCTGCCCCCACGTCTCATTATGTTCTCACACCCACACATACCAACACAAACACCACACACACAGAATATTTCTCCTAGTGCCTCTATTCCCTCCCCCCCTTGCATATACACACTCAAGGGAATGGAATCTCTCGTCGTGACGTCATATTCGTCTCTCTCTCTCTAGACCACTCTCATTTCTTGTGTTATCTCCCCACCCCCACCCCCGTTGGCCCCTCTATCGATGCCTCTCTCGAATATGTAATACACACACATACCTCTCTAGGCCCCGCCAAATGCATCAACTACACATTCACACATGTTACATCACGTACCCCATTGATCTAAAAAGCCCTCTGTTCACGTTTATTTCGCATACAACATTCCTTTTGAATAAAGTGTGGCCAAAAAATTATTTTAGAGTTTCTACATATATACAACATTACAAAGTTATATGGAGGAGTACGAACGCTAATTTGCATTGCATGGTGCCCACAATGATATTTATTCCGCACTATGAATTTGTGTATTTTTAGACTATATGCAAAGTTAGTCATAATAAAGAGAAACTAAGAGCATCTCTCTCTCCATCGCATACCCCCCCTGTACGCCCCCTTCACGTATGCACACAAAACTATCTCGAGGTCCTCTAAAAGCAAGCCCCCAGAAAATTCACGCGTGTTTCATCTTTCTCTCGCGATATATGCAATGACGATCATTGTATTTGAAGCGAAAGCACGATACATACATTGGACTCCATAATCCACTCATTACGGTCACCGTTTACGTTTAGTGGTTATTATACAGTCACGGGCTCACCGTACAACTTTGTATTTGCTCATGACATGACTAGTTGACCAGTTAAACGCTCCACGTGGCACCTCTAGTGTTGCATCACATTATCTCACTACCATCGTGCCCACCTGTCGACTTGTATCTACTCTACATCTACACTATTATAAAATACGTAAAATATTAAATACACTCTTATAAAAAACAGAGTTAGTGATGATAATGTGCCGGCCATCCTACAATATAGGCTGTCCAATTTATATCTGATGGATAGGAAAGAAACTATGGCAATTTTGCAAAAAGGTACCCACACACCTCTCCACATTTGCAAATAAGGCCTTGCCTCGTTCATCCTTTTCTCTCACAAGATAAACAAGTCATACAGATGCATCTTGATGTTACATGCAATGCACAGGCATCTTTCTAGTAAGAATGAAAACAAACGACAAAAAAATATTTTGACGGTGGTTCGAAGTCATGACCGCGGGCACAACGGACAAGGTGGCCTTGTATTGGTATGCCGAGCCGTCTGTTTTAACACACAGGAGCTGGTGTGGTGATTATACACACACGCACACATGCACACGAACTCCATCCACGCAACACTCACACAAACACATGCACCCACGCATGCACGCAACACTCACACGTACAAACGCAGCCACACATGCACGCAACACTCACACGCACACACGCACGCATGCATGCACACACCAGAACACCACATGACCAACACACACTCTCACGCTCAAGTGCTCAACCTACACGTGCATGCGCACACATCAGGCCCTGACAGACACATACACAACCAGGTGATTCCCGCGCACGGGTTGGAGCCTTGTCGCACCTGCGTAAATTTGTGTTTATCTGACCTTTTCCCTATGCGAACTGACAGGTGGGACCCATAAGGAACATGGTCAATTTAACTAGTCAACATGGCGCCACACAGACTATTTGGTCGGTCAACAGAGTGCAATTCGATGTTGAACTATGAGCAAGTGACCGGATAATCACCGCAAAACGTATATAGTGATCGTAATCAGCTTATTCAGAAGTTCGATGACCGTATTACGCTTTTCTCTCTGTAGGCCCTCCAAAACTACATCTCTACACGTTCTCGCATGTTACATCTAACAACTATGCAATACATCACTACTACTACACTCTAACACAATAAAGCATATGTGTTTTTAGTTTTACTAGATATCATATTGTTACTTATAATTATTCAGTTTGCATACATTAAAATTGCCTTGGAAATGTATGGCCAGTATCATCTACCGTGCGGGAAAAATCCTGCCCTTTCCTTTTTAATCGGGTTTGTATTGATGGATCGTGCGAAACAGCAAAACTATAGTACTATACAGTACAAGTGACAGTTCACTGGGCTGTCGTGTCATCTACTCCTCCGTCGTAAGAGTGGAGCGCTTGCTTTCATAAATCTTCTAGTCCCTTTCGCCAACATGTGGGACATCAAGCTACCGGGTCCACGTGCCATACCGGAATACAGTGCAGAGCAGCCGGGTGAAGCACCCCAGTCATGGCGCTGGCGTAGTAATGAGCAATGAGGCGTCAAATAACAAAGCTGCACCTTTCCCGCAGTTAAGTTGGAGGGACGAAGTAATAATGCTAAAAAAGAAGTTGGAGGGACGAAGCAACCATCATTTCACTCGTTGCTAAATCCGCTTCTCCCTCATCTTCTTCAACTTAACCACGTGTTGCTTCTGCCGTTGTTCTGCCTCATGTGGGACGCGGATCAGCATGGTAAAGCACTGACACGTGGGACCGCATGTTAGCAAACCGCCAGGACAACGTCCTCCGAAAATAAGAAACCTCCCCCGTCATCTGCGCGGAAAGATCGCCTCCTTTTTACTAATATTTGATTATATAATTTTTTAGATCAATTTAATTGAGATTTGTATAGATAGCACACAGGAGCAAAACCAAGTGGTACGGTTAAGGGCATCCACAATGTGTAGCCAAATGTGAAAATAGCTTTTGGCATAGTGGGAGCCATTGTGGACGGTGTTGCCAAAGCCAAAAAGATGGAACCGAAGCTCCCTTATTGATTGATTGAAGGAATAGAAAAATGCAACGTCTCTCCTCTTTCTCCCATGCTTGGACGCATGTAGTACAGTATAGAGCACATAGTCTACTCCCCTGTCCCTTCTATCACAAGTCTCAAAGCAGTGAGGCATCAAATCACAAAGCACGGACGAAGCAACCATCATTTCACTCTTCGCTGACTCCGCTTCTCCATCGTCTTCTTCGAGAAACCATCTCACCGCACTAGTACTCCTAGTAGTAGTACTAGTAAAGGACTTCCTGGATGCAAATAAGGCGGTTGTCTCGGCTTGCAGGCGGCACATGCGAATGACTTACCGTGGTCTCCCTCAATGGTATTCTCCGTCGAATGCACTTCGCCAAACCACAAAAAAATCGTTGACGTCACCGCAATGGGCAAGGAATTCAAATATAGTTACTACCTCCATTTTTTTGTACACAAGGCGAGTATATCAAAATTACAATTTGCAAAGGGCCACTAACACTAATCGAGGCAAAATTGATGGGGTTAGCAACCAAGGACATTAATATCCCCTGCATGCATGCGGAAGTGAGAAGGTTCGTTTTCATGGCGCTGCATTAATCAAGCGATGACGAGTGAGATGGTTTGCTCTTTGGTCTTTCGAGAAAAAATACGCATTAATTGACACGTGAAACCAGGATTTGTATCGAAGGAAAACCCCACCTTTCTTTTTTAACGCTAGTACTCCTAGTACGTACGTACTTATCCTGTTTGGGTCTAGGCCTTGCATTGCCAAACTTCGCCACACATTTTTGCCAAGCTTGCCTAAAGTTTTCAAAATGAGAAGGAGGTACACTTGCACACGGCTGTTGCGGTCGCACCGCACCCTCACACGGTCGCTCCTGCACGCCGCGGTAGCACCGCACCCTCACACAGTCGCTCCTGCACGCCGCAAACCCAACCAAGGGAACACACCCTCACTGACACGTACTGTCGCATGTGAACAAACCAAACTCAGCCATCGTATCGCTGACACATAATTATTGTTCATAGAGTATGTTTATCCAACCTCATGTTGGGGAGTACCCGTACGGCCCGTGCGGTGGTCTGTTGGGGAAGATGAAGAGGTGAGGAAGAAGGAAAGAAGGGTTAGGAGACGTAGGATATTCATCCAACTGCCTGAAATGGTAGACTGACCCAAGTTAGGTGACTTGCATAACAAATAGTATGTTTTTACACAGCAAAAGATCCATAAAAACAACAACATAAAGAAAAACTATCACTGCTCGCGGAAAGAGACTGCCTCATCGTCTTTGGCTGCCGGCGCAAACCAGTCGTCGTTACCGACGTGTGTCTCCGCACCGTGGTTGTCCTCGGCCTCCAGCTACTCGTCCAAGCGGAGCATGCGGGCGCTCTTCACGGACAAGAGCACAACCCGGTTCAACTCGAGGACGTCTGTTTCCGCCTGTAGGAGGGCCTCGATGGCAGCGGCATCCGTGCGCTCCGTGTCGAGTCAAGCCTCCGCCGCCCGGTTCAAGTCCAGGACTTCCGGTTCCGCCTGCAGGAGGGCGTCGATGAGAGCGGCATCCGCGCACTCTGTGTCGAGTCGAGCCTCTGCCACCCGGTTCATGTCCAGGACGTCCGGTTCCGCCTGCAGGAGGGCCTCGATGGCAGCGGCATCCGTGCGCTCCGCCTCAAGTTGAGCCTCCGCCGCCCGGTTCACATCCACGACATCCGGTTCCGCCTGCAGGAGAGCCTCGATGGCAGCGGCATGCGCGCGCTCCACGTCGAGTTGAGCCTCTGCCTCCCGGTCCTCCTTTAGTATCACCATGTTGAACCGCTGGTCCACCTGCACCATGGGAGACTCGGACGCCGGCACGAAGTCGACGTCCATCGTCTCATACCCATCGAGGGCCTTCTGCGCTGCGACCTCTGCAGTGAACATTGGATCGGCTTCACCCTCCTCGTAGCTTGGCTCTAGAGAACTCGGGGATTGGCCCGCCGCAAAGCGAGCTTGGGAACGGAGGTCTGTGGCACCGACATCCGCCACGATTTCTGCGCAGCGCTCCGGCGTCAGCATCTTGTAGTAAGTGATCTTGCGGCGCACCATGGCTTTCCGGCGAACTAGGGGACGCTTGATGCGGGCTAGGGGATCGAAAGGTGGGGGAAGGGGCTGGAGATTTGGTGTGGTTTTAGGGCAGTGGCTGGCGTAGGCCGAACAGCGAAGGTTCTGGTGTGAATAGTGGTTCGGTGACGACCGGTCAATCGGTTTTGACTGTACATTGCTCTTGTCGCGTTCGCGTTGCAGCCCGACATGCTGGACCCTCCACGTTGCTCACCGAATGGAATGCGCTTTGTCTTGCATTTTCGCTCGCTTGTGGGACCGCAGTTGAGAGCAAACCGACGTCCCTCCCCCTTCCCCACCCGCATCATTTATTATACCACCACTCCCTCCGTTTTATGTGCAGTAAATAAAAACAGAGGGAGTATACTACGGATGAGGATCCCCTGACGTGGCCGAACTCATTGAGTAACTGACATGCGGGGCCTAGAAAGCATGGGGTCCGCCAGTAAGTGACCAAAAGGGAGGGTAAGGCAGGGATACCTATGTCAGAGGATCCACTTCCACTATACTACTTTGACCAAATGTTAGAGTAATAATATATGACATGCAACTTACACAAATGTTAGAGTAATAATATATGACATGCAACTTACACAAAACATACAGGGTCTAATGCGTTTTTCGAGGCTAACTTTGACAAAATTTTAGAGTAATAATATATGACATGCAACTTACACAAAGCATACGGTCAATTTCGTATCTGAAAGGAGTTTCCAATGATATAATTTTCACATTATACATCTCATGTACTCCCTCCGTCTAGGTGTGTAAGTCATCTTACGAAAACCAAATAATCCCAAAACACGTAGGCGCGGTGCATTAACTTCTACCTCGTTTCTTGTTTTTGACATATCAACCAATAAGAGATGAGGGTGTGCATGCTTTTAATGACCTGAGACTATCTAACATGACATGCAGCGGTTAGTTCATTGCATGCAATACTATTAATTAGCAAATAAACATTAATGTCTCTCGTTTTCCCCTCCTCCTTGGTCACGGTGCACAGCCTAAGATGACTTACTCACCTATGTGAAAGGAGTACTATTAATCTTGTCAATTGTCAAATTGGAAACCATCTCGAGTATAAATCTAGGAGTACGTATGAATGTAGCAATATTGATTGGGCATTGTTGAATGTTGATACCTTTTTTATCATAGTAGAGATACTTTGACTACACATAAAACTTATATGTAAAGTAGAAAGGATAGGAGGGAGTATATTGTACGTTCAAAAATGAAACGAACATTGAATACCCTTTATATATGATTTGCGGATGCTATGATCACCGGTTCAAAATTTTGAATCCGCCTTAGGTATCACGTGCCCCCACTTGTTCCCTCTCGATTTCATCTCGGGGTCCGAAGATCTATTGAAAGAGGACTAGGGTGGGTACATGCGAATGATACTCGACGGAATGTTCAAATGAGGCATGCGGGAGGATGGACTCGACAGGAGGGCGACATGATCGATGGAGAAGAGGGTTGGAGAGGAATGAGAAATAAGCAAACGCCACATGATTACACTTGAACGGCTCAAATAAACAATAAGTTGTCTCGCTTGGCCTACATAGTGAAAGGCCTAATGCGTAACGCGGAGGACTGACGCTCAAATATGGCCGGGAAAACAGGGAAACCGACATGTGGGGCACACCCGTCGGGACGACATAGCGCAGACTAGTCCAATGGAGGAGCTGGCCCACGACCTCCTCGCCACCGAAAACCGTTCATGTGGGTCGTTGGGGCCAACAACTCGGCGCAGCTCCAGCACCGCCTCTAGACACGGCGACCGCGGTGAGCGACACGCTCATATTGTCGATAGACACGGTCGGTTTCAGTGTGCCGAGGGTGGCGTTAGTGTTGCCGCACGACCAACAGTATGTTTGGTTTGTGCCCAAGGTTGCCCCATCAAAGCATTCGGTAGCCAAAATTTTGGTTGAGGTATTGGTTGCCCATGATTTGGCCGACATTGGCAAGAAAAATGAACTAGAGTTGGCTAGAGTTCATTGGCATGCCAAAGAAATGGCAACCATCCAAACAAAGACCAATCTTTGGGTCATGACCAAAATTTTGGTAAGGTGCACTTTGGCCACAATCCAAACAGACCCCAACACCCGGCTCGTCGAGGATGCACGGGGCACTGCAGCGTGTCCGTGGAGTGGTGTAGCGTGGCCAACTGAATCCTCTGGACTTGAGACCATGCCGGGTCGTCTTGCTTTTTCAATGACATGCGGGGATCGCCTTTGAGCAAAGGGCATCTCCAACGTTGCCACGACCGCAGCTGACTACCCTGGCACACCAAAGCCCTCGTCCCTCGCGTCGTCGCGCGGTGCGTTCCCATCCGACGCCAGCTTCCCACATTCATGCCGTCCGTTTGTATGTCGTCGTTAAGAGGCTCGGTGCCCGAGGAACCAACTCCGGCGACTTAATGATGCACCCGGATGCTAGGCCTCACCGGAATGCGCTACTTAAAGCGGCAACGCCCAGCTAACCTCCACACCATAGCACATCGTCCTCCTACCTGGCACCACATCCTCCATGACCGCAAGTGTGAATGCTCTACGGGAGAGCTTGTCTTCGGGGATGAAGCTCGAGGTCGCCGCCCTCGCTCAAGTCGCCTCTCGCGATGCAATAGCGGCGTAGCTGGATGCGGACGCGATCGCGCAAGCGGTGGCCACGCTGGCGGCCGACGACGGGAGCACCGTCAGCCACGCGTCCTACTTGCCACTGTCCAACGTCCGACACCACCGAGGTCGGGGAATCCTCCGAGGATGAGTAGGGCATGGGAGGCGGCAGGGCATGGTGTGCCAACTGGCCGGTCTGTATCCCGTCTTCTAGTCTTCCTCGCCGGAGACCGCACCTTCACTTCACGGGTCTTGAACCCCGCCCCCGTACATAGAGATCGCAGATGGAGGACGTCGGTCGCCGTCGTAGAATAGGTTTAGTGTCGGGTTTCTTTTTTTTCTGTCCTATAAAAGTTTGAAATGTAATGAAAATCTCCCGTGTTTGCATTAATCTCGGCCGGTGTATATGGACTTTCACAATAATATACATATTGTAGGAGTACTAGCAAGATGCCCGTGCATTGCACGGAAGATCAAGATCTTGTGGGAGAAAAGGATGAACAAGGGAAAGCCTTATCTGCAAATGTGGAGAGGAGTGCGGGTAAATTGTCATAGTTTCCTTCCTATCCGTTAGATATAGATCGGACGGCCTATATTGCAGGATGACAGGCACACCATCATCACCAACTCTGCTTTTTATTGAACCGAGACAAATCTAAAAAACCCAACTAAGCCAACCTCCCAGCATATCGCGCGGGAAAAGACCCGGCCGCGCCGTTTTAGTCGGGATTACCGGATTACTAGTAGTAGTATCGATGGATCGCGCAAAGCAACATTTTTTAGGGGGTGAAGCACCTAGTTTAAAAGGAAAAAAAGGAGGTACACTCACAGCACTCCTGTCGCGGTTGCATTGCACCCCACACACGTTCGGTCCTGCACACGGCTCACGCAAACGGAACGCGCTTCGGCTTGCCTCTTCACTGACACGTGGGACTGCACTTGGAGAAACGGACCATGCGCCAAACTCCCCCCGCCCACCGCGCGAAAATCCTCCCCCCACACACACACAAAAATTCCCCCCAAATTCGATTCAACCGCCCTTCGGCCAAATATTCCCCAAACCCCCCTCCCCCCATCCCCCCTCCATTCCATTCACTCCGCCAAAGCCGCCCTCCCCGCTGCGCCGATACGTCGGCACCACGGTTTGTCTAGGGGACGCATGGAGATCCTCTCGCTCCCACAGTACACTCTCATAGACTGCCGTCCTCTAGCCGCACCGCCACCTCTGGCTACGTTCTTGTGGAGGCGCACGGCGGTCAGCGCCGCCACCGCTGGCGACATTCATGTGGAGACGCACGGCGATCAGCTTCTCCCACGGTACGTGCATTCTAGACTAAGGCCCCGTTCATGTCGGTGTAGCGCTGAATGTTAGCTGATAGACGCTGTTAATCTCACTGTTTGCCGAAGTAGTTTACAGTCAATATGCTCTGCTTAAGAATCTTCCTTGCCCTGTTCTGCACTCAAGCTTCCTTGCCGAAGTAGTTTGCTGAGATGGCATGCCAAGGCCGATTAGTTGCTAAAATATCCTGTCATATATTTATTGTGATGTAGATTGCCATGGTCTAGTAGCCAATCTGTTAGGTGAAATAGCTCTACACCGTTTTATACTCGATCTTCGTTGCTACAATGGCCTTCGATAGTTCGATGGTTGTGTGCTCGGCCTCGTTGACTGCTGAAATAGCCTGCCATAATTTAGCACTCAAATCTGTTTGCTGAATTAGCTTTACATATATTTCGTTACTTAGATCTGCTCGTCCAAATATCTTGTCATAGCTTTAGACATCGACCTAGGTATTTTTTTCTGGACTTCATAAAAAAGCATATATGTTTTTCCTGTAATATCTAGTAAAAGAACTAATTTGTATGTCTAACAGATGGACAATACTTGGATAACTTCTGCTCGAAGATTCTCCGCTGCATATGTCGAGGGGGTTGAAAACTTCATGAACTTTATCAGAGCTGAGTATGGTGGTCCGAAATCACACGTGCTCTGCCCGTGTAGCATTTGTATGAATTCAGTTACAAGACCCCAGTCAACTGTGCAAAATCATCTACACTTTTATGGGATGTCGGTCACATATACTAGGTGGGTTCATCATGGTGAAGCTGTGAACGTCAATGTTATTGACTACATGGAAGCAACAGATCACCATCTTGATCTGCCTGATGCTCAGGTGGAAGAGGAGGAGGAGGTGGTGGTGGCGGAGCCAGTGAGTTTTACCAACATTGAAACAATGCTACTAAATGCTCGTGCATTCCGTGAACTTTCACCTGTAGAAGAAAAACGGTGGGCCCGCATGTTGGAACAATGCAACGTTGCTGTCACCCCAGGAAATAAGCTGTCAGTATTCTCAGCTATGGTCACCTTTCTTCAGGTGAAGACATCTGAGCGGATGACCAACAAATCATTTGATGCGATGTTGGCTGCTTTCCGCAAATCTTTCCCAGATGCGTCTGAGCTGCCACACACCTACAGTAAAATGAAGAATTTCCTTCGTGCAGTTGGAATTGGATATGATATGATCCATGTTTGTAAGAATAATTGTGTTCTGTTCCGTAAGGATTATGCCAACTTAAGTGAATGCCCGAAATGCAAATCATCAAGATGGAAAGATGGCCATGCTGTGAAGAGGGTTCCTCATAATGTTCTGAGACATTTTCCAATTACACCAAGATTGCAGAGGTTGTTTCATGATGCTGAAACAAGAGAGGATGTACTGTGGCGTTCTAGGAACCAGGAGTACAGAGATCAGAATGTAATGAGCCATCCATCTCATGGTAGTGAGTGGAAAATCTTCAATGATAAACACAAAGAGTTTGCTGCTGTCCCGAGAAACATTAGACTTGGCTTAGCTTCAGATGGATTTAACCCATTGGGCCACCTGAGCACCACATATAGCATGTGGCCAGTGCATGTTATCCCTTACAACATGCGTCCAAATGTCTGCACCAAAGAATCAAACTACATGATGGCCTTGCTCATCCCAGGTCCAAAATGTCCTGGAAAGGATTTTGATTTGTTCATGGAGCCTCTTGTGGAGGAACTTCAACAGCTATGGAACGGTGTTCTCACTCGAGACCTATATAGCAGCCCACCAGCTAATTTCTTTCTGCGTGCTGTTGTAATTTGGTGCATCCATGATTATCCGGCTTTGGGCACTATGTCGGGGCGAATGACACATGGTTATAATGCATGTGTTCGTTGTTACAGGAATCCGCTATCATACGCAATACTTAGCAGGATCTGTTACATTGGACACCTCCGTTTCCTTGCCAAGGACAAGCCGCATCCTAGAAAATACCGAAGACATCTGTTCAATGCAAAGCATGAAAACCGTGATGCGCCAAAGAGGCTCACCGTCGATGAGTTGCAAGTGGAATTAGAGAAGGTCAGGCATATTACACCAGGAAACCATCCTAGTAATGGTAGCGGTAAAAGGAAGCGTGGCACAGTAGAAGAGAGATTATTGTTTACCCGAGGTCCACTTTGTGGGACTTGGAGTATTGGAAAGATTTGGATCTGCGGCATAATCTTGATGTGATGCACATCGAGAAAAATATATGTGACAGCATTATCGGCACACTTCTTAACACTGAAGGAAAGACGAAAGATACCTTAAAATCTAGGATTGATTTGACACACGTTGGTATCAGGAAGGATTTGCAGATGCAAGATGAAGGTAAACCACGGGATATGGCACCAGCTGTGTACGTCTTGGACAAGGTAAAAAGAAAAGAATTCTGCAAGGTCCTGTCACATGTGAGATTCCCACATGGATTTGCTTCCAACCCTGACAGGAGAGTCAGTGCAGATCGAAACAAGGTACAAGGGTTGAAAACTCATGACTGCCACATCCTACTTCAAAGGGTTTTACCTGTTATCCTTAGAGGATTGGGCCGCCCTGACTTATACAGAGCAGTTGCAGAGTTGGGACAATTCTTCAGGGAACTCTGCAGTAGAAATATCGGGATAGATGCTTTGGAGCGTCTTAGCGACAAGATACCAACTATCCTATGCGACCTTGAGAATATATATCCTCCAGCCTTCTTTGATGTGATGGTGCACTTGGTTGTTCATCTACCTGATGAGGCACTACTTAGAGGTCCAGTACCCTATTGAAAGGCGGCTAGGCACTTTCAAGGGCTATGGTAGGAACAGAGCTAGACCCGAGGGTTCCATTGCAGAGTCCTACGTTTCTACAGAAGCGTTGACATTCTGCTCAAAATACATTGAAACAGCTGATCAGCTTAGCAAAGAGGTGGGTGAAGACAATCCCGGGCTCAATGTTTTAGATTATTCTGTTCGAGTTACAGGGAAGAGTCGACAAGTGGACAAACCTAAAGATTTGGACAAAATGGTTTGGTATGTGTTGAATAACTGTCCTGAGATACTACCTCATATCAAGTAAGTGCAGTACTGCAGCTTATACATCGTAATCTACTAAACTCGCAGCACATTCTTATATATTTATGTTTGACGCGATCACTATGTTGTGCAGCATCTACAAAGAGGAGTTACTGCCGTAAAATCCAAGAAACATTGACAAACTGGTCATGGCAGGATTTGCGAAATGGTTCAAGAACCATGTAAGCTTTTGAAGTGAACTGTCAATTTTTTTAATATATTGAGTACATAAGATGATCAGCTTGTCTATTTTTAACCATAGGTTAAGAAGATGCGGGAGGATGGGCAGGCAGTTGATGATGCCCTTTACTCACTAGCAATGGGTCCTGATACTCGGGTAAGACATTGTGAATCTTGCGTTGTTGGAGATGTGTGCTACAACACCCTTGCACGAGACGAAGGCAGGAAGACACAAATACGTGCCATCATGAGCACGGATATGTATGACAAGAGACAACTGAAATGTATGCTAACATGACAGACATTGTTCAGTTGCAGTATATCTCCAGTTTCGAGGATCATTGGTGTGTTGTTCTGTTGTGCTGTCGTTGGTATAACCTATTTTCCAGGATCGCAAAACCCAGAGCTGATGATTATTTCAAATCCATCCATGTCAAGGCGGCGTACCAGACCAACGAGCCTTTTATTTTGGAAAATCAAGCAACACAGATATTTTTCTTAGAAGACACATTTGCACGTAGCGATGACTGGAGAGTATTGCAAAGGTTTGAGCAGAGGAATTCGTTTAATGAATTTGCACAACAAGATGATGCTTACACTGCTCCTGATGTACAAGATAACACAGATGTTCCTAATATCTTTGAGAACCATCACGTCAATGACGCTGGAAAAAAGATTACCTGTCGTGATGTGGACATACAAGAGTTGATCAAGAAGAAGCCAACGTTCGAGTATGTTGAGGACGAAGAAGAAGATGACACCGTGGGGAATTACGATTCAGACCGATACACTTGGCGAAGATGTTGACGCTGCTGCTACGGATGATGATTACATTGCTTTTGTCGTATTTGCCTGTCAGAAGACGTTTTTTATCTACTATGTGAAATTGTGTTTGCTATGACAACTGAAACCTGATGAACATGTTATTTAGTATTTTGCTGTGAGAACATCACTTGTTATGTATGCTGATTTGTGTTTGGTGATTGTATGACAACTAAAACATGATGACATTGTTGTTTAGTTGTACTCATATTTGGCTGTGAAACTTGAATTTGATGACATAGTTTGCTGTTGGACTGCAATTTGCTTGACGTCTTCGAATGAGAACAAAGCTGACCCGACAGGGCCTCTGCTATTTATTTATTTATATGAGCAAAAGGGGATACCCCCTGATTTTAGTTAATAGAAATCATTAGATGTTCGTAACACTACGCCCAGCCTGCTACATAGGTCTCATTCATTACTAGTTTCAGCAAAGTGCTCATGTCATAGCCTCTGAATACATCATGAGTGCTACATACACTGCAAATAAAGAGACAATCATCCTATAGAGCACATCGATTTTGCACATTATCTTCACAAGCTCTTTCATCTCCTCATTGTTGTCAAGGCCGTTCAGCAGCTGTTGCTTGGCCATGATCAGAGGAACTGTATCTTTAACCTTCTGCTCTGCATCTTCCTCTTCTCCCGTTCCTTTAGTTACTTGTCCAACACCCCAACCTGCTGGTATTGGTATTCCTCAGCTAACCAAATAATCAGCATAGTTGCATTCCCCCACATCAGCAACTTCCCAGAAATACAAATCACACGAGTCTTCCCTTTTCTGCACGAATCAAATTGGAAGATCATCAACCAAACTATTAAAAAATCAGCAACTGAAAGCAGTAGAACAACACTTAAACATATTATTACCCCATGATTCGGGCATTTGTAGAAGACTCGGCCAGGGTTGCGGATTGTGGTTGAGACGCGACGGATGACTCTGCGTGATTTGCAACAGGGGCACCACACCAACGGCAGCGGGTTGCGATGAGCAATCGGCTGCTGTGCGCGTGCCGGTGGGGGTGTGATGAGACCCACAGGCGATGGTACGGGTGGCGACTTGGCGCATATCTGGTTGTTGCCTGTTGAAGAGCAGGTGGACGAGCAGCCAATGGGCATGGTTGCTGCGGCCAGAGCTTCTGATGCTAGGCAGAGTAAGCAGAGAAGAGGAGAAGCGAACGTTGGATATGTCAGTTTCATTACTTGTAGAGTAGCATAGCACCATATATAGTCATAGTCTAGGTTTGGATTCGAACCGGCTACAGGAGCACGTCTTTCTTTTTTCGAAAACTCGGCAACGTCTCTTTACAGGTACACTAGCTTGTTCTGTATGCCTTCCCAAGTCTTTGATTTTCTTTCCCTTTTTTGCGAGGAAGGAAGGAGGACAAAATTGAGAGTTCCTCAACCCAAGACCTCTCGGTTGAAAACCAAGGGTGATAGTCACTTATGTGGCGAACGTTCCCTGTGAGGAGGACGGCAGACGAATGCATTTTCCTCGCATCGTTCTTCCTATATATAAAAAAGTATGCTACTTGGTGTACGCTTAGTCAAAAAATGATTGTGCCAACCTTGACCGTTCGATTGACATTCAACGTCTGTCGCGTTTCTTTAGTCTCTTCTTCCTCGAGCCACCAAAGCCAAACCAGTGCCGATGGGACCGCCTGCTCCCGCCTCCCACGGCTGGCTGTGATCTTCCCCAGCTCCTGTTCGTTCCCGTCCGAGGCCTCACCATCATCCTCCGTCTTGGTTCGCTTGCTGCGGCAACGCCCTCCGGTGTTGTCAACATGGTCAACAACCGAGAGGAATAAGGAGATGATTGTACATGGTGAGGATGACAGTAGGGACCCAGCAGCGTGCGCAGTAATTTTGTTTGTTCGGGACGGAGAAGGGTATCAACTGGGTTGTGCGGGACCCATGTCCCGTCTAGCCCAGGCTTTTATTTCATAGCACATGACCAGCCCAGTTTGTTTTTTCCTTTCTGAAAAATGGCTAGCCAGCTATTTTGTTTTTTGCAGAATAACCAACATACGCCTACTTGCTTTTCTACGCCCTGATGGGCCGGAAATCTTTCAAGACGAGGAGGGATGCATTTTGCCTAGAAAATGGGCTATAAGTAATAAGAAATGGGCTATAAGTAATAATAAATGGGTTGTAATTGAAAAAAATACAGCAAACAGGCAATTAGTTCCCAAATATTGTTTTCTTTCGGATTTTGATATTTTAAATTTCATTGTTTTTGTGCGGGTAAAATTTGATTGAATTTAAATTAAGGTATATTTAGATTTAAAATTAATTTGAATCTGGCTAGAAATTTCGGGCTGTATGTTGTTTGGGACAGATTTGGAGGCCGACTTGTGGGTCTACTAGGTTGACGTGTACTTTGGCTTTGTCAACTTAGTCCACAAACGATTCTAGCAGCAGTGACCGTTGGATGTTAATCCAATGGCCGTGTTTCTTCTTCAATATCTGATCTTCTTGCTCTAGCCGCCCAAACCACCTCCGGTGGGACTTCCTGCTCCCGCCTCCCGTGGCCGGCTGTGCTGCCGCAAAGGCCGCACTGCCCCACCCTACTTCATTGCCGGCCAGGCCATTCCTCTACTCACCCACACCTCCTGTTATTTTCCGGCGACGGCAGCGGGACGAGTAAACCCTCGTACTCCCCACCGTGTGGGCAACCATTGCCGAGTCTTCCCCGGCTCCGTGTCGTTCCCTTCCTAGGCCTCGCCGTCGTCCACCGCCATCGTGCTCTCGGTGCGGCCTTGTCAACGTGGTCAACGAACCACATCCATCGGCCGTGGACTGTACGCGCAAAATAATGATTCCTCCACCTGACAGCTGGGACCCACCGGAAGGGCCTCTGTATTTCGTGAAAAAAATGTTCCCCCCGCTGACATGTCGGACCCACCAGCTATATCTTCGCACGCAAGGAAGTGCCTCCTTATTATGCACAAAAAATGAATACCCACCCTGCTAGATGGGACCCACCATAGTGGGAGGATGACTTGCGGGCCAGCTAAGTTGACGGGGACGGAGGGCTTTGTCAACTTAGTCAATATGAATGATTCTAGCTCCAGTGACCGTACGATGTCCATCCAACGGCCATAGTGCTTCTTCAACCTCTGGTCTTCTTGCTCCAGCCGCCCAAAGCAGCGCCGGTTGTGCCGCGTGCTCCTGCCTCTCATGGCCAGCTGTGATGCCGCGTAGGCCTCACCGCCCCCTACTACTCCCACCGCTAGCCCAGGGTATCTCTCTACTCACCCACACCCCCTGTTATCCTGCGGCGACGACAGCTCACGCCGCAGCCGAACCAGTGAACCCTCGTACTCCTCTTCGTGCGGGCTACCACTACTGCGTCTTCCCCCGGCTCCGCGTCGTCCCCTACCTAGGCCTCATCGTCGTCCAGACCACCGCCCTGGTGCTCTCGGCGCGGCGTGGTCAACGTGGTCAACGACCGACTTCCATCGAAAGAGTACTGTATGTGGAGAGGCTGGCAGCTGGGTCCAGGCGGCCGCAAGGAAGTGCCTCCTTATTACGCGTAAAATAATTATTCCTCCACCTGACAGTAGGGACCCACCGGACGGGTCACCTTATTTCGCTAAAAAAATGTTTCCCACCTGACTGCTGGGACCCACCGGACGGGCTAGCGTATTTTGCAAAAAAAAACGTTCCCCGCGCTGTCAGCTCGGACCCACCGAAAGTGCCTCCTTATTACGCACAAAAAAATGAATACTCCCCTTGCTAGCTGGGACCCACCATGGTGGGAGGCTGACTTGTGGGCCTACTAAGTTGACTGGGACGGAGGCCTTTGTCAACTTTAGTCAATATGAATGATTCTAGCTCCAGTGACCATATGATGTCCATCCAACGGTCGTAGTGCTTCTTCAACCTCTGGTCTTCTTGCTCCAGCCGCCCAAAGCAGCGCCGGCCGTGTCGCATGCTCCTACCTCCCGTGGCCGGCTATGCTGCCGCGGAGGCCTCACCGCCCCCTACTATTCCCACCGTTGGCCAGGCCCTGCGGCGACGGCAGCCTCACACCGCAGCCGAACCAGTGAACCCTCGTACTCCTCTCTGCGCGGGCTTCCAATGTCACGTCTTCCCCGGCTCCCCGTCGTCCCCTTCCTAGGCCTCGCCGTCGTCCACCACCCTGGTGCTCTCGGCGCGGCGTGGTCAACATGGTCAAGGAACAACTTCCATTGGACGTGGACTGTACGTGGAGAGGCTGACAGCTGGGTCCACGGCCGCAGCAAGGAAGTGCCTCCTTATTACACGCAAAATAAATATTCCTCCACCTGACAGCGGGGACCCACCGGACGGGCCACCGAATTTCGCGAAAAAAAACATTCCCCCTGTTTGTTGGGACCCGCCAGCTACATCTTCGCACGCAAGGAAGTGCGTCCGAAAAAAACGATTCGCCCCGCTGACTGTTGGGACCCACCAGCTACATCTTCTCACGCAAGGAAGTGCGTCCAGGCAAAAAAAACGATTCGCCCCCGTGACTGCTGGGACCCACCAACTAAATCTTTGCACGCAGGGAAGTGCGTCCGGGCAAAAAAAACGATTCGCCCCCCTGACTGCTGGGACCCACCAGCTACGTCTTCGCAGGCAAGGAAGTGCCTGACAGTCGGGACCCACCTGGTCGAAGCGTACGTAGCATTGTCATTCTGGTCGCGAACGTGTACGTACATACTGGTCGATGTAGAGGCGCACACGTGTTGTAGTAGAGGCGCGCACGTAGCATCTACACGTACGTACAGCGACGAGGGTGCAAGAAAGAAAATACGGCCACGTATGAACATACGGGCAAGGTCTCGAATGCCTACTCGTGCATACGTACATGGCTGGGTCGGAACGTAGAAATAGCGTCGTCGTCGTGTTCATGGAGAGCCAACTAGCTGGGTCGGAACAGAATGCGTGGTCGTGTTCATCGGGAGGGCTTGGATGGAACAGGCGATGGAAACGAGGCCTGGCGTACCGCACAACGGAGGAAACAGACCTCCTACGTTCGAAACGGGGTCCTGTTGATCGGGAGGGGTGTGGCGTACGGCAAAACGGAGGAAACGGACCTCCTACGGTCGAAACGGGGGTCTAGTTGATCAGGAGGGGTGTGGCGTACCGCAAAACGGACGAAACGGACCTCCTACGGTCGAAACGGGGGTCCTGTTGATCGAGAGGGGTGCGGCGTACCGCAAAACGGACGAAACGGACTTGTGTTGGAGCGCTACGGTCGAAACGGGGGTCCTGTTCATCGGGAGGGGTGCGGCGTACCGCAAAACGGAACTCCATGGGATACTGTTCATCTCCATCATCGACCTCATCCAGCCTTCACGGGCTCCTGTTCATCAAGCCTCCACCGTGCGTTACTCCACTGGCTACTGTTCAACCACCCCTCCACCGTCTACTGTTCATCCAGCCCTCCACCGTCTACTATTCACCCAACCCTCCACACCACTTGGTCCTGTTCAACCACCCCTCCACGGCCACCCCTCCACCATCTACTGTTCATCCAGCCCTCCACACCACGGGGTCTTGTTCATCCAGAGGCAACGCCACCGCTCACTGTTCATCCAAACCCCCTCCCCCCCATGCAATGCTCACTGTTCAACCAATCGATCGGCTTCAGTTAGCAGCAGTAGCGAAGGAATCGCTCCATCGGGTTCAGTTAACAGCCATCGATCAATCGCTCGGGTTCAGTAACGCGTAGCCTGCAGTGCAACCGCTCGGGTTCAGTTAAAGCCCAACGCCTCGCTCGGGTTCAGTTAGAGCCAACGCCTCGCACACACGCACGTACGTGTATGAGAGAAACGTGCATCGCTCGACCCCCGACCTCCCACCGTAACTGGCAACTCCCTGAAATTTTCCTCCCCCTCACTTCTACCATGGTTTTTCCGTCATGGACGGCCCAAAGAATGTCATGCAGCTGCATCTCCGGCCCGCCTAGGACGAAAAGCCCATTTTCTATCATGATTTTTTGTCATAGAAGTAGGAGCCCACCACATCTATGATGATACCGGGTTTTGTCACAATTAGCGTCATAGAAGTGTCATATGTATGACAGGAAAAAAATTCGTTCGGCCCAAACTATCACGGATGTGTCTTTTTTTTGGAGTGTGTGGAGGGAAACTTTGCACGCGGTGCCGCCGGACACCATTCAATTTGAATGATAGTGTGCACCGCTAATGATTCTTCTGCTTAACGCACATGGGATGAGTTTGATAATTGAACTTTTGGTGGAAATTTCCTCGTGTATGTCACTGCATAATTTAACATCGCTTGCTAATTTGGGCACGCAAAACAACATACAACACACAAACCAGACTTACTGAATCAAGCAATTTTAGTAATTAAATAGAGACAGTTCACCGAAACATTGCTCTAACAAAAGACCAGCATTAAAAACAAAGCCTAAGTACTAATAATTTTAACAAATCTGCCACCACGCCAGCCTATGCATTGCCGGTGTGAGATGAGATGTCGATGACTTGTCCTAGCGACATGCCGCCGTTGGTGGACTCTGCGTCCCCCCTACTGAATTCAGCCGCGTCCTCGTCCTCGTCCTCATCGTCGGCGCCGCCCTCAAGGTTGTAGTACTCGTAGTAGTGGCTCCGCCAGAGCTCACGTTGGTACTCCACCGCCGATTCCTTAACGGATAGACTCTTCTCTACCTCGACCTGGGCCACACGCAACTCCTCCTCCCGGCACTCCTCGATCTCCACAGCCTCGTGCATCTCCAGCTCCCGCTCGACGACCTCATGAGGAAGCAGGTGCTCCATGGCCACCGCCGCCTTTTCGGACGTGGATTGTATGCTAGATTCCGAGGTGGTCTAGAATATCTTGGCATGGATGGTCTCGACCCGGGCCAGGGCGACATCGTCGGCACGGACGGCAGCTCAAGCGCTCTCGGTGTTTGCAGTCGCCGTCGCAGCAACAGCTGCAGCCGTCTCGGCTGCCGCAGACACCGTCTTGGCGGAAGCTGCCGTGCTAAATGCGGATG
>NC_041389.1:558059420-558076449 GCF_002162155.2 Triticum dicoccoides
TCTTTGAGAGAAGGGGGTGCGGGAATGGGGATCGGGATTTGTGGATTCGGGGGTTGCCGGCACTAGAGCAGACGAGCTGGCAAAGCTTAAGGAGGAAGAGTTAAATAGACCCAGAATTTTTCATCACAAATGATTCCTACAAAACAACTATGTGTGATGTTATAGATATTGTTTATTAGCTGTGAAGGACGAATTTGGAGTAAAGTGGCAACAGATGGTGTATTAAATGTATGAGAAAATTTGTAGTACTAATACAATTGTCATGTCAAATTTTGGAAAATTTCAGGGGTCATTTGACCTTTTAAGACATTTAAGTGATTTTCTAGCCATTTAATGACCGTAATTGAATTTTGAACTACATGTACATGCATCAGCTAACCAAAACGGTTTGAAAAGTCATATTTTATGTACTTCTGTGCAATTTAATTCCACGTGAAGTAAATTGGAAGGAATTTTCAAACATATTGGTCTAACGGCTATGACACAATTAAGCATGGAGTGCCATGGCATTTAAATTCCAAAAAATTAAAAACATGAAACCTTGCCTCAGGTAATGTCATACCACCAAGATGATGTGGTACAAAAATTGGCCTATTTGAGGAAAGTTTGGACACACACCCTGTCGGTGTCAAAACCGGCGGATCTCGGGTAGGGGGTCCCGAACTGTGCATCTAGGCGGATGGTAACAGGAGACGAGGGACATGATGTTTTTACCTAGGTTTGGACCCTCTTGATGGAGGTAAAACCCTACGTCCTGCTTGATTAATATTGATGATGTGGGTTATAAGAGTAGATCTACCACGAGATCAAGGAGGCTAAACCCTAGAAGCTAGCCTATGGTATGATTGTTGTTCGTCCTATGGACTAAAGCCATCCGGTTTATATAGACACCGGAGAGAGCTAGGGTTACACAGAATCGGTTACAATGGTAGGAGATCTACATATCCGTATCGCCAAGCTTGCCTTCCACGCCAAGGAAAGTCCCATCCGGACACGGGACGAAGTCTTCAATCTTGTATCTTCATAGTCTTGGAGTCCGGCCGATGATGGTAGTTCGGCTATCCGGACACCCCCTAGTCCGGGACTCCCTCAGTAGCCCCTGAACCAGGCTTCAATGACGACGAGTCCGGCGCGCATATTGTCTTTGGCATTGCAAGGTGGGTTCCTCCTCCGAATAATTTATAGAAGATTGTGAACACCAGGATAGTGTTCGGCTCTGCAAAATAAATTCCACATACAACCATAGAGAGAATAATATTACACAAGTTCAATCTGCTGACGTATTTTGTGGCGTAACATCACACCACTACCAAGCCTTGAAATTATTTTTATTGTTCCATCTCAGCGCGTTTAGCGAGGCGGTTTCCTTGGCACGTCTTGTCGAAGCAGAGATCGTGTTCCCCTTATTCCGGGATTCCCATCAATACGGACATGGGTAACCCAACCGCGCCATTGATTGTGACGCTTGGGAGATAAGCGAGTTTTACCAGGCCGGTGGGGACGCGTGTTTCTGTCCGCCCATATAAGGGGATAAAGATCCAACCTTTTTACCTGCGCCTTCTTCCTCCTTGGCTTATCCATCTCTGTGAACTCGAGCTCTAGCGCCCAAGCCCACACATCTCACCTCAACCTTCTCCAAACATGTCCGGAGCGGGAGGCAAGTGGATGGCCTCCTCCGTCATGGAGGGGCATATCCAGAAGCTGCGCAGCACCGGATACTTGTCCAGCGACATCGCGCATCGGCTCCCCGACGAGGGAGAGCTCATCCCCACCCCCAGGCCCCATGAGAGGGTAGTATTCCTTCCCCATTTCCTCCGCAGACTGGGCTTCCCACTTCATCCCTTTGTCTGGGGGCTCATGTTCTACTACGGCCTAGATTTCCATGATCTGGCCCCAAATTTTATTCTCAACATCTCGGCGTTTATCGTCGTGTGCGAGGCCTTCCTCTGCATCCAGCCCCACTTCGGCTTGTGGCTCAAGACCTTCAGTGTCAAGCCGAAGGTTGTGAAGGGCAGCCAAGCGGAGTGCGGAGGCGCCATGGTGGGCAGGATGTCCCACGTTACGTGGCTGTATGGCACCTTTTTGGAAACCATCAAGGGGTGGCAATCGGGGTGGTTCTACATCACCGAGCCGCGTGATCCCGAATGGGCAGCGGCCCCCGAATTCAGATCTGGTATCCCTACACGGCTCACCTCCTGGAAAGAGAGTGGCCGGATCTGGGGGGATTCGGAGGAGCTGACCGGACTCCAAGCCTGTATCCAGAAGCTGGTGAACAAGAAGCTCAAGCTTGTCAATGTAGTCCAGGTCATGCTCATCCGCCGGATTCTCCCGTGCCAATGACGGGGCTTCAACATGTGGGAGTTCGATCCGGCGCAGCACCAGACTTTGAATGGGCTCTTCGACACTACGTACAAAGAGGTCTGGAAGGTGTTGTTCAAGGGCGCCGAGGCTCCCGCATCCGCTATCGAAGATCGCAGATTCAGCTTGCAGCATCCAGCTGACGAGGTAAGTGATATTGTCCTTTACGGGACGCTTGTTATTCATAGTTTGACTCTATGTGGGATCTAAACTCCCTTTCCTTTGACAGGACTGGCTGAAGAAGGCCGCACAGGCTATCTGTCCGGCCCCATTGCCAGAGGACCCAGCTGACGCCCGCCTAACGGGGCTGCTGGCTCTGGCACCCCACGTGGTGCCGGAGAAGAAGGCCAAGAAGAAGGCCACGGGGACTCGGAAGAGTTCCCATTTTCAGGAGCTATCGGACGATGAAGCCGAGGCCGACTCCTCCCACCAAGGCGAGGAGGAGAAGAAGAAAGCCTCTCCCCCAGCGGGGGGAGGAAAGAAAAGGAAGGCCTCCCCAACAAGGGAGGCCGAAGGGTCCAAGAGGGGAAAAACTCTTCCCCTGGACTGTTCCGCCAACGCCAGTGACGACGACGAGGATTGGCCTCCAAGGGCCAAGCCTCTGGCGAGATCGTAAGTATCCGGACTCCCGAATAACTTCAAGGTTTTTGTTTTCCGCCACATTATGTCTTTCTAATGCCGCATACAACCCTGCAGTCCGCCTAAGGATGATCTCCCCACTTCGTCGAGCGGGTCCTTAGGGGCGTCGGATATGGATTCTCTTCCGACTGCCTCCACCCCCCGTGATGCGGACGATGCCGAAGTGGGATCCCAGGAAGGGACTCACCAGGAGGAGAGGGCCCCGGAGGTGTCGCAGGACAACCTCCCGGACTTTGCACCGGACTCAGTCCCGGAACCCATAGTGGCTCCGAAGTCCGGCGGGCGACCCCTTCGGAAGAAGGGCAAGACCGTGACGCCGGCTGCCTCCGTCCAACCGGAGGTGCCGGATAATATGCTGGAGGCGCTCAACGGCGCCTCCATCAAAGAGGAACACCGCACTGTTATGAGTGCGGTGATTCAGAAGGTTCAGCTCGCCAAGAGCGGGCTGACCGAAGCCTGCAACAGCCTTCTAACAGGCTTTAAGGTAAGAATTTCAATAGATGTAAAATGGTTCCGCATAGACAGTAGCCCCTGATGCTCGGTTCGGTGTTCGGAAAGAAAAGCCGGACTGAGGATCTTTAAAAAGATAGATGCAGGAGTCATGAAAATATGTCAATATGGGATTGCAGGCTGTGCTGCTGACCTCTGCCGCACTGACTGCGGAAGTCAAAACTTTGAAGGAAAACCTCGAGCGGTCCGAGAACGAGCTCGGCCAAGCCAAGAAGCAGCTCGAGGAAAAAGAAGGTGAGTAATACCTTATGAAAATTGTACCTTACAGAAAAGGATTTGGTTGCAAGAAAAATGACAAGGATAACTGGGGTATTGCAGGGGCCACGAACGAGGTGGCGACCCTGAAAGAGGCGGTGGCCGCGGCCGAATGCAATGCGGCTGCGGAGCGCACCGAGCGAGAGAAACAGGAGGCGCGGGTGGCGGAGGTACAGCAAGAGCTCCAGGATCTCGTGAAGAAACACGAGAGCCTGGAGCGTGACTCGAAGACTCGAGAGTCTGAGCTTGCAACGGCTCTTGAGAGTGCCAAAGCCGCTAAGGCCGAAGCCTACAAGGCCCTCTAGGAGATAGAGGCGGTGAAAAAAATAGCAGCGGGTAAGGCATTTTTCATGCAAAGTAAACATGCGAGTGTTAATTACCTGTCGCTTACCCGAATTCGGAGCTCTCCAGGAGCGTTCATAGATCTTCCCCGCAGTGTGTCCGATGCTACCACATTCTACCGGGCCAAGGAGGGGAGCTCAATGGAGAAGGTCTTCTGGTCTCAGTATGCTGAGGCCGGACATCCGGTGCCCCTTAGCGACTAGCTGAAGCAGCTGGTCGAGCTCCACAAGGCGGCTGAACAGGCCATGAAGGGCCTCATAGTTCGGCTGTGGCCTAAGGAGGCTATGCCTGGGAGCTACTTCGGCCTGGTGCGGCGGCTGGTGGACGCGTGCCCGTGGGTTGAAGTTATCAAGCACTCCACCTGTATCGAGGCTGTGCGTCGGGCACTTGCCCATGTAAAGGTGCACTGGGACAAGATGGATGCCCAGAAGCTTGTGACGGACCCCCCACCAGAGGGCAAGGAGCATCGCACGCCCGAGATGTATTATAGGAATGTGCTGAAGGGCGCCCGCACTATTGCGGGTGAGTGCTCCAAAGATGTAATATTTGAGTAGACTCGCATTTTGTTATCCTGTGCGCTGAAAACTTGGTTCATATGCGCTAAGCAACGCTTGTTAATTTAAAATATTACCTTCCGTGCGGCTGTTTATCAAATCTGAGAGATGGCAAGTCATCGGCTTCAGCCCCCATGCCACGAGTGCTGGGGTGTTCGGGATAAACTCGAGCGCTCTTGTTCCCATTTTTGGGTCCATCTAGGGAGGCGCTCAACACAACGAACAAGGCAACCGGACTTATAATGCTTGAACACTCTCACTTAGCCATAGAATTCTATAATTTTAAATTTCGGTGAAGCCCCTAGTTTTCGGAAGGCCGAATTTAGGGCGCTATCCACGCCTTGGCCGGACAGAATCCGGCTCATCGCTCGAAGCGGCATAAGTCTTTAGGGACTCGCAAAGAACCTCTCGAACAGCGACCAGCTCTCGCCTCATCATGACGGTCAGTTTTAGCTTTCTCCACTGAGGCGTTATCCCAGCTCAACTGGGGCGCAATCGCAGTGGTTCTCCCAGTGCTACCTTAGCCGATAAAATGGAACGAAGGTACCAAAACATGGGAGCCGGGCAAACCCAACTATTGACCCAAGAAGATGATTCGGAGCCGATGCATATAATGCTATAAGTTCGGGGTGCCGCACTTGTGAAAGTGTTCGGACTTATCACACCATAACGCGGGAAACATAAGCCCCTGGTGTATTTAGCCGTACCAAAATGTACGGATGCAACATGTCATAGATGAACATATGTGTAAGAAAGAAATGCAATTAGAAGCAAAAATGTGCTGCATTGCTTTTACTCAATAAAAACTGATGTAAGTGCAGGACGATACAAGTGGTGCGCTAAGCAAGGGATGGGACTGTTTAACATGTCCCCCTCCAGGGGTAGGCTACGGAATAATGCATAAAACAGATTTAATGCTCATGATGGAGACCACCTGGATTTTCATTGTAGCCTTTCTCCTTCCCTGGCTGTTGCATCATGGGTTCGGCATGTCTGCTGCCGGACAGGGACTCTGATGAACGGGGTCCTGTAGGTAAAAAATAAAAGGAAAAGAAAAAGAAAAGACACACTTAAGAGCCCCTGGTGCGGTTGAGCCGCAGTCTGGGCTTATCGTGGTCGAGCCCCTTGCCCCATGCCCATGGTATCTTCAGAGCGTAATGGAGTACGCGAAGGGTCTGTCTTAATGTTTTACAGGGGCTGGGGTTGGGGCCGCACTGCTACGCATGCTCGGAACGTGCCAGGTGGTCGTGTTGTAGGTTACTCCGGGCACGCTTAGCTGTGTCCGGCCGCTTGGCAGACGGACTTGAGAATTGCCTTAAAAGGTTGCTTTGTACTTCTGCCGCGAGAGCCGCTGTATGTTCCTCCATTCGGAGGGAGCGTTCAGTGTTTCCGTTGACCGTGATGACTCCTCTAGGGCCTGGCATCTTGAGCTTGAGGTATGCGTAGTGCGGCACCGCGTTGAACTTTGCGAACGCGGTACGTCCAAGCAAGGCATGATAGCCGCTGCGGAACGGGACTATGTCGAAGATTAACTCCTTGCTTCGGAAGTTATCCGGGGATCCGAAGACCACTTCCAGTGTAACTGAGCCTGTACAATTGGCTTCTACACCTGGTATGACGCCTTTAAAGGTCGTCTATGTAGGTTTAATCCTTGAGGGGTCTATGCCCATTTTGCGCACCGTGTCCTGATAAAGCAGGTTTAGGCTGATGCCGCCGTCCATCAAGACTCTGGTAAGATGAAATCCATCAATGATTGGGTCTAGAACCAATGCGGCGAACCCACCATGGCGAATGCTGGTGGGGTGGTCCCTTTGGTCGAAGGTGATCGGGCAAGAGGACCATGGATTGAACTTCGGGCAACTGGCTCCATCGCGTATACATCCCTGAGTGCACGCTTCCGCTCCCTTTTGGGGATGTGCGTGGCATATATCATGTTCACCGTCTGCACCTGTGGTGGGAAACCCTTCTGTCCTCTATTGTTCGGCGGTCGGGTCTCTTCCTCGTCGTCGCTATTTAGCCCCTTGTCACTGTTTTCAGCAATTAACTTGCCTGCCTGCTTGAACACCCAACAGTCCCTATTGGTGTGGTTAGCTGGCTTTTCAGGGGTGCCATGTATCTGGCACAAGAGGTCGAGAATTCGGTCCAAATTGGACGGACCCTAAGTGGTTCTTTTGAATGGCTTTTTCCATTGACCGGGTTTAGAGCCTCTGAATCCGGCATTGACTGCCGTGTCCTCACTGTTATCGCCGTTAATGCGGCGTTTGTTTTTGTTGCGACGTGACCTGCCACTACGGTCCTTGATATCCGGACTGCCAGAATTTTTGTTGAGGTTGTTGCTGCGTGCTAGCCAGCTGTCCTCACCTGCACAAAAGCGGGTCATGAGTGATGTAAGGGCTGCCATGGATTTTGGCTTTTCCTGTCCCAGGTGCCGGGCAAGCCACTCGCCGCGGATGTTATGCTTGAAGGCCGTGAGGGCCTCGGCATCCGGATAGTCGACGATTTGGTTTTTCTTGGTTAAGAACCGTGTCCAGAATTGTCTGGCCGATTCGTCTGGCTGCTGAATTATGTGGCTTAGGTCATCTGCATCTGGTGGTCGCACGTACGTGCCTTGGAAGTTATCGAGGAATGCGGCTTCCAGGTCCTCCCAACTCCCGATTGACTCTGTTGGCAAGCTGTTAAGCCAGTGCCGGGCTGGTCCTTTAAGTTTGAGTGGGAGATATTTGATGGCATGGAGATCGTCTCCGCAGGCCATGTGGATGTGGAGGAGATAGTCCTCGATCCAGACCGCGGGGTCTGTTGTGCCATCATAAGATTCAATATTGACGGGTTTAAACCCTTCTGGGATTTGATGATCCATTACCTCATCTGTGAAGCACAGTGGGTGTGCGGCGCCTCTGTACTAGGCGATATCGCGACAGAGCTCAAAAGAGCTTTGTCTGTTGTGTTCGGCCCGGCCGGACTTACTGTGTCCGGGGTCACGGTGATCGTCACGTATCGTGGGGCGCCCACGTGATCCATAGATCGATCTTGATTGTCTTGCATTATCCTCCAATATGTCTCGCAGGTCCGGAGTGTTCCCCTGTGGCCTTGTGCTTTTTGAGCGATGCCGGGGTACGGGTCTAGTGAAGGGCCTTGAGGCCTCTCTGTCGCGACCACGGGGTGGTCGATCAGCCGTATTGTCTCCTGGTGAAGCGGGATCATATGCCTCCACCTCTAATCGGGGGAGCGGCTTACGTTTGGGGTAGCTTTTGGAGGGGCGCTCGAGTTCATGCTCTTCGGCCGCGAGGACTTCGGTCCATCTGTCGGCTAGCAGATTTTGATCAGCTCTAAGCTGCTGCTGCTTTTTCTTGAGGCTGTTTGCCGTGGCCGTAAGCCTGTGTTTGAAACGCTCCTGTTCGACGGGATCCTCAGGCACGACGAATTCGTCGTCGTCGAGGCTTGCCTCGTCTCCAGAGGGAGGCATATAGTCCTCTACCTCTTCTTCGGCCGCGCTCTCATGAGGGCTGGCGTCCCCCTCCTCCTGTCTTGGATCTTGCTGGAGTGGGTTGTCTTTGGCGCTATCTGGTGTATTATTGTCTCCGGTGCCGGAATCTTCATTCTTGCTATGGTGGGATTTAGAGCGGCGCCGCTGACGCGGGCGCTTGGGTTGTTTCTTGGGGGGTCATCCTCCGCTATTCCTTCGCTGTTCCCATCCTTTGGGATATCCACCATGTATATGTCGTATGAAGAGGTGGCTTTCCAGTGCCCGATGGGCGCTGGTTCTTGGTCGTCTCCGGCATCGTCGTCCATACCATCGATGTCCTCAGAGTCGTAGTCTAGCATGTCGGTTAGATTGTCGACAGTGGCTACCAAGTGGGTGGTGGGTGGGCTCTGAATTTCTTCGTCGTCCGCATCCCAACCGTCCTGGTCGCAGTCCGGCCAGGCCTCTCCTGATAACGAGAGGTACTTTAGCGAACTCAAGATGTCGCCAAAAGGTGAGTGTTGAAAGATGTCCGCCGCGGTGAACTCCATGATCGGCGCCCAATCGGATTCGACTGGAGGGGCGCGGGAGGTCCGGAGTCCGGCAAGGAGTCCGGCAAGGAGTCCGGCACCTCGGAGTCACGAGCTTCATGGGGGACAGGATCGGTGTTCGGCTCTATCGCCGTAGAGGTTGCAGCCCCCGAGGTGGTGTCTAGCCATCCAACCTTGGTCTGTGCAGCCGGCTCCGAGTCGAAGATCGGAGCTGGTTCGAGTGCGGCCTCCAGGATACTGTCCGGCTGCAGAGCTAAATCATGCCCATCGCGACAATACGGCACGCTCGGCTGTGGCTCGAATCCGTCGAGGATCAAGTCCCCGCGGATGTCAGCCGTGAAGTTCAAACTTCCAAATCTGACCTGACGGCCAGCGGCGTAGCCTTCGATCTGCTCCAGCTGGCCAAGCGAATTGGCCCGCAATGCGAAGCCGCCGAATACGAAGATCTGTCCGGGGAGGAAGGTCTCACCCTGGACTGCATCGTCGTTGATGATCGAAGAAGCCATCGAGCCTATCGGTGATGACACAGAGGAACTCTCAATGAAAGCACCAATGTCGGTGTCAAAACCGGCGGATCTCGGGTAGGGGGTCCCGAACTGTGCGTCTAGGCGGATGGTAACAGGAGACGAGGGACACGATGTTTTTACCCAGGTTCGGGCCCTCTTGATGGAGGTAAAACCCTACGTCCTGCTTGATTAATATTGATGATGTGGGTTACAAGAGTAGATCTACCACGAGATCAAGGAGGCTAAACCCTAGAAGCTAGCCTATGGTATGATTGTTGTTCGTCCTATGGACTAAACCCATCCGGTTTATATAGACACCAGAGAGGGCTAGGGTTACACAGAGTCGGTTACAATGGTAGGAGATCTACATATCCGTATTGCCAAGCTTGCCTTCCACGCCAAGGAAAGTCCCATCCGGACACGGGACGAAGTCTTCAATCTTGTATCTTCATAGTCTTGGAGTTCGGCCGATGATGGTAGTTCGGCTATCCGGACACCCCCTAGTCCGGGACTCCCTCACACCCCTCACAAACCGGAGCAACTCACTAGAAGGCTCGTGGTTCCGAGAGGGAACAATGCATGTTTTTTGACAAACAACAGATAGCTTCATCTTACGGCCTTCAAAATGTTTTTACGTGTAATGTGCACTGATACTAACTGTCATATAAAAATTTGGAAAATTTCAGTGGTCATTTGACCTTTTGAACATATTTAAGTAATTTTCTAGCCATTTAATGACTATAATTCAAATTTGAACTAGATGTACATGCAACGGCTAACCATAACAGTTTAAAAAACCATGTTTGTGTACTTGTGTGTGAGTTAATTCCATGTGGAGTAAATTAGAAGAAATTTTTAAACATATTGGTCTCACGGCATGGACACATGCATGGAGTGCCATGGCATCTTAATTCCAAAATATTAAAAAATGATCAGAAAAACATGAAACTTTGCTTGATGTAATGTCATGCCACCAAGATGATGTGGTACAAAAATTGGCCCGTTTGACGAAAGATTGGACACACACCCCTCACAAACCGGAGCAACTCACTAAAAGGCTCATGGTTCTGAGAGGGAACAATGCATGTTTGATGACGAACGACAAATAGCTTCCTCTTACGGCCTTCAAATTTTTGTACGTGTAATGTGCACTGATACAAACTGTCATGTGAAGATTTGGAAAATTTTAGGGGTCATTTGACCTTTTGAAGACATTGAAATGATTTCCTAGCCATTTAATGACCGTAATTTTAATTTGAACTAGATGTACATGCAACGGCTAACCATAATGGTTTGAAAAATCATATTTGTGTACTTGTGTGCGAGTTAATTCCATGTGCAGTAAATTAGAAGGAATTTTCAAACATATTGGTCTCACGGCATGTACAAATGTACATGCATGGAGTGTCATGGCATTTTAATTCCAAAAAATTAAAAAATGATCAGGAAAACATGAAACCTTGCTTGATGTAATGTCATGCCAGCAAGATGATGTGGTTCAAAATTTGGTCTGTTTGACGCAAGTTTGGACACACACCCGTCACAAACCGGAGCAACTCACTAGAATGCTCGTGGTTCCGAGAGGGAACAATGCATGTATGATGACGAACGACATATATCTTCCTCTTACGGCCTTCAAATTTTTTTTACGTGTAATGTGCACTGATACAAACTGTCATGTGAAAATTTGGAAAAATTCAGGGGTCATTTGACCTTTTGAAGACATTTAAGTGATTTTCTAGCCATTTAATGACCATAATTCTAATTTGAACTAGATGTACATGCAACGGCTAACCGTAACGGTTTAAAACTCATATTTGTGTACTTGTGTGTGAGTTAATTCCGTGTGCAGTAAATTAGAAGGTATTTTCAAACATATTGGTCTCACGGCATGGACACATGTACATGCATGGAGTGCCATGGCATTGTTATTCCAAAAAATAAAAAAGGATCAGAAACACATGAAACATTGCTTGATGTAATTTCATGCCACCAAGATGATGTGGTACAAAAATTGGCTTGCTTGACGAAAGTTTGGACACACACCCCTCACAAACCAGAGCAACTCACTAGAAGGCCCGTGGTTCCGAGGGGGAACAATGCATGTTTGATGACGAACGGCAGATAGCTTCCTTTTACAGCCTTCAAAAAATTTCTACGTGTAATGTGCACTGATACAAACTGTCATGTGAAAATTCTGAAAATTTCAGGGGTCATTTGACCTTTTGAAGACATTTAAGTGATTTCCTATCCATTTAATGACCATAATTTAAATTTGAACTAGATGTACATGCAATGGCTAACCATAACGGTTTGGAAATCATATTTGTGTACTTGTGTGCAAGTTAATTCCATGTGGAGTAAGTAGAAGGAATTTTCAAACATATTTGTCTCACGGCATGGACACATGTACATGCATGGAGTGCCATGGCATTTTTATACCAAAAAATTAAAAAATGATCCGAAAAACATGAAACCTTGCTTGATGTAATGTCATGCCACCAAGATGATGTGGTACAAAAATTGGTATGTTTGACAAAAGTTTGGACACACCCCTCACAAACCGGAGCAACTCACTAGAAGGCTCATGGTTCGGAGAAGGAAAAAATGCATGTTTGATGACGAACGGCTGATAGCTTCCTCTTACGGCCTTCAATTTTTTTTCTACGTGTAACATGCACTAATACAACTGTCATGTCAAAATTTGGAAAATTTCAGGGGTCATTTGACCTTTTCAAGACATTTAAGTAATTTTTTAGCCATTTAATGACCGTAATTAAAATTTGAACTACATCTACATGCAACGGCTAACCATAACAGTTTGAAAAATCATATTTGTGTACTTGTTTGCGAGTTAATAATTCATCAGACGATGTAAATAACTGGTGTTCAAAAAAGAAAATGTAAAATCTGTCAAGACAACCAGCCCCACCCGATTAGCACTCTATTTCCCGCCTCGAGGTTTGGAAGGTGAGTGGTGGGCTTTATTAATCAGACACGGTTCTGCATTAGGAACCGTCAGCTATTATGTTCACGTACGGATTTTGCTATGGGGATCGTCTGTAATTCACACTACAATACTCGTAAATTTCGGGTACCGACATGTGTACTGTTCTTGTCGATCTAGATTCCGGCCGCCAAGAAATACTACCTTGCTCATATTATCCCGCCTGCATTCTCATCTAGATCCTCCCCTTTCTCGCCCTCTCTCTCTCTCTCTATCTATCTCTCTCAAATCTCTGCCATGGCACCGCTGGTCTTCCCACGTGCCGATAAGGAGTCGCCACCCCCCGAGGATGCTCACTCGAGTAGCAGCGACGAGGACACCTACGCGCCTCCAGACGAGGTTGCGCCGGACCCCCCAACTTTGGATTGGTTTTGGGGCCAGTACGATCTTTGTCTTTGGAAGTTGCTGCCGCCGGCTGAGAAAGCCAGGCAAGTGGCTTTCAAGAAGGAGATGGTGGAGGAGGATGCCAGGTACTAGGCGGCATGTGAAGCCCGTGATGCCGCCTGGAAAAAGGAGGCGGTGGAGCTTTGGGGGCAGGCACGTCATCATGTGGAGGAGGTGTACGAAGACGGGTACTTTGCAAGGAAGGCCAGAGGCTCTAAGCGCCTCGCCGCTGGATGGAGCTGGGTCGATAAGCTCCAGCGTGCCACCAACGAGGAGCTCCAGTGGGCACCCAACAAAATGGCAAGATCGTTCACACGTGTCCGCCTGCAAGAGGCAGATCGGCACGTCAAGTGCCGCGAGGCGGAGGAGGTGGAGTATTGTCTCTGCTCTGGGAAGACGCCACGCACCAGGGAGATGTTGGCGAGGTGTTGCCGGAATACTGGCGCTAGGAATGATTATTAGTTTTAGTATTGTTCGTTTTCAATTTTATGCATTGTACCTAGTAGTTAAGTGTCATCACGTATATGTGATGATATTATATATATTCTGTGATGAACTAATGAACAATTAATATTATATATATTATGAATTCCATTTTTTATCTGTTTTTGTATACTAATTTGAATCTATCTGTTATCATCCACATATATATAGAATGAAAAACGTATAAACACACATTGAAACAGAACATATAAGAACGGAAAACAGAGTACAGATTGAATCAGAGCAATAGTATGATTGATGTGAATACATAGCTATCCACGTCGAAATGACTCAACAAAATAAAACGCGTCCATGTGGCCATGACTAGCAGCCCTTGCCTACGGTAGCTCTTGGCTCTACCTGAACTCGTGCAGACGTTCGTCCAAGCAGTCGACACGCTCGTGGTACATCTGGAGCGCGATCTCGAGCTCCAAGTTGGCTATTTCATCGGAGATCACCACCTCGATGATGTGATGACCATGTTCCTCTACTGCGCCCAGGTGGATACCTGGGCCAAGGAGGCGGTCAAACCTACCGACCAACGCGTTGGCAACGAGCGGGTTGCGGACAAGGCGAACGGCGCGGTCGGCCTCTGGTGCAAGTATGGCGCAGAGGGCCTGTGCCCACTCCTGGCGAGGAATGGGGGTACTGACGGGATGCGTACCCAACTGCGACGCCCTGTCGACAGCAGAGAAGTGCCAATGGATCCGCTCTTGCTGTCGGCACGCCATGCCTCTCGCTCTGTGGCGCTCCAACGCTCTCGCCGTGCGGTGAGCCGCAGCCTATCGGCACAGACGCGCCTAGCTTGCTCTGCAGCATGCCATCGATCATGTTGTGCGGCGAGGTGCAACCTCTCGGTGCTGACATGCCTATCTTGTTCTGCGGTGCTGAAGCTCCATGCACCAAAGGTCCACTCAACCCTAGCAATGACGCGCATCACGACGTCATCCATCGTGTTGCCGAGAGCGCAGCGGCCTCGACAGGCCGTGGCGCCTTCTGGTTTTCCTCGTCGATGAGGTTGATGGCAGAGGCGGCGCTTTCGTGCGTTGGCATGCTTGGAAAAGGTGGATGTGCACCGGGCTGCGTTTGTTGCCTCCGTGTGTCGCGCCGCGCCTAGGTTTATGTGCAATATCGATGGGTGGTGGGAAACAGGTGAGGAAATGGCGGGAAATGGTGGCATGTTCATAGAACGCCATCAATTAATGGAAACTTACAATATAAAGGAACATTGAGCTAGCACAAGAAGTAGATAATTATGAGATGGACACGAACCACACTAGGGAACCCGTCTGTGATGAATTCATCAATTGCAAATGGTTGTACACTACCAAGCGTTTGCCCACAACACACACGGCTTATTCCATCACAAACAGGTCGGATGGATCAAATGTATGCCACGTATACACATTGTCAAAAAGTAATGCAGTAGACCTTCTTTAACATATGTTAAAAAAACAAGGACCATGAGGTTAGATTAGCTGAGGGAATGGGTCATTTCGGTCATTTGACCGATATGACCCATCCTATCAGTTAATTTAGCATCAACGCAACTTCCAATCCAGTCACCCATCTGATGGTTGCTCCAGCCTGAGTACACTTAACTTGAGAGTTCTCTTAGATGAGCTACTGTTGGAACAACTAGTCCTTGATGATATAGGATGCCTCTTCGCATCCTTACGGTGTATCCGGATGACCGCCCGTCCCCCAATGGCCAATACATGTTGTGTAGACAGATCATACCACATACGTCTTATTAGAAGCAATTGTCTGTGTTATTATCGGTCTTCGCACACATTTCTGATTACAGACATGTTTGTCGCGTATCACACACATCTTGTTATATTGAACCGTTTATGTTCACTTATCTCAACTCAAATAGTTCATCTGAGTGAACCGCATGTTGTATATCACACACACACCTTGAACTTTGTGTTGCCTAATCACAAACAGTTCATCCGAGTGAACCGTATGCAATGTACCGCACACGCCTTCATCTGGCAGCCCGTTTCTTTTGTTCCTCCTCATCGCAAACAGTTAATTGAACTGAACCGTATGCCCTGCATCTCACACGCAACTAAAATATGAACCGTGTTTGATGCAGCCGCCATCATAAACGTTTTGCACATTTTAGACGGTTCTCTGACACCATCGTTTGCGATTATTGCATCGCACATAGTTTCTTGAAGGGACTCTGATTGTAGTGTCGCGTTAGCAGCATCCTGCAGTAGTGGGGATAGTTAACAGGTAATTTCAATCATTATCTAACTATATGTTAGCCTCTTTAGTTCATCATTTCCTGATATCAACTAATTAATAACTCCTTTATTCATTTTCTTTGCCGATGGGCAGGGCTTGGCAAAAGTTCAGGAAAGAGGTTCCAGGTCCATGGAAAGAAAAGTTGTATTGGTATCGACCCAAGGTATAATTAATTAAGTAGTACTAGCTAGCTACCATCTCTTTATTTCTAGTTTCAATATACCATTAGTTAACATCCTTGATTAATTGTTATCTGATTGAATTCTATTCTCGTAAACTGCATGAAGCAGTTGCTGGGGAATGATCTATGTGCATACTAAGTTTGCGAGAACATTCACATGATGGCGTCCGAAAGGAGCAGAGATGATAGACAGCAATGGGTATGTTGCCAGAGCACTATTCACAATTTTTACATCATTATCAATATCTAATATATATACACACAACTAACTCATGCATATTTGATCTTTTTCTTTAAAGTTTAAGGACGTGAGCGAAAAGCTCCTACCAGCAGACCGCGTACGAGCAATTCAAGAAGAAATATCGAGATTTTTGCTCGACCAGGTCATAGATCTCAAAGGACAATTCCATTACCCGTTACCACCGCAGTAATGCCTCCATGTAGGAGAAATTATATATACCAAATTACATATATGCATGTGTATGTGTGAATGTTGGTGCGACACATTATATATATATATATGTGTGTGTGTGTGTGTGTGTGTGTGTGTGTGTGTGTGTGTGTGTGTGTGTGTATGATCGGTTCTATGAGAAATTCTATTTATATATATGCATAATGTGTACAATATGTAGTATCATAATATACCAGCAAATGAAAAATAATTAAATGGAGAACACAAAATTAAAGGAAAAACAAATCATAAACCCAAAACCCCCCTGTCGGTGTCAAAACCGGCGGATCTCGGGTAGGGGGTCCCGAACTGCGTGTCTAGGCGGATGGTAACAGGAGACAAGGGACACGATATTTTTACCCAGGTTCGGGCCCTCTAGATGGAGGTAAAACCCTACTCCTGCTTGATTAATATTGATGATATGGGTAGTACAAGAGTTGATCTACCACGAGATCAGAGAGGCTAAACCCTAGAAGCTAGCCTATGGTATGATTGTTGTTCGTCCTATGGACTAAAACTCTCCCGTTTATATAGACACCGGAGAGGGCTAGGGTTACCCAGAGTCGGTTACAAATGGGAGGAGATCTTCATATCGAATCTCCGAGCTTGCCTTCAATGCCAAGGAAAGTCCTATCCGGACAAGGGACGAAGTCTTCAATCTTGTATCTTCATAGTCTGGGAGTCCGGCCAAAGGTCATAGTCCGCCCATCCGGACACCCCCTAATTCAGGACTCCCTCAGTAGCCCCTGAACCAGGCTTCAATGACGACGATGTGACGCCCGGATAATCATGCTAAAATAATCTCATGTTAATGGTTCCATGTCACCTCGGTCACTGTAGTTAATCTCGGGTTGATTTGAAAACGTTTCAAATTCAAATTCAAATTAATGTCAAACGACAAAGTTTTCAAAATATTAAACTAAAATGTTCGGGGTGTGCAGTTAAATGCCTGGGTAATTATAATAAAGCAAACACATTTTTATAAAATGCCTAGATAATTTAAAATGATTTAAAACAGAAAAGAAGACAAATAAAAGGAAAAGAAACTACAAAACAGAAAACAAACAGAAAAGATGATGAGAGAAAGGCCCC
>NC_041389.1:558076749-558077507 GCF_002162155.2 Triticum dicoccoides
GATCCCATCGCCCATCGCCGCGACGACTTCGCCGCCCCGCGCCAGGACGCCGCCGCCCGGAGCCCGCGCCATCTCGCCGGCCTGCCTCCTCTACCTCGCCGGCGCCCTTCCCCACCGGCCTGCACCCGCTCCACCGACGCCGTCCCGTCACCCCCCTCGACCACCGCTGCCCAGACCCTACGACTCCGGTGAGGCCACGGCCTCTGCGCCCCTCCTCTCTCTCCCTCACCCCGTGCTCCGGCCTCCCCTCCCCTAGCTCGTTCGCCATTGTCACCGACGCTCGTCGTCGCGCTCCCGTCCTTGGCCGCGTCCCTTGCCGCGCCGAGACGTGCAGCCCCGCATCCCGGGGGCCTTCCCTGGCCTGCTGGCTCTAGCCGCTGCCCCTACCCGTTGCTGCTGCAGCCGCTCGTGCCCACACGGGCCGCGTTGCAATCCTGTCGCGCCAAAGCTGCGCCTGCACCCCGCGCGCGCCTCGCGAGCCCTCGTCGGCCACGAGCCCGCTCACCCCAGCTGCTCCTCGTCGACCTGCTGCTGCCCCGCGGCGCCGCCCGGGCCCGGCGCCCCTAGGGCTCCATTCACTCGCCCCCTCTGCTCAGGAACGCCCGTGGCCACCCCGTCGGCCACCGCGACCATCTGCACCCGCCTCCGAGGCGTTGGCCCCCGCTCCACTCCCTCCCTTCGCCGCTTCCATACGCAGTCGCCGGTCGTCGCACACGCCGGCCACGCCCGCTCAGTCCCGCTCCGGCCGCGGCCTTGCC
>NC_041389.1:558077745-558085565 GCF_002162155.2 Triticum dicoccoides
CAGCACGGGCGACGCCAGCCACCCGCACGCCCCTGCCCGCTAACCCGCTAGGGCCCTCTGTGTCTATGACGAATGGGGCCCACGCCCCTTAGAACGTTTCTTTTAAAGAGTAAAAAAATTTAATTAATAATAAGAAGAAATATAAATGTTAGTTAATTAATTAATTAATTAAGTTAATTAATACTGTTTAGATTAACCTAATCACTAGTTAAAACTAATTAATTCTGTTTAGTTAGTCAATGACAGCTGGGACCCACACGTCAGTTGACCAGTCAACACCTCTGTTGACTGATGATGTCATGCTGACGTCATGATGACGTCAGCATGCACTATTCTGGATAATGTTAGAATTAAATAATTACGTAAATTCTAAAAATGAATTAAATCTTTAAAAATTAATATAAAATAATCCGTAACCTGGATGAAAATACTTTGTACATGAAAGTTGCTCAAAACGACGAGGCGAATCCGGATACGCAACCCGTTTGTCCACCCCACATCCCTAGCATAGCGAACACGCAACTTTCCCCCTCCGGTTCATCTGTCTGAAAACGTGAAACACCGGGGATACTTTCCCAGATGTTCCCTCCCCCCTTCACCGGTATCACCTCCTACTGCGTTAGGTCACCTCTAGCACCGCGTTTAACATGCTACGCTTTGTGATACTTTGATTTCTCAGTTATTTATTGTGTTTCCCCTCCGTTACTTCTTTCCGGTAAACCCCGAGACTGCCGACGACTACCTAGTTCGACTGTGGAGTTGACGACCCCTCCTTGCCAGAGCAACCAGGCAAGCCCCCCCCCCTTGATCACCAGATATCGCCTATTCTTCTCTATACTTCTTGCATTAGAGTAGTGTAGCATGTTATTGCTTTCCGTTAATCCTATTCTGATGCATAGCATGTCATTGTTGCTACAGTCATTGATACCTTACCCGCAATCCTAAATGCTTAGTATAGGATGCTAGTTTATCATCATTGGCCCTACATTCTTGTCAGTCTGCCTTGCTATACTATTGGGCCGTGATCACTCGGGAGGTGATCACGGGTATATACTATACATATATACATACTACAGATGGTGACTAAAGTCGGGTCAGCTCGTTGAGTACCAGCAAGTGATTCGGATAAGGGGGCTGAAAGGACAGGTGGCTCCATCCCGGTAGAGGTGGGCCTGGGTTCCCGACGGCCCCCGACTGTTACTATGTGGCGGAGCGACAGGGCAGGTTGAGACCACCTAGGCGAGAGGTGGGCCTGGCCCTGGTCGGCGTTCGCGGTTGCTTCATAATAACACGCTTAACGAGATCTTGGTATTTGATCTGAGTCTGGCCACTGGCCTATATGCACTAACCAACTACATGGGAAAGATATGGGCACTCGACGTCGTGGTATCAGCCGAAGCCTTCTAGACGCCAGCGACTGAGCGGCGCACTCCGGATTGGAACGTAAGCCTGCTCTTGTATTAAGGGGGCTAGTTCTGCTTTCGGCCGCCCATGCAACGTGTAGGTGTGCAATGGGCGATGGGCCCAGACCCCTGCGCCATAGGAGTTAGATCGGCGTGCTGACCTCTCTGTTAGGCCTAGGTGGGGCTGCAACGTGTTGATCTTCTGAGGCCGGGCTTGACCCAGGAAAGTGTGTCTGGCCAAATGGGATCGAGCGTGTTGGGTTATGTGGTGCACCGTTGCAGGGAAGTTAATCTATTCGAATAGCCGTGATCTTCGGTAATAGGACGGCTTGGAGTTGTACCTTGACCTTATGACAACTAGAACCGGATACTTAATAAAACACACCCTTCCAAGTGCCAGATACAACCCGGTGATCGCTCTCTAACAGGGCGAGGAGGAAAGGATCGCCGGGTAGGATTATGCTATGCGATGCTACTTGGAGATGCTACTTGGAGGACTTTAGTCTACTCTCTTCTACATGCTGCAAGACGGAGGCTGCCAGAAGCGTAGTCTTCGATAGGATTAGTTATCCCCCTCTTATTCTGGCATTCTGCAGTTCAGTCCACTGATATGGCCCTTTACACATATACCCATGCATATGTAGTGTAGCTCCTTGCTTGCGAGTACTTTGGATGAGTACTCACGGTTGCTTTTCTCCCCCCTTTTTCCCCTTTCCCTTCTACCTAGTTGTCGCAACCAGATGTCAGAGCCCAGGAGCCAGACGCCACCGTCGACGACGACTCCTACTACACCGGAGGTGCCTACTACTACGTGCAGCCCGCTGACGATGACCAGGAGTAGTTAGGAGGATCCCAGGCAGGAGGCCTGCGCCTCTTTCGATCTGTATCCCAGTTTGTGCTAGCCTTCTTAAGGCAAACTTGTTTAACTTATGTCTGTACTCAGATATTGTTGCTTCCGCTGACTTGTCTATGATCGAGCACTTGTATTCGAGCCCTCGAGGCCCCTGGCTTGTATTATGATGCTTGTATGACTTATTTTGCATTAGAGTTGTGTTGTGATATCTTCCCGTGAGTCCCTGATCTTGATCGTACACGTTTGCGTGTATGATTAGTGTATGATTGAATCAGGGGCGTCACAAGTTGGTATCAAAGCCGACTGCCTGTAGGAATCCCCCTTTCCAACTCCTTGGCCGAAGTCGAGTCTAGTCATTGAAAAAAAAAACTTTTACTAACATGGCTGTGCGGCTTACGGCCCACATCGCCATTGGGTGGTAGTAGGGTCTTTTATTACTCGACCTTTACTCTGGGACTCTGAACTCTCTTCCATTCAGGTTAAATGATTTTGCTAAAATATAACTTTAGGTTCTCGAAAATACTTCCTCCCGGAGAGCCCCTTCGGGCCGGATGATCGCCTGCTGCACCAGAAGATTCTGAAGACACTCTGTGATGCTTTTCCGAGACCCTTGTGCCCTTGGCCATTGTGATCCCTACAACCGATAATTCTTTATGGGTAACTACATACACTTGTTGTCCATAGCTTCACTTTCAATTGTTCTTGTTATTACAAGATACCTTGAAATACTTCAGATATTCCGAGAATACTTTGTGCCTATTGCCTTGCAGTTACTAGCCACATAAATACCCCTACGGATAATTCCTCGCACTTGCCGAGTATCCGCTCATCCCTACCCGTTCATGTGTTTCACATAAGTCCTCGAAATACCATCCGATTTTCTAGAAATCCTCAGCAGCCTATTGCTCTTGAAATTCTTGCTTGCTTGCATTATGGTTAATCCCATAAGTCTCGTTATCTTATAGGCATCCCTTGTCTTTATCATTTTAAGTCCGTTGATTCAATAGGTTGAGGATGCTCGCATTCCTCAGTCGAATCCTAGAATTCATCTTTCCATCTCAGATGTCATTTGAACAGGAGTTGGTTCTCGACCAATCAAATTGCCATCGCTTGTACCCCTAAGCCTACTCAATTTATCCATCCTTGGTCAGAGCGTTTGCTTCCGATCCTTTGATTTGGAAATAATATTTCCTTTCCATTTGAGCTTGGAATTAGTCATTAGTTTCTATAATCATATCTCCTTGCATTGTTTCTTCCTCTGGTTGAGTACCGATGCTCACATCAGATCCCTTGAGGACCACTGGATCCTTTGTTGGGTTTTATCCGATAGCGTCCTCCACATTCAATCACTTTGGAAGTTCTTTCTCCATTGGTAAATCCTATCCTTTGATTGACCAACCATGCTCTGCTTTTGAGCTGGTGATAATTACTCTCGAAGCTTGTGGTATATGTTTCTAAGATGCCCCGATGGGTTGAACCTATGCCTTTCTTAATCGGTGTGAACCCGAAAGTTTTTCAAGGTTCCTACTCCTCTGGTAATTCACCAAGTAGGTCTTCACACTCAAATCACTTTAATAGAGCAGTAAATGAAAGGTTATGCATTGAAGAAGTGGGAGTCGACCTTGAACTTTGTGTTCATGCCCATGGACATGATGTAGATCTTGTCATTAAAGCTTCTCTTACATTAATTATTCCCTTGGTATTAGTTCATCTTATATCTGGGATCATGCCTTTTTGCAATCGTGGTCCCGACCACGTTCTCCTTTACTTACCATTTCTCGTGCAAGTTTAAGCACTTGTCTTGTGCAGAGCAATACCCCAGTCCAACCTCTACTTTGATCTGTCATCGAGTATCACCCCCTGGTATCTGGAGATTATCATGGAACTGCATAACTTCTTACGAGTTCTTCATCAAGTACTACATTCTCACGGATTCCAATTTTGCACGGGCTTCGAGTTATTAAATACTCAAAGACACCGATAACTAAACCGAGTTTGCGCTGCGGTTCAACAACTCTTAGTAATCTTCCTTGCGTACGAGTTTATACCCGATCACCGCACTCATAGCCTATTTGGCTATATGATTGTCGTGATGATTTTAACGGTGCTACCTGGTCCTTATTCTCGGAGCACCACTTTCGACGATGAGCTAAGCTTGCGTCGATTTTCCTTGTCATATCATTTCACCTTGAACAGCAAGCTTGATTTCGAGTTTGTGTCGTACTCGTGGTTCCAATAACCTTTTGCTTCATCATTCCTTTGACTTGATGTCATCGCTGATTGATTACATCTTCATGAATTCTCTTGACAAATGTGTCATGATCATCGTCAACATTTTGAGGCTCTTCCAAAATATCTATTGAATTCTTCATGGGAAATACCTTCCTTGCCCTCGATGAGTTGTGTTATCATCGGCCACTTTATTGCCTTCCCTCCAACACAAACTTGTTCATGTTTTGTGTTATACCTTGAGTTCCTTGCTATCCAGCATTTATTCTTCTTTAACTTGGAGTGTTACCATCTTTTATGTCAAGAATGTCGTGAGGATTACTCCACCTCTTAAGAATTCTTGGTATAGTGATACTTCTCACCATCACCATTCTTTCTTGGTCCTCATGTTGATTCCAACCGGGGTACCAATAGGTGAGCAGTGTTGTTTGGATTTTGCACTTCTAGCAACCCTATTGCTTCGAAGTTAATGGTCGGTCCTTCATTCTTAGACTATTAATTATTGAATCACCATTCTGACATTGGTCGTGCAACCCAACCCATATTTTGGGCGCACCTTTCAACCAATGTTTAATTGTGTATGTTTTCCTCGAGTTTACTTCCTTATATCATTTGATATGACCAATGTTATCTCTTTATCCACATAATTGTGGAGATCCATCTTTTGGATACCTCGATGAATTATCGCTGAGTCCATCAGTCACCACCTCATCCTCTTCTTGATTTAATGATGAACTCTTGTTTCAGAACTCGCTTCCATAGTTCATTTCCCGAGAATCTTCGATGTCATCTCGTCAATTTGTGTCGCACCTTTTCTCCTCGAGCGTCGTGAGTTTGAGGTATCCTGACACCAATCAGATCTGAATCTCGGTCAGATATGATGGTTGGAACATATTTCCAAGAGTTATAACAATGGTCTTTATGTGACCCGGTAAGGTGATGTCATGCCTAGCACACCTGGCCGGAGGCCCTATTGTTATAGATTCTTTTTCAGCAAGGTTATCCATTCCTCCATGAGGAAATTGTATGACTTATCCTATAAGTTGTTTCCGATGAATCCTTTGTGTATCCAAAGTTTGACCTTTGCTTGAATAACATGGCATTGCTATCTCGAAGCATGTCTATGGTACTCCGATTTTCAATAAGAACATTTGAAGCACCATACTAAATGTTTCTTGTTGAAATTACCCAAACACCGTTGTATGGGTAATGTCATGAAATTTCTCGTCTCTTATCTAAAGGGTTTTCTACCTTATATCATGTCTTGGATATCATCGTCTGCTTGACTTTGGGAAGGACATACCCCTGAAATATGTGTTTAAACACATTTTTCCTTTCCATTGTTCTGTTTAACCTGATGATCACATTTTCCTTTCCACTGGTTTGTTTGACCTTTCTTGTGATCTATATAGCCTAAGCAGTAATAATTCACTTCTTATGTAAACACCTCAGTGTACAACTCTACCAGTGAGACCCTGTTATTTTTTTTATGACATTTCGCTAACCACCGATGGACGAGAACTTTGCCTACTGGTCCGCCTCGTTCAACGAGCAGGATAATGGTTCTCTTTTTCCCTCGCCCTTGGTACTGATGTTGATGCCGACATAACTGATAGGCTATCCTCTGACATACCTTGCTTGCATGATCACGCAAGACGTCTCCGCCCTTAATACTTTTCACCCACATGGTGGGCCCATAACCCACAGTTCCACAGGATCGAAACCTGACTCTCCTGTACACCCCCGGTTTCCAAAGTTATTCCTGCGCTTGACTTCTTATGTAACTCACGGGCCACCTGCCAAGTGATCTATTCGGGTATCAGACGCAATACTTATTCTCGTTGCTCAAAACCCCTTTCACCTTCTGATAAGGCATCGAACGCTTGCCTATCGGTTTGAAACTTCTCATGGTACCTTCTTACTTTGCTCTCGACAAACTTCTTCATGATGACCTGAAGCAGAGGACTGAAGACATCAACGTAATGGATCGACCTCTTCGAGAAGAGCAACTATGACCGAGAAGAATAGTTAGAATTTCGTAACCAGATCTCTCCCCCCCTTATAACCGCTCCTAAATCTCGGGACGAGATTTCTTGTAGTGGAGGAGAATTGTGACGCCCGGATAATCATGCTACAATAATCTCATGTTAATGGTGCCATGTCACCTCGGTCACTGTAGTTAATCTCGGGTTGATTCCAAAACGTTTCAAATTCAAATTCAAATTAATGTCAAACGACAAAGTTTTCAAAATATTAAACTAAAATGTTCGGGGTGTGCAGTTAAATGTCTGGGTAATTATAATAAAGCAAACACATTTTTATAAAATGCCTAGATAATTTAAAATGATTTAAAATAGAAAAGAAGACAAATAAAAGGAAAAGAAACTACAAAACAGAAAACAAACAGAAAAGATGATGAGAGAAAGGCCCCCCGGGGCACCGGCCCAACTGGGCAAAGGCCCAGCCGGCCCACTTCCTCTCCTTAACCCCCCCCCCCAACCCTAGCCGTCTACCTAGTCGCCCCACTCACCCACTCTTCCCCCCACTCCCTCGACTGGATCTGGATCGGGGCAAACCCCCGATCCCATCGCCCATCGCCGCGACGACCTCGCCGCCCCGCGCCAGGACGCCGCCGCCCGGAGGCCGCGCCATCTCGCCGGCCTGCCTCCTCTACCTTGCCGGCGCCCTTCCCCACCGGCATGCACCCGCTCCGCCGACACCATCCCCGTCACCCCCCTCGACCACCGCTGCCCAGACCCTACGACTCCGGTGAGGCCACGGCCTCTGCGCCCCTCCTCTCTCTCCCTCGCCCCGTGCTCCGGCCTCCCCTCCCCTAGCTCGTTCGCCATTGTCACCGACGATCGTCGTCGCGCTCCCGCCCTTGGCTGCGTCCCTTGCCGCGCCAAGACGTGCAGCCCCGCATCCCGGGGGCCTTCCCTGGCCTGCTGACTCTAGCCGCCGCCCCTTCCCTTTGCTACTGCGGCCACTCGTGCCCACACGGGCCGCGTTGCAGTCCTGTCGCGCCAAAGCTGCGCCTTCACCCCGCGCGCGCCTCGCGAGCCCTCGTCGGCCACGAGCCCGCTTACCCCAGCTGCTCCCCGCCGACCTGCTGCTGCCCCGCGGAGCCGCCCGGGCCCGGCGCCCCTGGGGCTCCATTCACTCGTCCCCTCTGCTCAGGAACGCCCGCGGCCACCCCGTCGGCCACCGCGACCATCTGCACCCGCCTCCGAGGAGTTGGCCCCCGCTCCACTCCCTCCCTTCGCCGCTGCCATACGCAGTCGCCGGTCGTCGCCCACGCCGGCCACGCCCGCTCAGTCCGGCTCCGGTCGCGGCCT
>NC_041389.1:558085668-558131783 GCF_002162155.2 Triticum dicoccoides
CGGTTGGGCTCGGCCTCAGCACGGGCGACGCCAGCCACCCGCACGCCCCTGCCCGCTAACCCGCTAGGGCCCTCTGTGTCTATGACGAATGGGGCCCACGCCCCTTAGAACGTTTCTTTTAAAGAGTAAAAAAATTAATTAATAATAAGAAGAAATATAAATGTTAATTAATTAATTAATTAAGTTAATTAATACTGTTTAGATTAACCTAATCACTAGTTAAAACTAATTAATTCTGTTTAGTTAGTCAATGACAGCTGGGACCCACACGTCAGTTGACCAGTCAACACCTCTGTTGACTGATGATGTCATGCTGACGTCATGATGACGTCAGCGTGCACTATTCTGGATAATGTTAGAATTAAATAATTAAATTTCAAAAAATGAATTAAATCTTTAAAAATTAATATAAAATAATCCGTAAGCTGGATGAAAATACTTTGTACATGAAAGTTGCTCAAAACGACGAGGCGAATCTGGGTACGCAACCCGTTTGTCCACCCCACATCCCTAGCATAGCGAACACGCAACTTTCCCCCTCCGGTTCATCTGTTTGAAAACGTGAAACACCGGGGATACTTTCCCGGATGTCCCCCCCCCCTTCACCAGTATCACCTCCTACTGCGTTAGGTCACCTCTAGCACCGCGTATTGCCATGCTACGCTTTGTGATACTTTGATTGCTCAGTTATTTATTGTGTTCCCCCTCCGTTACTTCTTTCCGATAAACCCCGAGACTGCCGACGACTACCCAGTTCGACTGCGGAGTTGACGACCCCTCCTTGCCAGAGCAACCAGGAAAGCCCCCCCCCCCTTGATCACCAGATATCGCCTATTCTTCTCTATACTGCTTGCATTAGAGTAGTGTAGCATGTTACTGCTTTCCGTTAATCCTATTCTGATGCATAGCCTGTCATTGTTGCTACAGTCATTGATACCTTACCCGCAATCCTAAATGCTTAGTATACGATGCTAGTTTATCATCATTGGTCCTACATTCTTGTCAGTCTGCCTTGCTATACTATTGGGTCGTGATCACTCGGGAGGTGATCACGGGTATATACTATACATATATACATAATATAGATGGTGACTAAAGTCGGGTCAGCTCGTTGAGTACCCGCAAGTGATTCGGATAAGGGGGCTGAAAGGACATGTGGCTCCATCCCGGTAGAGGTGGGCCTGGGTTCCCGATGGCCCCCGACTGTTACTATGTGGCGGAGCGACAGGGCAGGTTGAGACCACCTAGGCGAGAGGTGGGCCTGGCCCTGGTCGGCGTTCGCGGTTGCTTCATAATAACACGCTTAACGAGATCTTGGTATTTGATCTGAGTCTGGCCACTGGCCTATACGCACTAACCAACTACGTGGGAAAGATATGGGCACTCGACGTCGTGGTATCAGCCGAAGCCTTCTAGATGTCAGCGACTGAGCGGCGCGCGCCGGATTGGAATGTAAGCCTGCTCTTGTATTAAGGGGGCTAGTTCTGCTTTCGGCCGCCCACGCAACATGCAGGTGTGCAATGGGCAATGGGCCCAGACCCCTACGCCATAGGAGTTAGACCGGCGTGCTGACCTCTTTGTTAGGCCTAGGTGGGGCTGCGACGTGTTGATCTTCTGAGGCCGGGCATGACCCAGGAAAGTGTGTCCGGCCAAATGGGATCGAGCGTGTTGGGTTATGTGGTGCACCCCTGCAGGGAAGTTAATCTATTCAAATAGCCGTGATCTTCGGTAACAGGATGGCTTGGAGTTGTACCTTGACCTTATGACAACTAGAACCGAATAGTTAATAAAACACACCCTTCCAAGTGCCAGATACAACCCGGTGATCGCTCTCTAATAGGGCGACGAGGAGAGGATCGCCGGGTAGGATTATGCTATGCGATGCTACTTGGAGATGCTACTTGGAGGACTTCAGTCTACTCTCTTCTACATGCTGCAAGACGGAGGCTGCCAGAAGCGTAGTCTTCGACAGGATTAGTTATCCCCCTCTTAATCTGGCATTCTGCAGTTCAGTCCACTGATATGGCCCTTTACACATATACCCATGCATATGTAGTGTAGCTCCTTGCTTGTGAGTACTTTGGATGAGTACTCACGGTTGCTTTTCTCCCCCTTTTTCCCCTTTCCCTTCTACCTGGTTGTCGCAACCAGATGTCAGAGCCCAGGAGCCAGACGCCACCGTCGACGACGACTCCTACTACACCAGAGGTGCCTACTACTACGTGCAGCCCGCTGACGATGACCAGGAGTAGTTAGGAGGATCCCAGGCAGGAGGCCTGTGCCTCTTTCGATCTGTGTCCCAGTTTTTGCTAGCCTTCTTAAGGCAAACTTGTTTAACTTATGTCTGTACTCAGATATTTTTGCTTCCATTGACTCGTCTATGATCGAGCACTTGTATTCGAGCCCTCGAGGCCCCTGGCTTGTATTATGATGCTTGTATGACTTATTTTGCATTAGAGTTGTGTTGTGATATCTTCCCGTGAGCGCCTGATCTTGATCGTACACGTTTGCGTGTATGATTAGTGTACGATTGAATCAGGGGCGTCACAGACGAGTCCGGCGTGCAAATTGTCTTCGGCATTGCAAGGCGGGTTCCTCCTCCAAATACTTCATAGAAGATGTTGAACACAAGGATAGTGTCCGGCTCTGCAAAATAAGTTCCACATACCACCGTAGAGAAAATAATATCTGCACAAATCTAATCTGCGGACGTATTCTGCAGCGTGACATCACACCACGGCCAAGCCTTTATTCGAATCGTTTTACTGTTCCACCTCAGCGCGTTTAACAAGGCGGTTTCCTTGGCATATCTTGTCAAAGCAGAGATCGTGCCCCCTTATTTCGGGATTCTCATCAATACGAGCGTGGGTAACCCAACTGGCCCTTTGGTATGACTCCCTAATTGAAAGCGAGTCCCAAACGGTTATGGGGAGGGCTCTTGGTATTCAACCTTTTTATAAAGAGACCAAGGCTCGCCTCCTTTCTTTTCAATTCAATCAAATCCGCCCCTCACCTCGAGTTCCAACACCCAAAGCTCCAGTTTTAAGCGCTTCGGACCTTCGACGATGTCCGGCTCCGACCTTCAAGGCCGGTGGATGCCTTCCTCTGTTACGGAAGAAGACGTGTGAAAGCTGAGAGATGCCAGGTATCTAACCGGCAAAATCTCGCATAGGCTGCCTGCTCAAGGGCAAGCCATCCCCACTCCCCAGCCCGGTGAGAGCGTGGTGTTCACATCTCACTTCCTTTGGGGGCTAGGCTTCCCGATTGATCCCTTTGTGAGGGGGCTTATGTTTTATTACGGGCTGGAATTTCACGACTTAGCTTCGGAGTCCATCCTCCAAATCTCATCGTTCATTGTCATGTGTGAGGCCTTCCTCCATATTACTCCTCACTTCGGATTGTGGCTTAGAACCTTCAAGGTGGAACCGAAGATGATCGAGGGGCAGCACGCTGAGTGCGGAGGAGCTATCATAAGCAAGATGGTCGACGCTCCATGGCCCGAGGGCTCTTTCCAAGAGGAGTTCAGCTTATGGCAACAGGACTGGTTTTACATCACAGCCCCCAGGGGCACCACATGGGTGGCGCCACCTGCTTTTCGCTCGGGTCCCCCACCACGGCTAGCGTCATGGGTCAATGAAGGGCTTATCTGGGGGTCGTCCAAAGACGTGCCCTTGTTGCAAGACCGCATTCGAGATCTCCTAGAAAGAGATATTAACTTGACCGTAGTGGCGCAAGTTATGCTGATTCGCCGCATGCTGCCCTGCAAACATCGCCCTCTCCGCCTGTGGGAATTTAATCCGGAGGGACCGCGAGTCCTCCAACATTTTATGGGCACGACGCCCGAGGAGATGTAGAAATTGTTCTTCGGATCACAAGCAAGGTGTCCGGACTTGTCCGAGGACGTAGGTCTGAGCTGTAATCGCCCGGATGCTCAAGTAAGTAGCCCCGTATTTGGACACGCCATCCATATTTTTATCATAAAAATTGACCTTAACAGAGCTATCCTTTGAACAGGAGTGGATAGCGAAGGCAAAGCTTATCAGGTATCCAGCCCCCCTGCCTAAGACCGCACCGGATCCCGTGTTAACCAAGAAGCTAGGGATTGTGCTTTTGACAGAAGGCGAAGAGGGGAACCAAGGAGCTACCGCCTCCACGAAGGAGGCTGTCAGGAAGGGAGGAATCGAGAATTCCCCCAACCCGGGAAAGAAAAGGACTACCTCTGAAGACCCGGAAGGGATGGCCTCAAAACGGGGGAAGAAATCTTCGCCAGAGGATCCGGTGCCGAAGAATGCCCCGCCCGCATTGCACCCCCAAGGGGATCAGCTCTCCCCCGAGCCGTAAGTAAACAGAGGGTTCCAAAATAAGTGACATCCCTATTTTATTTCTGAGGAAGATAACCGAAATATTACCTTGCAGTTCGGATCTCAACCCTTCTCAGCAGAGCTCATCTTCAGGGGATCTTCGTCCGGAGATGATGGAGAGTGAAACGCCTCCCCTAGCTGCACCGTCTTACAAGGCAGGCGACCCCAAGGTGTCGTCTCGGAGGGTTTTTCCAAGTCCGGACCCTGAAAAAGGTCGGCAGGCTAGTCCGGCACCCTCTGGTGCGCGGTCGGAGGGGCTGAAGGATCTACTCAGGCGAGTGTCCATCTCAGAAGAACACCATATGTTGATGAACACGGTGATTGGAAGGATTTCATCTGCGGAAAGCGGATTGTACGAGGCCGCCAGGAGTTTACTGACAGGCTTTGAGGTACGTGAAAAGGTGTACCTTTTGGTAGAGCCGCATATATAAAATGCGCCCTATATAAATAGTAGCCCCTGAGACTCTGTGTGTCGTCAAAAGTGACGGTGCACAGAGGATCATAACCCCAGGTATAATATATCACCGTTTTTATGAAGGTGGCGAGGCGTTCGGTGGCTAGCCGGACTGATGAATATGTCGAGCTAAAGCGGCAACTTGACGTAGCGGACGCTGACATCGCGCTTGTGAATAAGCGGCTAGATGAGGCACAAGGTATGTTCCAAAGACATCTGAGAAGAGGAGTTCGATGCTCGTGCCTTATAAGATATGTGCTTGATGTAGATGGTGTTGCTGCCGTGGAGAACCTTCGAGCGGAACTTGCCCGAGCCAAGGAGCAAGCTAGGAAAAGTGATGCGGCTGCCGTTAAGGCGGCTGAAGAGCTAAAAGCCGAATAGGCTGCTCACTGCCAGAGCAAGAAAGCAATAGCCGAGATGGCTATAAAATTGAAGGATGCTGCCGACCGCTGTAAATTTCTTGAACAAGAAGATAGGGCGACTCAGAAGGACCTTGAAAAGATCACTGCCGAGGCCAAGGATACTTGCTCTGCAATGAGAGCTATGAAGGAGGAGCTACGTCAGGCCGGAGATATCACGGCTGGAAAGCCCTATATGTTGCGGATGAAGTTCGGGGATCCTAAGTATGCTCTGTTAGACCGGCAGTGGAGTGTGGAAAACACTTATCTGGATTTGGCAGCGAGTGCGGCAGACGCGACCAAACACTTCTGGGGTCGAGGTGACCATGAATTGGAAGAACTCTTTTGGTCGCAGTTCCACAATCCAGAATGCCCACTTTCGATATCCGACCGTTTGGCCGCCTGGGCGGAGCTGAACAGGTTATCCGGACTCGCCATGAGGTATGTTGCGAGTCGTCTATGGCTGGAAGAGCCAGAGCCGAAGAGTTATTTTAGCTTGTTTCAGCAGTTCCTTCGTTCGGTGCCGCATGTTGATGCAATGAAGAGGTCGGCGTGCATAGAGGGTGCACAGATGGCTCTTGCCCGTGTCAAAACATACTGGGCGGATATGAAGGCCAGTGTTGTTGCATCCCGGGATTCGGACGAAAGCCGAGTACCTGCCAAGCACTACTTTGAGGAAGTTCTGCAGGTCGCTCGTTTAATAGAAGCGCAGTGCTCGAAGGATGTAGTGTTCGAATAGCATATGCTATTGTAAAACAAATATTTTGATAGAATATAAAAGCTTTTTATACTTGTGCTTGCAAGAATTATAATGCCTCCTATGCGGCCGTTAATGTATATGTGTATATAACCTGAAAGATGGCAGTCGTTGGCTTCAGCCCCCACGCATATAATGCGGGGGTGTTCGCGAAAAAGGCACCTTTTCACACTTAATCCAGTGTCTTGGTCCTATAAAGGAGGTGATAGCGCAGCGAACTAGGCAACCGGACTATAATGCTTTATCACTTTCACTTAGCCATAGGAGTTTGACAGTGGGGCTACTGAATAGCCCCTAGGGGCACCGCGCTCGCCCGAATTCGGGGCGCGTGTGTGCCTGACCGGGAAGCGGCCCTTCGTTAATGCGGAGGAATCCTAAAGATTCCGAAAGTCATCGAGTGGTTGACCAGTCTCTCGCTATATCATGACAGTCAGTTTTCGGCTTTCTCTACTGAGGTGCTCGCCTGGCCGAACCGGGGCACAATCGCAGTAGTTCTCCTGGTGCCGCCTTAGCCAATAGAGCGGAACGTAAGGCAGCAAAACACAGGAGCCGGGCAAACCCAACATTTGACCAAAGACATGATTCGGAGCTGATGCATATAAGGCCAAACTCGCGACGCCGTACACTCCCTAAGGTATTCGGTCTTTATGAAAATGGGCCGAACAAAAGCCCTTGGTAAGAAGCCCCTGGTGCCCAGGAACGCGTAAAATTCTGGCGTGGCCACATGACAAGACGCCAGCCTCCTCCTCAGTTATAGCAAAAACCGGGGGATGTTATCAACAAGAGACAATAAAAAAGGTTTACACAGGGTCTTAATCTGAAAAGAATCCTTAAAACGGGTCCCTACTGCACGTCTGCGCCTGTGTCTCCGTTGTGCCATATCCTGGACGGGCGTAGCATGGTGTTCGTCTGCGAAAGAGAGGAACTTAGTGAAAAATAATCGTGCGAGAAATTAAAATAAACAAAAGATAATACAGAGACATGAGTAAAATAAAGCCGTATTGTCTCCTCGTGTGAACACGCGGAGCCCCTTGTACAGGGTTATGCGGCTATTAAGCCTTTGTATGTTTACGCCGGACTCGTCGAGCCGTGTCCGGGGTAGTAAAGCTGGATTAGTGTGCGGCTGTCAAGGCGGCCGCACCATTATTCGTATTTTGGGGATCGATTGATATTTCCCTTTAATGAGATGATGCCTCGTGGACTGGGCATTTTAAGTGTAAGGGATGCATAATGCGGTATTGCGTTAAAGCGGGCGAAAGCTTCACGTCCCAGTAGCGCTTGATGGCGACTTATGAATGGGGTGATGTGGAAGGTTAGCTTTTTGCTTCGGAAGTTGTCGGGTGAGCCGAACATGACTTCTAACGAAAGGGAACCCATACTCTGGGTATCTGGGCCCGGCGTGACTCCTTGAAAGGAAGTGTTGCCGTGGCGAATTATTGCTAGGTTTACCCCCAGTTTGCGGACTGTGTCCTGATATAACAGGTTTAGGTCACTGCCGCCGTCCATTAGGACTTGTGTAAACTGGAGTCCGTCAATAACCGGATCCAAGACCAAAGCAGTCCAGCCTGTGTTCCGGATACCTCTGGAGTTATCCTGACGATCGAAGGTGATTGGTTGTAACAACCAGTGGCGGTGCTCCTGTGGGGCAGGCTGTATGGCGCGTATCTTCGTAGGCGCCGTTCTGTTTTTCCCTTTTGTCACCTGAAGTGAATTTACTGTTTTGACTTCTTGTGGGAACTTCTTTTGTTCTCCGGTGTTCTGCTTGTGGGGTGCGTCGTCATCTTCGTTTGGTGTGTCGAGCCCCTCGTGTTCGGTGTTGAGTTTGCCGGACTGCTTGAAGACCCAACAATCTCTGTGGGTGTGGTTTGCAGGTCTCCCGGGAATACTGTGGATTTGACATATTTTGTCCAAGATTTTGTTGAGGTTAGATAGCTCGTCCCTGTCATGTTTGGGGGGGGGCGACTTTTTCTGATTTCCCCGAGAGATTTTGAATCCGGCGTTGACTGTCGTGCTCATCGGGCTGTTATCTTTGATCCGGCGCTGTTCTTTGTTACGGCGTAGTTTCCTGTTTCCATCTCTGAGTTCGGATGTACTCGGGTACCTGGTGCTGCTTCTCACCAACCAGCTATCTTCTCCTGCGCAAAAGCGGATCATGAGGCTTGTTAATGTGGCCATTGTTCTTGGCTTTTCTTGGCCGAGGTGTCTGCGAGCCATTCGTCTCGGACGCTATGTTTGAAAGCTGCTAGGGCTTCGGCGTCCGGGCTGTCGACTATTTGATTCTTTTTAGTAAGAAATTTGTTCTAGAGTTTCCGGGCTGACTCTCCGGGTTGTTGAGTTATATGACTCAGATCGTCTGCATCTGGAGGTCGGACATAGGTCCCTTGAAAATTTGCCTGGAAAGCATCCTCGAGCTCTTCCCAACTTCCTATGGTGTTTTCGGGAAGGCTTTTAAGCCAATGTCGGGTTGGCCCTTTGAGCTTAAGGGGTAAGTATTTTATGGCGTGAAGGTCACCTCCTCTGGCCATGTGTATGTGGAGGATATAATCCTCGATCCAGACTCCAGGGTCTGTTGTTCTGTCGTATGCTTCTATGTTTACGGGCTTGAACCCCGCTGGAAATTCATGATCCAGCACCTCATCGGTGAAACATAGGGGATGTGCGGCGTCCCTGTACGTAGGTGTGCTGTGATGTTCGGATATTTTTTGCATTGCGGTGCTCACTGGAGCTTGCTTTCTTGGCCCGTAGATGGATCTGGTTGGACCGGTTTTTTTATGCTCTTCCTTGGGCGGGTTACGTGCCATATTGAGTGCGGCGCCCTTTGTCGCTTGAGGTCGATTGTGGGGTCGTCTATCCGGCCTGGTGGCTTCCTTGTTTTTTTACTGTGGGGGCTCTAAGGCCTCTTCATCAAATTCCGGTAGTAATTTCCGCTTCGGATAGCTCTTTGTGTGATGACTGTTGCCGTACTTATGTGTCGTGTTGATTACTTTGCCCCATCTGATTCTGAGTGCATCTTCCGCTGTTTTGAGCTTCCACTTCTGCTTTTTCAGGCTACGCGCAGTGGCAACGAGCCTTTGGTGGAGGTTCTGGTGCTCCAGCGACTTGTCCGGCGTGAGGTCGTCCGGACTATTATCTTTGCCGGGGACGGATTGTTTGGTTTGTCCGCCCTGTTTGGACGGTTGCTCGATGGCATGTTCGTCTTCGGTTGATTCGCCCTACTCTATGGCTGGGTCTCTGTCGAGGTGGGGCTTGGCGCAGCGCTTATGCCGCCTCTTTGATTGTTTTTCGAGGGAATGATCCCTGGTTGCGCCCTTTTGATCCTCGTCGTTGCTTTTTTAGGTGTCCACCATGTATACATCGTGTGATGAGGTGATTGTCCGGTGCTCTATAGGCGCTGGTTCTCGATTGTCTCCTTCATCGGCGTCCATACTGTCGATGTCTTCGGAGTCGTAGTCGAGCATGTCGGTTACATCGTCGACAGTGGCTATGAAGTGGGTGGTGGGCGGGGTTTGAATTTCTTTGTCGTCTGCATCCCAACCTCGCTGACCATAGTCCGGCCAGGGCTCTCCTGACAAAGAGAGAGACTTTAGTGAATTCAGGATGTCGCCAAAGGGTGAGTGCTGAAAGATGTCCGCAGCGGTGAACTCCACGATCGGAGCCCAATCGGGTTCGATCAAAAGGGGTGCGGGAGATTCGGAGTCCGGAAAGGAGTCCGGCACCTTGGAGTCATAGGCCTCACAAAGGACTAGGCCAGTATCTGGCTCGATCGCCGTAGAAATTGCGGCTCCTGGGGCGGCGTCCAACCGTCTGTCCCCGACTGGCGTGGTTGGCTCCGAGCTAAGGGTCGAAGCGGACACCTGAGCGGCGCTCTGGGCGCTGTCCGGCGGCAGAGCTAGATCATACCCATAGTGATAGTGCGGCGTGCTTGGTCGTGGCTCAAATCCGTCGGAGATCAAGTCCCCGCGGGTGTCGGCCGTGTAGTTTAAGCTTCCAAATCTGACCTGACGGCCAGGGGCGTAGCTTTCGATCTGCTCCAGATGGCCAAGCGAATTGGCCCGCAGTGCGAAGCCGCCGAACACGAAGATCTATCCGGGGAGAAAAGTCTCACCCTGGACCGCGTCGTGGTTGATGATCGAAGGAGCCATCGGGCCTAAAGGTGACGACACAGAGGAACTCTCAATGAAAGCACCAATGTCGGTGTCAAAACCGGCGGATCTTGGGTAGGGGGTCCCGAACTGTGCGTCTAGGCGGATGGTAATAGGAGACAAGGGACACGATGTTTTTACCCAGGTTCGGGCCCTCTCGATGGAGGTAAAACCCTACTCCTGCTTGGTTAATATTGATGATATGGGTAGTACAAGAGTTGATCTACCACGAGATCAGAGAGGCTAAACCCTAGAAGCTAGCCTATGGTATGATTGTTGTTCGTCCTACGGACTAAACTCTCCAGTTTATATAGACACCCGAGAGGGCTGGGGTTACCCAGAGTCGGTTACAAATGGGAGGAGATCTTCATATCAAATCGCCGAGCTTGCCTTCCACGCCAAGGAAAGTCCAGTCCGGACACGGGACTAAGTCTTCAATCTTGTATCTTCATAGTCCGGGAGTCCGGCCAAAGGTCATAGTCCGGCCATCCGGACACCCCCTAATCCAAGACTCCCTCACCCCCTAAACCTTTAGTACCGGTTGGTGTTACCAACCGGTACTAAAGGTCTCCCATCCCCAGGTGCGGGCTCGTGCCACGTGGTGATCCTTTAGTGGCGGTTCGTGCTAAACCGGGACTAAAGGGGGGGGGCTTTAGTCCCCACCCGTTAGTGCCGGTTGCACAACTGACACTAAAGGCCCTTACGAACTGGTAATAAAGTTCCGTTTCCTACTAGTGGGGCACTGCACACGGCTAAGACAATGTTGTGCCCCTGGGGTGCCCCCCTGCCCCCATATATAAAGGAGGGGAGGGGAAGGCCGACCACCAAGGGGCGTGCCATGGGGGGAGTCCTACTAGGACCCCACTCCTAGTAGGATTCGCCCCCCTTTTTTCATTTTTTCCGGAGTAGCAAAGGGGAAAGGGAGAGGGAGTAGGAGAGGGAAAGGGGGGAGCTGCCCCCACCCCTTATCCAATTCGTATTGGCAAGGGGGGCACCTCCTATGGACGACCCTCTCTTTTCCACTAAGGCCCATTAACTTTCCCAAGGGGTTCCGGTAACCTCCCGGTACTCAGAAACTTATCCGAAACTTCCCGAACCATTCTGGTGTCTGAATCTAACCTTACAATATATCAATCTTTACCTCTCGGCCATTTCAAGACTCCTCGTCATGTCCGTGATCTCATCCGAGACTCGAAACAACCTTCAGTCACCAAAACACATAACTCATATAATACCAATCATCATCGAACATCAAGCGTGCGGACCCTACGGGTTCAAGAACTATGTAGACATGACCGAGACACCTCTCCGGTCAATAACCAATAGCAGAACCTGGATGCTCATATTGGTTACCACATATTCTACAAAGATCTTTATCGGTCGAACCGCAATGTCAATACAGTTATTCCCCTTGTCATCGGTATGTTATTTGTGCGAGATTCGATCGTTGGTATCTCTATACCTAGTTCAATCTAGTTACCGGCAAGTCTCTTTACTCATTCCGTAGTACATCATCCTGTGACCTACTCATTAGTCACATTTCTTGCAAGGCTTCATATGATGTGCATTACCGAGAGGGCCCAGAGATACGTCTCTGATACTCAGAGTGACAAATCCTAATCTCGATCTATGCCAACCTGATACGTCTCCAATGTATCTATAATTTTTTTATTGTTCCATGCTGTTATATTATCATTCTTGGATGTTTTACAATCATTTTATAGCCATTTTATATCATTTTTGGTACTAACCTATTGAAATAGTGCCCAGTGTCAGTTATTGCTTTCTGCATGTTTTTTACATCGCAGGAAATCAACATCAAACGGAGTCCAAATGCAATGAAACTCTTGGAGGATTTTTTGGGCCAAAAGACATCCAGTGGGCCAAGGAAGCACCTGGGGGTGGCTCGAGGGGAGCATCGCGCACCAGGACGTGCCAGGAGGCCCAGGCGCGCCCTGGTGGGTTGTGCCCACCTCGGTTGCCCCATGAATAGCCTCTTTGCTCTATAAATACCCCAATATTCTAGAAACCCTAGGGGAGTCAACGAAAATCAATTCCAGCCGCCGCAGAGTCCAGAACCACCAGATCCAATCTAGAGACTGTCATGGAGGGGTTCACCACTGTCATTGGTGCCTCTCCGATGATGCGTGAGTAGTTCTTTGTAGACCTATGGATCCATAGTTAGTATCTAGATGGCTTCCTCTCTCTCTCTCTCTCTCTCTCTCTCTCTCTCTCTCTTGATTATCAATACAATGGTCTCTTGGAGATCCATATGATGTAAGTCTTTTTTGCGGTGTGTTTGTTGGGATTCGATGAACTTTGAGTTTATGATCAGATCTATGTTTTTATCCATGAAAGTTATTTGAGTCTTCTTTGATCTCTTATATGCATGATTTCTTATAGCCTCGTATTTCTTCTCTGATATTTTGCTTTTTTGGCCAACTTGATCTATTTATCTTGCAATGGGAAGAGGTGCTTTGTAGTGGGTTTGATCTTACGGTACTTGATCCCAGTGACAGAAGGGGAACCGACACGTATGTATCGTTGCTACTAAGGATAACAAGATAGGATCTATATCTACGCAATAGATAAACGGATCTTGTACATCATTTCATCATTCTTATTGCATTACTCCATTTTTCCATGAACTTAATACACTAGATGCATGCTGGATAGTGGTCAATGTGTGGAGTAATAGTAGTAGATGTAGGCAGGAGTCGGTCTACTAATCTTGGACGTGATGCCTATATAATGATCATTCCCTGGATATCATCATGATTATTTGAAGTTCTATCAATTGCCGAACAGTAATTGTTTTCCCACCGTTTGCTATTTTTTTGAGAGAAGCCACTAGTGAAACCTACGGCCCCCAGGTCTCCTTTCATCAATTTTGCCTCTACGATCTATTTTCCTTTGCATTTATTTTTAGATCTATTAAACCAAAAATACAAAAATACCTTGCTGCAATTTATTTGTTTCGTGATCCATTTATCCTATCTACCACTTTTACCTCACGTTATTTGCCTATCTTGAGGCGCCATACCCGAAAGGGATTGACAACCCCTTTAACACGTCAGGTTGAGAGTATTTGTTATTTGTGTGCAGGTGATGTTTACGTGGTGTGAGGACGTTCTCCTACTGGTTCGATAACCTTGGTCTCATCACTGAGGGAAATACCTACCATCGCTATACTGCATCATCCCTTCATCTTTGGGGAAATACTGACGTAGTTCTAGCAGACATCACAACCCAACAAACACATTCGGAGATACCTGTAGAGCATCTTTATAATCACCCAGTTACGTTTTGACGTTTGATAGCACATAAGGCATTCATCTGGTATCCGGGAGTTGCATAATCTCATAGTCGGAGGAATATATATTTAACACGAAGAAAGCAGTAGCAATAAAACTGAATGATCATTATGCTAAGATAACGGATGGGTCTTGTCCATCACATCATTCTACTAATGATGTGATCCCGTTATCAAATGACAACTCATGTCCATGGCTAGGAAACTTAACCATCTTTTGATCAATGAGGTAGTCTAGTAGAGGCATACTAGGGACGCGTTGTTTTGTCTTTGTATCCACACATGTATCAAGTTTCTGGTTAATACAATTCTAGCATGAATAATAAAAAATTATCATGAATAAGGAAATATCAAATAAAAACTTTATTATTGCCTCTAGGGCATATTTCCTTCAGTCTCCCACTTGCACTAGAGTCAATAATCTAGATTACATTGTAAAGAATATAACACCCATGGAGTCATGGTGTTGATCATGTTTTGATCGTGGAAGAGGCTTAGTCAACGGGTCTGCAACATTCAGATCCGTATGTATTTTGCAAATCTCTATGTATCCCTCCCCGACCAAATCTCGGATGGAGTTGAAGCGTCTCTTGATGTGTTTGGTCTTCTTGTGCAATCCGGATTCCTTCGCCAAGGCAATTGCTCCAGCATTGTCACAAAATATTTTCATTGGACCCGATGCACTAGGTATTACACCTAGATCGGATATGAACTCCTTCATCCAGACTCCTTCATTTGCTGCTTCTAAAGCAGCTATGTACTCTGCTTCACACGTAGATCCCGCCATGATGCTCTGCTTGGAACTGCACCAACTGATAGCTCCACCATTTGATAAAAATATGTATCTGTATTGTGACTTAGAGTCATCCGGATCAATGTCAAGGCTAGCATCAATGTAACCATTTACGACAAGCTCGTTGTTACCTCCATAAACGAGAAACATATCCTTAGTCCTTTTCAGGTACTTCAGGATGTTCTTGACCGCTGTCCAGTGATCCACTCCTAGATTACTTTGGTACCTCCTTGCTAAACTTATAGCAAGGCACACATCAGGTCTGGTACACAGCATAGCATACATGATAGAACCTATGGCTGAAGCATAGGGAATGACTTTCATTTTCTCTCTATCTTCTGCAGTGATCAGGCATTGAGTCTGACTCAACTTCACACGTTGTAACACAGGCAAGAACCATTTCTTTGACCGATCCATGTTGAAATTCTTCAAAACTTGATCAAGGTATGTTCTTTGTGAAATTCCTATTTAAGCGTCTTGATCTATCTCTATAGATCTTGATTCCCAATATATAAGCAGCTTCACCGAGGACTTTCATTGAAAAACTCTTATTCAAGTATCCTTTTATGCTATCCGGAAATTCTACATCATTTCCAATCAACAATATGTCATCGACATATAATATTAGAAATAGAGCTCCCACTCACTTTCTTGTAAATACAGGCTTCTCCAAATGTCTGTATAAAACCATATGCTTTGATCACCTCATCAGAGCGTATATTCCAACTCCGAGATGCTTGCACCAGTACATAAATGGATTGCTGGAGCTTGCACACTTTGTTAGCACCTTTATGATCGACAAAACCTTCTGGTTGCATCATATACAACTATTCTTTAAGAAATCCATTAAGGAATGCATTTTTGACATCCATTTGCCAGATTTCATAGTCATGAAATGTGGCAATTGCTAACATGATTCAGACAAACTTAAGCACCGGTACGGGTGAGAACGTCTCATCGTAGTCAACTCCTTGAACTTGTCGAAAACCCTTTGCAACAAGTCGAGCTTTATAGACAGTAACATTACCGTCAGCACCAGTCTTCTTCTTGAAGATCCATTTATTTTCTATTGGTCGCCAATCACTGGGCAGATCCACCAAAGTCCACACTTTGTTCTCATACATGGATCCTATCTCAGATTTCATGGCCAAGTAACATGACCTCCAAAATAGGATTATTGTACCACTTTGGTGCGGATCGTGCTCTGCCAGACCTACGAGGTTCTGTAGCAACTTGATCTGAAGTTTCATGATCTCTATCATTAGCTTCCTCACCAATTGGTGTAGGCATCACGGGAACAGATTTCTCGGATGAACTACCTTCCAAATTGAGAGTAGGTACAATTATCTCATCAAGTTCTACTTTCCTCCCACTTACTTCTTTTGAGAGGAACTCCTTCTCTAGAAAGGTTTCGTTCTTAGCAACAAAAATCTTTCCTTCGGACTTGTGGTAGAATGTGTACCCAATTGTTGCCTTAGGGTATCCTATGAAGACAAATTTCTCCGATTTGGGTTCGAGCTTATCAAGTTGAAGCCTTTTGACATAAGCATCGCATCCCCAAACTTTAAGAAACGAAAACTTAGGTTTGCTACCAAACCACATTTCATACGGTGTCATCTCAACGGACATTGACAGTGCTATGTTTAGAGTGAATGCAGCTGTCTCTAATGCATAACCCCAAAACAATAGTGATAAATTGGTAAGAGACATCATAGATCGCACCATATCCAATAAAGTGTGGTTACAATGTTCGGACACACCATTACACTGTGGTGTTCCAGGTGCGTGAGCTGTGAAACTATTCCACATTATTTTAAATGAAGCCCAAACTCGTAACTCAAATATTCTCCTCCACAATCAGATCATAGAAACTTTATTTTCTTGTTATGATGATTCTCCACTTCACTATGAAATTCTTTGAACTTTTCAAATGTTTCAGACTTCTGTTTCATTAAGTAGATATACCCATATCTGCTCAAATCATGTGTGAAGGTTAGAAAATAACAAAACCCGCCACAAGCATCAATACTCATTGGACCACACACATCGTGATGTATTATTTCCAACAAGTTAGTAGCTCGTTCCATTGTTTTGGAGAATGGATTTTTAGTCATCTTGCCCATAAGGCACGGTTCGCAAGTATCAAATGATTCATAATCAAGTGATTCCAAAAGTCCATCTTTATGGAGTTTCTTCATGCGCTTTACACCGATATGACCCAAACGGCAGTGCCACAAATAAGTTGCACTATAATTATCAACTTTGCATCTTTTGGCATCAATATTATGAATATGTGTATCATCACGATCAAGATTCAACAGAAATAGACCACTCTTCAAGGGTGCATTGCCATAAAAGATCTTACTCATATAAATAGAACAACCATTATTCTTTGATTTAAATGAATAACCATCTCGCACTAAACAAGATCAAAATATAATGTTCATGCTCAACGTTGGCACCAAATAACAATTATTCACGTCTCAAACTAATCCCGAAGGTAGATGTAGAGGTAGCATGCCGATGGCGATCACATCAACCTTGGAACCATTTCCGATGCGCATCATCACCTCGTCCTTAGCCAATCTTCGTTTAATATGTAGTCCTTGCTTCGAGTTCCAAATATGAGCAATCGAACCGGTATCAAATACCCATGCACTACTACAAGAATTAGTAAGGTGCACATCAATAACATGTATATCAAATATACCTGTGTTCACCTTGCCATCCTTCTTATCTGCCAAATACTTGGGGCAGTTCCGCTTCTAGTGACCAGTCCCTTTGCAGTAGAAGCACTTAGTTTCAGGCTTGGGTTTCTTCCCTAGAGTGACAACTTGCTTGTCAGTCTTTTTTGATGTTCCCCTTCTTTTTACCCTCGCCCTTTTTCTTGAAACTAGTGGTCTTATTAACCATCAACACTTGATGCTCCTTCTTGATTTCTACCTCCGCGGCCTTTAGCATTGCGGAGAGCTCTGGAATAGTCTTATTCATCCCTTGCATATTGTAGTTCATATGGTCCATGACGTTCAAAACGTATTTGAAGTCCCGATTCTAAGCCGTAAAGCATGGCACACTGAACTAACAAGTAGTCATGAACACGCGACTGCCAGGCATTCACAATGTCTGCAATTGCTAGGGCAGGTGCTACACCGAGTGGTGCATCAAGGACATAATTCTTCTGTGCAGCAATGAGGATAACCCTCAAGTTACGGACCCAGTCTGTATAATTGCTGCCATCATGTTTTAACTTAGCTTTCTCTAGGAACGCATTAAAATTCAAAGGAACGGTAGCACGGGCCATTGATCTACAACATAGATATGCAAAAACTATCAGGACTAAGTTCATGATAAATTAAGTTCAATTAATCATATTACTTAAGAACTCCCACTTAGATAGACATCCCTCTAGTTATCTAAATGATACGCGGTCCAAATCAACTAAACCATGTCCAATCATCATGTGAGATGTAGTAGTCTTCAATGGAGAACATCACTATGTTGATCATATCTACTATATGATTCACGTTCGACCTTTCGGTCTCCAGTGTTCCGAGGCCATATCTGTATATGCTAGGCTCATCAAGTTTAACCCAAGTATTCTGCGTGTGCAAATCTGGCTTGCAACCGTTGTATTTGAACGTAGAGCCTATCACACCCGATCATCACGTGGTGTCTCAGCACGAAGAACTTTTGCAATGGTGCATACTCGAGGAGAACATTTATACCTTGAAATTTAGTAAGGGATCATCTTATAACGCTGCCGCCGTACTAAGCAAAATAAGATGCATAAAAGATAAACATCACATGCAATCAAAATATGTGACATGATATGGACATCATCATCTTGTTCTCATGATCTCCATCACTGAACCAACGTCATGATCTCCATTGTCACCGGCTTGAGACCTTGATCTCCATCGTAGCATCATGGTCATCTCGCCAACCATTGCTTCTACGACTATCATTACCGCTTAGGGATAAAGTAAAGCAATTACATAGCGCTTGTATTTCATACAATAAAGCGACACCATATGGCTCCTGCCAGTTGCGATAACTTCTACAGAACATGATCATCTCATACAACAATCTTTATATCACATCATCTCTTGACCATATCACATCACAATATGCCCTGCAAAAACAAGTTAGACGTCCTCTACTTTGTTTGTTGCAAGTTTTACGTGGCTGCTACAGGCCGGTAGCATGAACCGTACAAACCTAATATGGCACAAAAACCACAACGGTGATTTATCAAGTTTGCTGTTTTAACCTTCTCAAGGACCGGCCGCAGTCAAATTTGATTCAATAAACTTAGAGAAACACACACCTGCCAGCCACATTTATCCAAAACTAGTTGCATGTCTGTCGGTGGAACCGGTCTCATGGACGCGGTCATGTAAGGTTGGTCTGGGCCGCTTCATCCAACAATACCATCAAATCAAAGTAAGACATTGGTGGTAAGCAGTATGATGATCACCGTCCACAACTCTTTGTGTTCTACTCGTGCATATCATCTACGCATAGACCGGGCTTGGATGCCACTGTTGGGAAATGTAGCATGCAATTTCAAAAAAATTCCTACGCTCACGCAAGATCTATCTAGGAGATGCACAGAAACGAGAGGGGAGAGTGTGTCCACGTACCCTTGAAGACCGAAAGCGGAAGCGTTAACTTAATGCGGTTGATATAGTCGAACGTCTTCTCGAATCAATCGATCAAGTACCGGACGTACAACACCTCCGAGTTCTGCACACGCTCAGCTCGATGACGTCTCTCGATCTCTTGATCCAGCAGAGTGTCAATGGAGTCGATGAGTTCCGTTAGTACGACGGCGTGATGACGGTGTTGGTGATGTATCCATGTAGGGCTTCGCCTAAGCACTACGATGATACTATCGGAGGAGTAAACGAAGGGGGGCACCGCACACGGCTAAGACAATGTTGTGCCTTTGGGTTGCCCCTTGCCCCTCTATATAAAGGAGGGGAGGAGGAGGCCGACCACCAAGGGGAGCGCCATGTGGGGAGTCCTACTAGGACTCCACTCCTAGTAGGATTCGCCCCCCCCCCTTTTCCTTTTTTCCGGAGTAGCAAAGGGGGAAACGGAGAGGGAGTAGGAGAGGGAAAGGGGGGAGCCGCCCCCACCCCTTGTCCAATTCGGATTGGCAAGGGTGGGGCGCCACCTCCTATGGCCGTCCCTCTCTTTTCCACTAAGGCCCATGTGGCCCATTAACTTTCCCGGGGGGGTCCGGTAACCTCCCGGTACTCCGAAACTTATCCAAAATTTACCAAACCATTCCGGTGTTCGAATGTAACCTTCGAATATATCAATCTTTACTTCTCGACCATTTTGAGACTCCTCGTCATGTTTGTGATCTCATTCGGGGCTCCGAACAACCTTTGGTCTCTAAAACACAAAACTCATGTAATGCCAATCATCATCGAACGTTAAGCGTGCAGACCTACGGGTTCGAGAACTATGTAGACCTGACCAAGACACCTCTCCGGTCAATAACCAATAGCAGAACCTGGATGCTCATATTGGTCCCCACATATTCTACGATGATCTTTATCGGTCGAACCGCAATGTCAATATAGTTATTCCCTTTGTCATCGGTATGTTACTTGCCTGAGATTCATTTGTCGGTATCTCTATACCTAGTTCAATATCGTTACCGGCAAGTCTCTTTACTCGTTCCTTAGTGCATCATCCCGTGACCAACTCATTAGTCACATTGCTTGCAAGGCTTCATATGATGTGCATTACCAAGAGGGCCCAGAGATACATCTCCGATACTCGAAGTGACAAGTCCTAATCTCGATCTATGCCAACCAAACAAACACCTTCGGAGATACCTGTAGAGCATCTTTATAATCACCCAATTACATTGTGATGTTTGATAGCACACAAGGCATTCCTCCGGTGTCCGGGAGTTGCATAATCTCATAGTCGGAGGAATATATATTTGACACGAAGAAAGCAGTAGCAATAAAACTGAATGATCATTATGCTAAGCTAATGGATGGGTCTTGTCCATCACATCATTCTACTAATGATGTGATCCCGTTATCAAATGACAACTCATGTCCATGGCTAGGAAACTTAACCATCTTTTGATCAACGAGCTAATCTAGTAGAGGCATACTAGGGACACGTTATTTTGTTTATGTATCCACACATGTACCAAGTTTTCGGTTAATACAATTCTAGCATGAATAATAAACATTTATCATGAATAAGTAAATATAAAACAACAACTTTCTTATTGCCTCTAGGGCATATTTCCTTCAAAATGTTAACGATGATTTTTCTTGGACCAGAAGACACCCGTAGGACTTCGAGATGAAGTCAGAGGAGTCCCGAGGCGACGACAAGCCTCAGGGGCGCGCTCTAGGGGGGGCTGGCTTGTGGGTCCCATAGGAGTCCTCCAAACCTAATCTTTGACTATAAATTCAGAAATATTTCCAAACCACTAGAAGCGTCCACCAAAATACTTTTCGGCCGCCGTAAGCCTCTGACCTCGTGAGATCCCATCTTGGTACCTTTTTTGGCACCCTGTCGGAGGGGGATTCGATCATGGAGGGCCTCTACTTCAACCCTATTGCCCTTCCGATGAAGCGTGAGTAGTTTACCACAGACCTACGGGTCCATAGGTAGTATCTAAATGTCTTCTTCTCTCTCTTTGATCTTCAATATAATGTTCTCCTTGATGTTCTTGGAGATCTATCCGGTGTAATATTCTTTTGTGGTGTGTTTGCCGAGATCCGATGAATTGTGGATTTATGATCAGACTATATATGAATATTATTTGAATCTCATGTGAATTCTTATATGAATGATTTAGTATCTTTGTATTTCTCTTCGAATTATCGGTTTGGTTTGGCCAACTAGATTGGTTTTTCTTGCAATTGGAGAGGTGCTTAGTTTTCGATTCAATCTGTTGGGTAATGTAGCATGCAATTTCAAAAAAAAATCCCACGCTCACGCAAGATCTATCTAGGAGATGCATAGCAATAAGAGGGGGAGAGTGTGTCTACGTACCCTTGTAGACCGTAAGCAGAATCGTTTCACAACGCGGTTGATGTAGTCGAACTTATTCGCGCTTCAACTGATCAAGTACCAAACGCACATCACCTCCACGTTCTATACACGTTCAGCTCGGTGACGTTGCTCGCCTTCTTGATCCAGCAAGACGTCGAGGTAGTAGATGAGTTTCGTCAGCACGACGGTGTGGTGACGGTGATGGTGAAGTTATATCTGCAGGCCTTCGCCTAAGCACTACAAAAATATGACCGATGGTGTAAACGGTGGAGGGGGGGCGCCACACACGGCTAGACAAATGTCTCTTGTGTGCTAGGCGCCCCACTCCCACATATATATTGGTGGGAGGGAGTAGAAGCCAAAGGAGGCGCCCAAGTAGGAGGAATCCTACTTGGAGTCCCTCCCAAGCCGCGCCCCCTCCCTGCCTTATATAGCTGCGGGGGGAATGCAGGGGAGGGTGACCCCTTCCCTTTCTCCCATGAGAGGGAAAGGCAGGAGGGGATAGCCCTCCCCCTGTTCCTTCCCTTAGGGCCTGCTGTCCAAAGAAGGGGGGCACCAGGGGCTGGCATGTTCCCCCTTCGGCCCATTAGGCCCATATCTTTGCCAGGTGTGCCCGAAACTCCTTTCCGGTGACCCGATAAGTACCTGGTACCCTCTAAAACACTTCTGGTGTCCGAATACCATCGTCCTATATATCAATCTTTACTTATCGACCATTTCGAGACTCCTCGGCATGTCCGTGATCTCATCCAGGACAACAACATTCGGTCACCAAATCACATAACTCATATAATACTATATCGTCAACGAACGTTAAGCCTGCGGACCCTACGGGTTCGAGAACTATGTATACATGACCGAGATACCTCTCTGGTCAATAACGGAACCTGGATGCCCATATTGTTTCCTAAATATTCTACGAAGAACTTTATCGGTCGAACCGCTATGACAACATACGTAATTCCATTTGTCCATCGGTATGTTACTTGCCCGAGATTCGATCGCCGGTATCTCTATACCTAGTTCAATCTCGTTACTAGCAAGTCTCTTTACTAATTCCATAATATATCATCCTGCAACTAACTCATTAGTCACTTTTCTTGCAAGGCTTCTTATGATGTGTATTCCGAGAGGGCCCAAAGGTACCTCTCTGATACTCGTAGTGACAAATCCTAATCTCGATCTATGCCAACCCAACAAACACCTTCGGAGATACCTGTAGAGCATCTTTATAATCACCTAGTTACATTGTGACATTTGATAGCACACAAGGCATTCCTCCGATATCTGGGAGTTACATAATCTCATAGTCGAAGGAATATGTATTTGACATGAAGAAAGCAATAGAAATAAAACTGAATGATCATAATGCAAAGCTAATGAATGAGTCTTGTCCATCACATCATTCTCATAATGATGTGATCCCGTTTATCAAATGACAACATATGTCTATGGTTAGGAAACTTAACCATCTTTGATCAATGAGCTAGTCTAATAGGGGCTTACTAGGGACATGGTATTTTTTCTATGTATCCACACATGTATCAAGTTTCCAGTTAATACAATTCTAGAATGAATAATAAAATTTTATCATGAAATAGGAAATTAATAACAACTTTATTACTGCCTCTAGGGCATATTTCCTTCACAATCTTGTGGTGTCCTCACCCAGTGACAGAAGGGGTAGCGAGGCACGTATTGTATTGTTGCCATCAAGGATAAAAAGATGGGATTTACATCATATTGCTTGAGTTTATCCCTGTACACCATTTGATCTTTTTTAAAGCGTTACTCGTTCTTATGAACTTAATACTCTAGATGCATGCTGGATAGCGGTCGATGTGTGGAGTAATAGTAGCAGATGCAGAATCGTTTCGGTCTACTTGACACGGACCTGATGCCCATATTCATAATGATTGCCTTGGATATCGTCATTACTTTGCACTTTTCTATCAATTGCTTGGCAGTAATTTGTTTACCCACCGTATGTTTTCTTTCAAGAGAGAAGCCTCTAGTGAAACCTATGGCCCCCGGGTCTATTTTCCATCATATATTTTCAGATCTATAAAACCAAAAACCCAAAAATACCTCGCTGAGTTTTATTTGGTTTTATTTTGTTTTATGTTCTAGTAATCTTTTATATCTATCTCTATCAGATCTCATCCTTGCAAGTGACCGTGAAGGGATTGACAACCCCTTTATCACGTTGGGTGCAAGTGTTTGATTGTTTGTGTAGGTGCATAGATTGGAGACTTGCTTGTACCTCCTATTGGATTGATACCTTGGTTCTCAAACTGAGGGAAACACTTATCTCTACTTTGTTGCATGATACGTCTCCAATGTATCTATAATTTTTTATTGTTCCATGCTATTATATTACCTGTTTTTGATGTCTATTGGCTTTATTTTACACATTTATATCATTTTTGGGACTACCCTACTAACCGGAGGCCCAGCCCATATTGCTGTTGTCTTTGCCTATTTTAGTATTTCGAAGAAAAGTAATATCAAATGGAGTCCAACCGGAATGAAACCTTCGGGAGCGTGATTTTTGGAACGAACATGATCTAGAGCACTTGGAGTGCAAGTCAAGAAATAGCCGAGGCCTCCACGAGATAGGAGGGTGCCCCCCCTATAGGGCGCGCCCCCCCTGTCTTGTGGGCCCCTCGGGCGTCCACCGACGTACTTCTTCCTCCTATATAAGCCTACGTACCCCAAAAACATCCAGGGAGCACCTGAAACACAATTTCCACCATTGTAACCTTCTGTATCCGCGAGATCTCATCTTGGAGCCTTCGCCGGCACTCTGCCGGAGGGGGAATCGACCACGGAGGGCTTCTACATCAACACCATAGCACTTCCGATGAGTCGTGAGTAGTTTATCACACACCTACGGGTCCATAGTTATTAGCTAGATGGCTTCTTCTCTCTTTTTGGATCTCAATACAATGTTCTCCCCCTCTCTTGTGGAGATCTATTTGATGTAATCTCTTTTTGCGGTGTGTTTGTCGAGATCCAATGAATTGTGGGTTTATGATCAAGTTTATCTATGAATAATATTTGAATCTTCTCTGAATTCTTTTATGTATGATTGAGTTATCTTTGCAAGTATCTTCGAATTATCAGTTTGGTTTGGCCTACTAGATTGATCTTTCTTGCCATGGTAGAAGTGCTTAGCTTTGGGTTCAATCTTGCGGTGTCCTTACCCAGTGACAGAAAGGGTTGCAAGGCACGTATTGTATTGTTGGCATCGAGGATAAAAAGATGGGGTTTATATCATATTGCTTGAGTTTATCCCTCTACATCATGTCATCTTGCTTAATGTGTTACTCTGTTCTTTGTGAACTTAATACTCTAGATGCAGGCAGGAGTCGGTCGATGTGTGGAGTAATAGTAGTAGATGCAGGCAGGAGTCGGTCTACTTGTTGCGGACGTGATGCCTATATACATGATCATGCTTAGATAATCTCATAATTATTCTCTTTTCTATCAATTGCTCGACAGTAATTTGTTCACCCACCATAATAATTATGCTATCTCGCGAGAAGCCTCTAGTGAAACCTATGGACCCTGGGTCTATCTCTTATCATATTTGCTTCTAATCTACTTTTATTTGCATCTTTACTTTTTGCATCTATATTATAAAATACTAAAAATATATATATCTTATCATACTATCTCTATCAGATCTCACTTTCGCAAGTGGCCGTGAAGGGATTGACAACCCCTTTATTGCGTTGGTTACGAGTTCTTTGTTTGTTTGTGTAGGTGCGTGGGACTTTTGAGGAGCCTCCTACTGGATTGATACCTTGGTTCTCAAAAACTGAGGGAAATACTTACGCTACTCTGCTGCATCACCCTTTCCTCTTCAAGGAAAACCAACGCAAGCTCAAGACGTAGCAAGAAGGGTTTCTGGCGCCGTTGCCGGGGAGGTCTCCGCTCAAGTCAAGACATACCAGGTACCCATGACAAACTCATCTCCCTTGCATTTACATTATTTCCCATTTGCCTCTCATTTTCCTATCCCCCACTTCACCCTTGCCGTTTTATTCGCCCTCTCTTTCCCAATCTCTTCTCTCTTTTCGCTTGCCTTTTTTGTTTGCTTGTGTGTCGGATTACTTGTTGCCATGGCGCAAGATAATACCAAATTGTGTGATTTCTCGAATACCAATAATAATGATTTCCTTAGTACTCCAATTTCTCCTCTTAATGATGTTGAGTCTAGTGAAATCAATACTGCTTTGCTGAATCTTGTTATGAAAGATCAATTCGCCGGCCTTCCTAGTGAAGATGCCGCTACTCATCTAAACAATTTTGTTGATTTGTGTGATATGCAAAAGAAGAAAGATACGGATAACAATATTGTTAAATTGAAGTTATTTCCGTTTTCACTTAGAGATTGTGCTAAAGTTTGGTTTTCGTCTTTGCCTAAAAATAGTATTGATTCTTGGAACAAGTGCAAAGATGCTTTTATCTCTAAGTATTTTCCTCCCGCTAAGATTATCACTCTTAGGAATGATATTATGAATTTTAAACAACTTGATCATGAGCATGTTGCCCAATCTTGGGAAAGAATGAAATTGATGATTCGCAATTGCCCTACTCATGGTTTGAATTTATGGATGATCATACAAAAAATTTATGCTGGTTTGAACTTTGCTTCTAGAAATCTCTTAGATTCGGCCGCGGGAGGCACGTTTATGGAAATCACGTTAGGAGATGCTCCAAACTTCTTGATAATATTACGGCTAATTATTCTCAATGGCACACCAAAAGATCTTCTAGTAAAAAGTGCATGCTATAGAAGAAATCAATGTTTTGAGTGGAAAGATGGATGAACTTATGAAGTTGTTTGCTACTAAAAATATTCCTCTTGATCCCAATGATATGCCTTTGTCTACTTTGATTGAGAGTAATAATGAATCTATGGATGTGACTTTTGTTGGTAGGAATAGTTTTGGAAACAATGCTTGTAGAGGAAACTTTAATGCTAGACCGTTCCCTAGTAATTCCTCTAATAATTATGGAAATTCCTACAATAATTCTTCTGGTAATTTTAAGAAGATGCCCTCTAATTTTGAGAATAGTGTTAAAGAATTTATGATTTCTCAAAAGAATTTTAATGCTTTGCTTGAAGAAAAATTGCTCAAAGTTGATGATTTGGCTAGGAACGTTGATAGACTTTCGCTCGATGTTGATTCTATTAAAAATAGATCTTCTTCTCCTAAGCATGATATCAATGAGTCTCTCAAAGCAATGAGAATTTCCATTGATGAGTGTAAGGAAAGAACCACTAGATTGTGTGCTAAAAAAGATAGCTTTATAAAGGTGTGTTCTTCTAGTTTACATGAAAATAACGATGAAGATCTTAAAGTTATTGATGCATCTCCTATTAGATCTATGTTTTGCAATATGAATCTTAATAATTATGGGACTGATGATGAGTCAACTTTACCTAGAAGGCGTCCCAAGAATTCGGAGTTTTTAGATCTTGATGCTAAATTTGGTAAAAGTGGGATTGGAGAGGTCATGACTTTAAATAGTATTGAACCCACTATCTCGGATTTCAAGGAATTTGATTATGATAATTGTTCTTTAGAAGGTTGTATTTCCTTGTTGCAATCTGTTGTTAATTCTCCTCATGCTTATAGTCAAAATAAAGCTTTTACCAAACATATCGTTGATGCCTTGTTGCAATCTTATGATGAAAAACTTAATTTTGAAGTTTCTATACCTAGAAAACTTAATGATGAGTGGGAACCTACTATAAAGATTAGAATTAAAGATCATGAGTGTTTTGCTTTGTGTGATTTGGGTGCTAGTGTTTCCACGATTCCGAAAACTTTATGTGATATTCTACGTTTCCATGATCTTGATGATTTCTCTTTAAATTTGCACCTTGCGGATTCCACCATTAAAAAACCAATGGGAAGGATCAATGATGTTCTCATTGTTGCAGATAGAAATTTGGTCCCGTGGATTTTATCGTTCTTGATATAGATTGTAATCTTTCTTGCCCTATTATTCTTGGTAGACCTTTCCTTAGAACGATTGGCGCGATTATTGATATGAAGGAAGGGAATATTAGGTTCCAATTTACATTAAAGAAAGGCATGGAGAACTTTCCAAGAAAGAAAGTCAAATTACCTTATGAATCTATCATGCGGGCTACTTATGAATCAAGTGCCAAAGATGGCACTACTTAGATCTATCTTCGCTTTTATGCCTAGCTAGGGGCGTTAAACGATAGCGCTAGTTGGGAGGCAACCCAATTTTCTTTGTGTTTTTTTTTGTTCCTGTTTATTAATAAATTTTGCTTTTACTTTCTGTTTAGAGGTGTTTTTATCTTTTGTGCCAGGTAGAACCTATAGGATAAACTATGATGATAGTTGATTTGATTCTGCTGAAAAACAGAAACTTTGCGCTCGCTAGAAACAATTCAATAAATCACAGAAACGTGATTTTGCATTGATTATTTTTGCTTCTGATCAATAAACAAATTGTCCAGTATGTCCTATTTTAGTAGAATTTTTAGAGTTCCAGAACATTGCGTTAGTTACAGATTGCTACAGACTGTTCTGTTTTTGACAGATTCTGTTTTTCGTGTGTTGTTTGCTTATTTTGATGCATCTATGGCTAGTAAAATAGTTTATAAACCATAGAGAAGTTGGAATACAGTAGGTTTAACACCAAAATAAATAAATAATGAGTTCATTACAGTACCTTATGTGGTGGTTTTGTTTTCTTTCACTAACGGAGGTTATAAGATTTCCTGTTGAGTTTTGTGTTGTGAAGTTTTCAAGTTTTGGGTAAAGCTTTTATGGACTATGAAATAAAGAGTGGCAAGAGCCTAAGCTTGGGGATGCCCAAGGCACCCCAAGATATTCAAGTATAGCCAAAAGCCTAAGCTTGGGGATGCCCCGGGAAGGCATCCCCTCTTTCGTCTTCGTTCATTGGTAACTTTACTTGGAGCTATATTTTTATTTGCCACATGATATGTGTTTTGCTTGGAGCGTCGTGTATTATATTAGTCTTTAATTTTTAGTTTACCACAATCATCCTTGCTGTACACACCTTTTGGGATAAGCCTACTTGATTGAAATTTATTAGAATATGCTATGTGCTTTTCGCTTATATCTTTTGAGCTTGATAGTTTTTGCTCTAGTGCTTCACTTATATCTTTTAGAGCATGGCGGTGGATTAATTTTGAAGAAATTGCTAGTCTCTCATGCTTCACTTATATTATTTTGAGAGTCTTTTAGAACAGCATGGTATTTTCTATGGTTACAAATTTGGTCCTACAATGATGAGCATCCAAGTTGGGTATAATTAAAACTATCATAGAAAGTGCATTAAACACTAGGATCAATTTGATGCTTGATAATTGTTTTGAGATATAAAGGTAGTAATGTTAGTGTCATGCTAGTGGATAATTATGAAATTGATAAATACTTTTGTTGAAGTTGGCAAGTCCCGTAGCATGCACGTATAGTAAAAGTTGTGTGACAAATTTGTTGCATGAGGTGCTCTTTTGATTGTCTTCCTTATGAGTGGCAGTCGGGGACGAGCGATGGTCTTTTCCTACCGATCTATCCCTCTAGGGGCATGCGTAGTAGTACTTTGCTTCGAGGGCTAAGTAGATTTTTGCAATAAGTATATGAGTTCTTTATGACTAATGTGAGTCCATGGATATACACACACTCATCCTTTCACCTTGCTAGCCTCTATTATGCCGCGCAACTTTCGCCGGTAGCATGTACCCATTATTTACCTTCCTCAAAACAGCCACCATACCTACCTATCATGGCATTTCCATAGCCATTCCGAGATATATTGCCATGCAACTTTCCACCATTCCGTTTATTATGACATGTTTCATCATTGTCATATTGCTCTTTGCATGATCATGTAGTTGACATCGTATTTGTGGAAAGGCCACCTTCAAAATTTTCATACATGTCGCTCTTGATTCATTACATATCCCGGTACACCACCGGAGGCATTCATATAGAGTCATATCTTGTTCTAGCTTTGAGTTGTAATTTTTGAGTTGTAAATCAATAAAAGTGTGATGATCTTCATTATTAGAGCATTGTCCCAGTGAGGAAAGGATGATGAAGACTATGATTCCCCCACAAGTCGGGATGAGACTTCGGACTTTATAAAAATAAAAGAGGCCAAAGAAGCCCACCAAAAAGAAGAAAAAAGAAAAAAAAAGAAGAAAATAAAATGAGAGAAAAAGAGAGAACGGACAATTGCTACTATCTCTTTTTCCACACTTGTGCTTCAAAAGAATAGCACCATGATCTTCATGATAGAGTCTCCTATGTTGTCACTTTCATATACTAGTGGGAATTTTTCATTATAGAACTTGGCTTGTATATTCCAATGATGGGCTTCCTCAAAATGCCCTAGGTCTTCGTGAGCAAGCAAGTTGGATGCACACCCACTTAGTTTCTCTTGTTGAGCTTTCATACATTTATAGCTCTAGGGCATTCGTTGCATGGCAATCCCTACTCACTCACATTGATATCTATTGATGGGCATCTCCATAGCCCGTTGATATGCCTAGTTGATGTTAGACTATCTTCTCCCTCTTTTTGTCCTCACAACCACCACAATAGACCACCATAGTGCTATGTCCATGGCTTGCGCTCATGTATTGCGTAAGAGTTGGAAAAAAAAGCTGAAGCGCGTTAAAAAGTATGAACCAATTGCTCGGCTCGTCATCGGGGTTATACATGATGGGAGTATTTTGTGTAATGAAAATGAAGCATGGCCTAACTATATGATTTTGTAGGGATAAGCTTTCTTTGGCTATGCTATTTTGATAGGACATGATTGTTTGTTAGTATGCTTTGAAGCATTATTATCTTTATGTTTTATAAGCTTTTATCTTGAATCATTTGGATCTGAACATTCATGCCACAATAAAGAAAATTACATTAAGAATTATGCTAGGTAGCATTCCACATCAAAAATTCTGTTTTTATCATTTACCTACTCGAGGACGAGCAGGAATTAAGCTTGGGGATGCTTGATACGTCTCCAACGTATCTATAATTTTTTATTGTTCCATGCTATTATATTACCTGTTTTGGATGTCTATGGGCTTTATTTTACACGTTTATATCATTTTTGGGACTAACCTACTAACCGGGGGCCCAGCCCGTATTGCTGTTTTTTGCCTATTTCAGTATTTCGAAGAAAAGTAATATCAAACGGAGTCCAAACGGAATGAAACCTTCGTGAGCCTGATTTTTGGAACGAACGTGATCTAGAGGACTTGGAGTGCAAGTCAAGAAGCAGCCGAGGCCTCCACGAGATAGGAGGGTGCCCCCCACCTATAGGGTGCGCCCCCCTGTCTTGTGGGCCCCTCGGGCGTCCACCGACGTACTTCTTCCTCCTATATAAGCCTACGTACCCCGAAAACATCCAGGGAGCACCCGAAACACAATTTCCACCACCGTAACCTTCTGTATCCGCGAGATCTCATCTTGGAGCCTTCGCTGGCACTCTGCCGGAGGGGGAATCGAACATGGAGGGCTTCTACATCAACACCATAGCCCTTCCGATGAGTTGTGAGTAGTTTACCACAGACCTACGGGTCCATAGTTATTAGCTAGATGGCTTCTTCTCTCTTTTTGGATCTCAATATAATGTTCTCCCCCTCTCTTATGGAGATCTATTTGATGTAATCTCTTTTTGCGGTGTGTTTGTCGAGATCCGATGAATTGTGGGTTTATGATCAAGTTTATCTATGAATAATATTTGAATCTTCTCTGAATTCTTTTATGTATGATTGAGTTATCTTTGCAAGTCTCTTCGAATTATCAGTTTGGTTTGGCCTACTAGATTGATCTTTCTTGCCATGGGAGAAGTGCTTAGCTTTGGGTTCAATCTTGTGGTGTCCTTACCCATTGACAGAAAGGGTTGCAAGGAACGTATTGTATTGTTGCCATCAAGGATAAAAAGATGGAGTTTATATCATATTGCTTGAGTTTGTCCCTCTACATCATGTCATCTTGCTTAATGCGTTACTCTGTTCTTTGTGAACTTAATACTCTAGATGCAGGCAGGAGTCGGTCGATGTGTGGAGTAATAGTAGTAGATGCAGGAAGGAGTCGGTCTACTTGTTGCGGATGTGATGCCTATATACATGATCATGCCTAGATAATCTCATAATTATTCGCTTTTCTATCAATTGCTCGACAGTAATTTGTTCACCCACCGTAATACTTATGCTATCTCGAGAGAAGCCTCTAGTGAAACCTATGGCCCCCGGGTCTATCTCTTATCATATTTGCTTCCAATCTACTTTTATTTGCATCTTTACTTTTTGCATCTATATTATAAAATATCAAAAAAATATTTATCTTATCATACTATCTCTATCAGATCTCACTTTCGCAAGTGGCCGTGAAGGGATTGACAACCCCTTTATTGCGTTGGTTGCGAGTTCTTTGTTTGTTTGTGTAGTTGCGTGGGACTTTTGAGGAGCCTCCTACAGGATTGATACCTTGGTTCTCAAAAACTGAGGGAAATACTTACGCTACTCTGCTGCATCACCCTTTCCTCTTCAAGGAAAACCAACGCAAATCTCAAGACATAGCACTGCATCACCCTTTTGTCTTCAAGGGAAAAACAACCGCTAGCTCAAGAAGTAGCACTCGTGTTCTAGATTGGTTGCTTAGTGCCATGTCTGAATATGGGGAGGCTATCATTGAAAATTCTGAGGATCTTGCTAATAATCTTGAGGAAAAATTTGGATCTTGTTCTTTAGATCGTGAAACCAAAACTCTCTCTAATCTGAAGGCAAAAACTTTTCATGTGGGTGACGGTAATATTATTGGGAAGAGTGTTATTCAGGAATTCTTTGATTGCATGGGAGTTATGTTAATTAATAAGGGATCTATTCTTCTTGATACAAATTGCTATGCGGATGCTATTATTATGCTTGTTGCTAGACTAGAGAGAAGATTTGTGCACATTCATCCCATCCACAAAAGATATTTTATGAACTTCCCAATATACTCCATCCTAAGGCTAAAAAGATTGCAACCATTATTCTTATGTGAGAGTTTGATTTCATCATACAACAAGCTAGGCAAAAATTTTGCTTTCTACATTAAAAATATTGGAAATCCTCCAATTGAAGAGATTCTCCATGATAAAGAGACTTTGTGTAGCTTGGAATCTAGAGAGTATCATGCCTATAGTAACAATCTTAGGAGAAGAGTCCCTTACAAAAAAATTACTCAAGCCCTTTACCTTGATACTTATGATAAATTTGATTGGGTAACTCGGGGAATTTATTTAGGATATAATGATGATTGGGTGGAGGAGATGACTAAAGAACCCATTAAAAATGAGATACATATATTATATGATGATATTTATGTTGACGATCCGAATTATGGGTTTATGAATGTTAAAATCACTAATGAAAGTCCTTTCCATGAATTAAGTTCACCTATTAGGAAGGATAGAAAAGAAAAAGAAATATTTGCTAACATAACTTTTTGGAGATTTGGTTAAGAAGGAATTAAATACCAAAGATGACAATACCTAGATCATTGCAATTTGCCTAGCTAGGGGCGTTAAACAATAGCGCTTGTTGGGAGGCAACCCAATTTTATTTTTGTTTCTACCTTTTTGTTCCTGTTTTCCAATAAATATATCTTCTAGCCTCTGGTTAGAGGTGTTTTCGTGTTTTAAATTAGTGTCTGTGCCAAGTAAGACCTTTGGGATGATTTGGCAGATAGTTGATTTGATTTTGATGAAAAACAGAAACTTTTGCGTCCAGTAAAATAATTTTGATAATTCACAGGAACGTGATCTGGTTCTCAATTTTTTACACAATATTGATATACAAATTGCCTAGATTGTCCTAAGTTTTCAGAATTTTGGAGTTATAGAAGTATACGAAGTTTCCTGATTAATACAGACTGTTCTGTTTTAGACAGATTATGTTTTTATTGTGTTCTTTGCTTATTTTGATGAATCTATGGGTAGTATCGGGGGTATGAACCATGGAGAAGTTGGAATACAGTAGATATAATACCATATTAAATTTAGAATGATTTCACAACAGTACCTAAGTGGTGATTTGCTTTACTTATACTAACAGAGCTTATGAGTTTTCAGTTGAGTTTTGTGTTGTGAAGTTTTCAAGTTTTGGGTAAAGATTTGATGGACAACGGAATGAGGAGTGGGAAGATCCTAAGCTTGGTGATGACCAAGGAACTCCAAGTTAATATTCAAGGATAACCAAGCATCTAAGCTTGGGGATGCCCTGGATGGCATCCCCTCTTTCTTCTTTAATCCATCGGTAAATTTACTTGAGGCTATATTTTTATTCACCACATGATATGTGTTTTGCTTGGAGCGTCTTGTATGATATGAGTCTTTGCTTTTTAGTTTGCCACAATCATACTTGCTGTACAGACCTTTTGAGAGGGACACGCATTAATCATGATTTTATTAGAATACTCTATGTGCTTCACTTATATCTTTTGAGTTGGGCAGTTTTTGCTCTAGTACTTCATTTATATTATTTATTAATATCTTTTTAGAGCACGACGGTGGCTTTATTTTATAGAAATTGATGAACTCTCATGCTTCACTTATATTATTTTGAGAGTTTTAAACAGCGTGGTAATTTGCTTAGGTTATGAATTTAGTCCTAATATGATGGGCATCCAAGAGGGATATAATAAAAACTTTCATATAGAGTGCATTGAATATAAGAGAAGTTTACTTCCTTGCATTTGTTTTGAGATATAAAGATGGTGATATTAGAGTCATGCTAGTGAGTAATTGTGGATTGGTATAGAAATACTTGTGTTAAAGTTTGTGATTCCCAGCATGCACGTAAGGTGAACCGTTATGTGATGAAGCCGGAGCATGATTTATTTTTTGATTGCCATCCTTTGTGTGGAGGTCAGGATCGCGCGATGGTTAACTCCTACCAACCCTTCTCCTAGGAGTAGGCGTGTAGTACTTTGTTTCAATAACTAATATACATTTGCAATAAGTATGTGAGTTCTTTATGACTAATGTTGGGTCCATGCATTATACGCACTCTCGCCCTTCCACTATTGCTAGCCTCTCTAGTACCACTCAACTTTCGCCGGTGCATTAAACCCACCATATATCCTTCTTCAAAACAGACACCATACTCTTTCATTGTACTATCTATGCTAGTTTAATTTCTTTTTCTAATTTTCTTCTTGTGTGTTTGATAAACCTTAAGAAAAACCAAAAAAAATAGTTAGTTTAATTTCCATGCCTGTAGTAGTAATAATTAAATGAAAAACCCAAAAAGATTTCTCGTTCTTCTTTTGCTTGTTGGGAGCTTTCCTGTGTAAATAGTTTTATTTCTTTTCTTTCCTTTGGGGGTCAAGAGTAGAAGACCATAATGAAAATGTTTAGTGGCTCTTATATGCATGATTGTTGATTTAACCAAGAGCCCATATTACCTTGTCTTCTCTCTTCAGTTGAATGCTTGCAGATTCCAACTTAGTCCAATGCACGTGCATTATTATTATTATACACACCGTTCGGTTGTGCAAGTGAAAGACAATAATGATGATATAAGATGAAATGATTGGGATGAGAGAAGCTGATATGAACTCGACCTCTCCTGTTTTTGTAAATATGATGAGTTCATTGTTCCTGATTCAGCCTATTATGAATAAACATGTTTGCAATGACAATTAGAGATTATTGTTGCTTATGTCATTCTTACTTAGCTAGGAGCTTATAATGGTTTACCTTGCATGCCAACATGCTATTAAAATGGTTGTAATGTGGTATGATAGGGTGGTATCCTCCTTTAAATGAATTGAGTGACTCGACTTGGCACATGTTCACGCATGTAGTTGAAACAAAAATCAACATAGCCTTCACGATATTTATGTTCATGGTGGATTATATCCTACTCATGCTTGCACTCGGTGTTGATTAATTTTAATGCATGTTCATGACTGTTGTCGCTCTCTCAGTTGGTCGCTTCCCAGTCTTTTGCTAGCCTTCACTTGCACTAAGAGGGAATACTGCTTGTGCATCCAAACTCCATGAACCCCAAAGTTATTCCATATGAGTCCACCGTACCTTCCTATATGCGGTATTTACCTACCGTTCCAAGTAAATTTGTATGTGCCAAACTCCAAACCTTCAAATGAAATCCTGTTTTGTATGCTCGAGCAGCTCATGTATCAACTAGGGATGTTTGTATCTTCCATGCTAGGTGGGTTATTCTCAAGAGGAGTGGACTCCTCTCCTCATTCATGAGAAAATGGTTGGTAACCAGGATGCCCAGTCCCATGATAAAAAAGATCAAAGCAAATCAAAATAATTAAACAAAACTCCCCCAGGATTGTTGTTGGTTGGAGGCACTCGTTGTTTCGAGCAAGCCATGGATTGATGCTTGTTGGTGGTGGGGGAGTATAAACTTTACCATTCTGTTTGGTAACCGCCTATAATGTATGTAGCATGGAAGATATCGAGATCTCATAGTTGTTATGTTGACAGTGTAAGTATACCGCTCAAAATGTTATTTAACTCTCTATTTCAAAATCGAGCTCTGGCACCTCTACAAATCCCTGCTTCCCTCTGCGAAGGGCCTATCTATTTACTTTTATATTGAGTCATCACCCTCTTATTAAAAAGCACCCGCCGGAGAGCACACTGTCATTTGCATGCAATACTATTAGTTTATATCGGGTATGACTTGACTGGATATCTTTTACCATGAATTACAATGTTTAGTCAGTCCTTGATCTTTAAAGGTGCTCTGCATTTATGTTTTGCGGTCTTAGAAAGGGCTAGCGAGATACCATCTTGTTATATCATATTATGATTGTTTTGAGAAAGTGTTGCCATTCGAGTTTTATTATTATTGCTTGCTAGCTGATTATGCCATTAATATGAGTAAATATGAGACCTAAGTGTTATTGTGAATATGGTTAGTTCATAATCTTTGCTGAAAACTTGAATGTTAGCTTTACATATTTACAACAACAAGAGCAAATAGAGTTTGTAAAAGTTTTTCTTTATCACTTTCAGTTTGTCAACTGAATTGCTTGAGGACAAGCAAAGGTTTAAGCTTGGGGGAGCTGATATGTCTCCATAGTATCCACTTTTCCAAACACTTTTGCCCTTGTTTTGGACTCTAACTTGCATGATTTGAATGGAACTAACCCGGACTGACGCTGTTTTCAGTAGAACTGCCATGGTGTTATTTTTGTGCAGAAACAAAAGTTCTCGGAATGACCTGCAAATCCACGGAGATAACTTTTGGAAAGTATAAAAAATATTGGCGAAAGAATCAAGGTCAGGGGGCCCACACCCTGTCCACGAGGGTGGGGGGCGCGCCCCATCCCCCTGGGCGCGCCCCCCTGTCTCATGGGCCCCCTGATGCTCCACCGACCTCAACTCCAACTCCATATATTCTGTTTTGCGAAGAGAAAAAATCAGAGAGGAAGTTTCATCGTGTTTTACGATATGGAGCCACCACAAGCCCTAAAACCTCTCGGGAGGGCTGGTCTGGAGTCCGTTCGGGGCTCCGGAGAGGGGGATTCGTCGCCGTCGTCATCATCAACCATCCTCCATCACCAATTTCATGATGCTCACCGCCGTGCATGAGTATTCCATCGTAGGCTTGATGGACGGTGATGGGTTGGATGAGATTTACCATGTAATCAAGTTAGTTTTTTTAGGGTTTGATCCCTAGTATCCACTATGTTCTGAGATTAATGTTGCTATGACTTTGCTATGCTTAATGCTTGTCACTAGGGACCGAGTGCCATGATTTCAGATCTGAACCTATTATGTTTTCATGTATATATGTGAGTTCTTGATCCTATCTTGCAAGTCTATAGTCACCTATTATGTGTTATGATCCGACACCCCCGAAGTGACAATAATCGGGATACTTCTCGGTGATGACCGTAGTTTGAGGACCTAATGTATTCACTATGTGTTAATGCTTTGGTCCGGTACTCTATTAAAAGGAGGCCTTAATATCCCTTAGTTTCCATTAGGATCCCGCTGCCACGGGAGAGTAGGACAAAAGATGTCATGCAAGTTCTTTTCCATAAGCACGTATGACTATATTCGGAATACATGCCTACTTTATATTGATGAACTGGAGCTAGTTCTGTGTCACCCTATGTTATAACTATTACATGATGAATTGCATCCGAAATAATTATCCATCATTGATCCAGTGCCTACGAGATTTTCACATATTGTGTTTTTCTTATTTACTTTTTCGTTGCTACTGTTACAACTACTACAAAACTGCTATCTTTACTTTTTCCACTATTACCATTACTATCATACTACTTTGCTACTATACTTTGCTGCAGATACTAAGTTATCCAGGTGTGGTTGAATTGGCAACTCAACTGCTGATACTTGAGAATATTCTATGGCTCCCCTTGTGTTGAATCAATAAATTTGGGTTGAATACTCTACCCTCAAAAACTGTTGCGATCCCCTATACTTGTGGGTTATCAGAAGTCTCTAGTGAAACCTATGCCCCCGGGTCTATTTTCCATCATATATTTTCAGATCTATAAACCAAAAACCCAAAAATACCTCGCTGAGTTTTATTGCTTTTATTTTGTTTAATAATCTTTTATATATATCTCTATCAGATCTCATCCTTGCAAGTGACCGTGAAGGGATTGACAACCCCTTTATCGCGTTGGGTGCAAGTGTTTGATTGTTTGTGCTGGTTCATAGATTGGAGACTTGCTTGTACCTCCTACTGGATTGATACCTTGGTTCTCAAACTGAGGGAAATACTTATCTCTATTTTGCTGCATCACCCTTTCCTCTTCAAGGGAAAAACCAACGCAAGCTCAAAAAGTGTGCTCACCGACGAACTTCGTGACATCGGTGCGAAAGTTTTCGACGACCTCATGCTTAGCACTCTCACCACCGGTCTCGATGAGGACTTCGACAACGCCGCTTCTAACCTCACCCTGTTGCCTGAGCCTACGTTTCAGACCGTCGTCGCGTACTTGAAGCTGGAGGAACGACAGATGAAGAAGGTCAAGCAACAGGTGCAGCACACCGCCCTCGCCGCGGGTACCACCCATGGCGGATCCACCCCGCAGGCGCCACCACCACCCCAGTCACGGCCCTCTGCGCCACCAGGCTACTTCCCGCTGCCCCCCGCATTGTACACCATTTATATGTGCATATGCATCCGATCAATACTATCGTGAGTTGCATTGTCAAACCTCTCCTCTACAATTTTTGTTCTAAACTTCTAAATACAAAGATGGAATGCACTTAATTTCGTTCAAGCAAGAAGGGTCACATTTATTCCACCACACATGTATACAAAATACACCACATTGCATATGTGGCAATTTCTTTTTGAAAAAGCCAAAATATGTAGAGTAGAAAGAGAAGTAAATGAAAGAGATGTACGAAAGGGTGTAACAACTAAACTCCACAATGCATGTGTTTGGCTTCGTTTTGCTAAGCTTTCTTCGTTTAATTAGTTGTTTTTGTCTATGTATGTGTGCTTAGCGTCGTTTCTTCCTGAGTCGCCTAATTGCTTTCTCTTTCATCTTATTATTTTGCCACTGTTGCTTACATGATAGTCTTAATATCTGTACAAGATGGAGCACTCGGAAGAGTGGCATATGTAGTACTCGGAAAAGTAGCATCTAGTACATACTAAGATTCAGCACACACCCCAAGAAAAATTAATTGCATCGCTTTGCTCTCCAACTACTATCGCATTTGCTCTCCAATCACTGTATACATGCCAGCAAACATTGCCTCAGATTGGGTAATATAGAAAAAAAATATGCTAATATAAAAAAGCGAGTTGCTGACATTCAATATATGTCATCCGGAGTTTCAAAAAAAATGTCATCCGTTTAACAGCGCCCATCCAACGGATTATGTTGGCTGATGTTTTCTGCTAAACGTGTTTAGCACTAATCATAGTTATGATATTGGATTACAGCCAACAAGGGTTTTTGTTTTGCGTAAAAAGCATAAGCTCTTTATTAAAATAGATTCAAAAGTTATAGCTCACACTTTGAAGATTTTTTTACCCCGCAAAAAATAAGATTTTTTTACAACAAAGCCCTTAGGGTTCTCATGGTCTTCCACCTCCAAGATGTGTCGATGGTGTGCCACCGCCACTGTCTCTTCACCGTCAAAGACCACATTTGTATCCGAAGACATCCACATTTGTAACCAACATTTAGGAAGCCTACTCTGGAAAAAGGAGCCATGACTGCTGCTGCCATAAAATGACCACCACACGCTAGATCCAACGCCTAAGAAGGGCGGCAACACAATCTGTAATGCTCCGGCCATAGCCACCGGCCTAGCTGGATCTATACTGACCCTAACGACCAAACTAGTCTCTTCTGCACACTTTGTCCTTACTCGTGAGCAAAGTTTTGGTTTTCGTCCGGAAAAATGAATTTCAGATGAAATCCAACCATTTTGTTCGGGCCTGGTAAATATGTTTGCCGGCCCAAATATTTCGCCCCATTTGAAATTGTGGACCGACCCGACATCCGGCCTAGCCTGCATAGCCGTTTCGATGAAGTAAAAGGGCTGTATAGCGGAGACGGGAACGCATGGGTCTCAGGTGTAATTACACCCGAATATAAAAGTAATTTAGTAACTTGTACGAAAGTAAAAAAAAATCTGAAACTTTTTACGAACAAAGTAGATTTATTGTTGCACTCGTATAAAAACGTTGGCAAAGAAATGACTTTCATGTTGTTGTGGACGTAAAAAACAAATTTGTCGCTATATACGCCATACTGTTCATGCTACTGTGAGAGAATATTTGTCATTTTGTCAGAGAATACTTTTGTACATCAAAAACAACAACTCAAGTTTGTTGGGAAAAAGTTATGGGACATTTTGATTTTTCCTAATATTTTAAACATAAAATACGTAACCAGGTGTAATTACCACCACGTTCCAATGTGTATTTTTCCTGTATAGAGCTTCTAACCATAAAATTAATCGAAATACCATCCTCTATTTCAGCGGCAGCGCCTTCGTCGTGCCCGACCCTGATGTGCTCGCGCGGCCGCCTCCTCCTAGTGCATCGCCTTGGCTACAGGGGTGCTAAACAACGGTATCCACTAATCCACATGCCGTTGTACGTGGTTGTCCTTGTAATCCTGGCCGGTTGATGGCTTTGTTAATTCAAAGCCGGGCTCTTCTTGAGCCTTCGTTTCAAAAAAAATCCACTAATCCACATGCCTCTGTCCGGCAGCTCGATGCATCGAGGAGTTCTCAGTTGGTCACCGTACTCAAAATTACTTCAAGCCAAACATGCTTAATTTTGAGATTTCTTTTGAATGGGCTTTCGAAAAAGAAGATGTGCCTTATTGATATGAACAGTCTATGATTCCTATTAATTAAGTCAGGATGTCACACAATCTCATCATGGAATCCTTGGCGCCGTCGTCAAGGATGCGGCTAGGCTGGGAATAGAGTCAGGGGAACCTTATTCCACGACACATTGACCAACAAGGATTCAATGTTTAGAGATAGTTGTATGGAGGTGTGTCAATATACAGATCAACTTGTGTATGCCGTTATCATAAGATTGGGTTATTAGGTCAAGAACATACATAGTCGACGGTTAAACCAAAAAAGAAGAGTAGAACGATGCCCTCATCCATGAACGAAGCATTATAAGTAACCAGAATTGATAGGCAATCCATGAAGATTTCTTGATAGATGTGAGGAGGAGTGGTACTTGCATAACAACAGTTGATGCTTTGCTTTCTCACTAAGGAGACGGAAATAACAAAGCATGAAACAACAAAATGACTGGTCACATCAAAATTTGATCCTTAATAGTATTGAAAATCATCGGCTTTCAACATCGTACAGAAGGATTCTTCATGACTTGTCAAAAGGCACATCTTCTTGAAAAGAGAATTTTTTTTTTTTTGGTTTTCAAATGAAGCATCAAGAGGATAGAAACACAATGAGCATACACTCTACCTATCTGCATGCACATAACCAACACCAATGCACACACAAAAAACACCAACAAATAGCAAGTCATATAAAGCAAAACTATGTGTAGGCGAGGAAAAAAAACAAAGTGATCAGATTGACGATTAGAAAGAGAAGATGAAAACCAATTAACTGTGTTGAGACTATATGATGGAACAGATGAAAATTAAAGATGAAATGGACACAAAATGAAACATAACCCTCCTCTATTATTCAGTTCCGTTTGTTTGCAAATAAGTTAGGGTCGCTTAGAGCAACTCTAGCAAACCCCGCAAAAGCCCCGACCCGCAAAATAACCGCCAAAATGCGGGTCGGCACGGAAAATTCCGCCCGAACAGACCCCGCAAACGCGGCCGGCCCGCAAAAAATTTTGAGGGGCGCGGCAAAAACTTTACCCCAGCCCGCGAATACGCCCCCCCCCCCGGCCCCGTCGGTGCCCTGCATATAGCGGGAGCAGTTGGTGGGGAGGACATTTCATCCCGCGCTCTTCCCCACCGACCACCTCTTGTCTCCCCCTCGCCCCGCCGCCCCGCTGCCGCCCAAGACTCCGGCGAAAGTGGCCGCAGGAGCACGCCGAAAGGCCGCCACACACACGAGGTTGCCCTCCGCCCCCTTCCCCTCCCGCGTCAGCGGACTGGGAAGTTGCGGATATGTGGCCCTCCATCGCGGGTGGCCGGATTTGACTTTCACGGCCACCAATGGTTGCGCCAAGTGATGGAATGGTCGGGGAGCATCTTGCGCAGCCCCGACAAAGTCGCATCGCCGCATGCAGGTGCGGGTTCATCCTATCGCCGCTGCCGACGGTTTGCGGGCATGGATTTGGCCGGCCGGCCGCCGGGCTAGGCTCTATGGCTCGCCGATGCCGCTCATACAGTGCGACGACTGCGCATGGACAATGCTACGGCTAACTTCGGGCACGCCAAAGCACCCCGGATGGGTGTTCTTCAAATGCGAAAATAACAGGGTATGTGATGTTTTCATTCGGCTCATTTCGATAGCTCATTCTTTGGTTCACTTGCGTTAGCCCATTTTAAACATCATCATGCGTGTAGGAAGATGGATGCTCATTTTGGTTTTGGGAAGACGAATACATTGTTTTATTGATAGAAAGAAACTTAATTAATAGACGTTCGTGCACTCCTTAGTATAATCGAAGGCAATGAAGCGCCTACATGTGCAACTAGAGGGGAAGCAACGTCTACTTCTTTAGAACCAAAGAAGAAGAATAAAGAATGCAAGTTTAAGAATCCGCAGAACAACAATGAGTGCATGAAGAAAATATTGTTTCAACTAGTGGGAGCAGTTATGGAAGTTGGGAATCTCCTAAAATGCATAATTATGGTTATTGTTTTCTTTGGTCTTGCTATTCTAGCAAAGATTTGGTGATGTCATATGTATTCAATGTCGTTGAAAAACAAAAAAAATGCATTATGTTGTGTCAAATTGAGGTGCAAATTTAGGTTTTGCGGGCCAGTGGTAGCGGCGCCAGACTAGACCCTGCAAAGATGACCCGTAAAAGAGGATATTCGTGGAAGATGCTCTTTTACAGGTCGGCTTTGCGGGGTCTGCCTCTGCGGCCGTTCATGCTGGCCTGCAAAACCGCTTTTTCGCAAACTGCAAACGCGTTTTACGGGTCGACGGGATACGGAGTCTGCTAGAGATGCTCTTACCATCTATTCATCGTGGTTATTATTATTCAGTTCTCTAAAGAGAATAAAATTATATGTGTAGATTCCGCAGAAAAAACAACTATGGGTCTGTGGTAAGATTGTGGTGATTCTGAGCATTTGGCCTCAATTCATTCGGCATCGCCACAGACCCCAAAGTTGTTACTACCTCCATCCTGGTTTATAAGTCCCTCTTGTATTTTATGCTAAATTTTAACTATGAATTTAACTAACAAAATATTAATGCATGTCATCAAAAATTATATCGTTGGATTCGTATTTAAACATAGTTTCTAATTATATTATTTTTTATGACATGCATAATATTTTATTAGTTAAATTTAAGGTCAAACTTTGACACAGAATACAGAGGGGACTAATAAACCAGGACTTACTACTCCCTTCATTCCTAAATATTTGTCTTTCTAGAGATTTTAACAAAACTACATAGTAAGCAATTCAACCTAATTCAAAAACTACATACAAAGCAAAATGAGTAGATCTATACTTTAAAATATGTCTATATATATATCTGTACGTGATAGTCCATTTGAAATATCTAAAAACAAATATTTAGATCTTCGTGGCAGTGCGCGCATCGCCTCGCTGGCACGCGATTGCACCAACTAGCTAGGCTAACCTCGGATCGACAGCGATGTATGCAATACTGCATCAGCGGTTAGCCGGCTGTGCGCCGGCGCGCATCATATCATTCCACCGACTTCACGGAAAAAGATGGATGGACCGAACGGCCGGCAGCCGGTCCGGACCCCGGGGTCCAGAGTCCGGGGTAGGGCAGCGAGCGGCCCTGGCCACAAGTAGCCCCGCGGCTGCCATCTCGACCACGTCGTTCCATTCCGCGGTCCGCTCTTGCTACGTTACGGCACCTACGTGGTCGATCCTAGCTTGTTTTTCTCTTCTTCTTTTTTTGCGAGATAGCTTATTATTCTCTTTCTTTCGGAATATAGAGGAGTTGTGTGATGTGAATTCGTCAAAGATGAGATGATGCAACCCCGAAGAAGACACCATGTGAATTCGTTAAACATGAGATAATACAACATAAAAAAAAACACGGCTCATACAACGTCAAACGTGGCACACAAGCCAAACAAAGCCAATCCTTTGGTGGGAACGAAGGAAGTTAGTCAATGGTGGAAAGGTTGGTACTGCAGTTCATACAGGGCTAGGCATTGTTGCAAACTGTAATGCCTAGAAAATGAAGCAGAGAAGAAGTGTAAAGGGTTGGACAAGAGCAGCTATGGGATCTCTTAAACTGAACGTAGATGCATCCTTTGATGATGATTCAGGTTCAGGGGCCTTGGGAGCAATCGTTAGAGATGCTGGAGGGATCTTCATAGCGGCTGTAGTGAGTTATAAGCAACATGCACTTGATGTGCCGAGTATATAGGCTTCAGCTATGTTGCTCGGTTTGAGACTAGCACAAAATCTGGGTATTCATGAACTAAATGTGGAGAGTGATTCCATGGAAATAGTGAATGCCATTCCTTACCCGGTAGAATATAGAGCGTCGGGGGCGGTGATTACCGATGAATGCAGGGAATTGTTAAGTTCTTTTCACATGGCGACAATTTCTCATTGTAATCGAGAAGCTAATGTTGCCGCACATGAGCTTGCTCGCTTTTGTTCTAGGTTTAAATTGGAGGAGGAATGGCGTGACGTAGCTCCATCATTTCTGATCCCTACTATTGTAAAGGACATGATTGTTATTGAATAAAAGTCGCCTTAATCTCAAAAAAAAGCCAAAACCTAAACGGCATAAGGGACGCAGAGCGGACCCGCGCCCCGTAGACATATGACCAAACCCAGCCTAGACTAGAGCAGAAGTACATCGCAAGGCATAAAGGCAAGGACCATCCGCAGCGCTAACATGACCCAAACTTGACTACAACATGACCCGTAGACCCGGACACAAGTTTGCTACAACATGACCCAAACTTGACTACCAAGGCGGCGACCGTGATTGTAAGTGCCAAGCATCACAGGGATAAAGCCGCCACCAGCCTTAGCTAGCACCACTTGCACGAGCATGAGCGCAATGTTGTCGAGAAACGAAGCAACTAGCCCCAAAGGGCGATGATACGTCCGAAGCATATGTTGTCGCTTTCATGATACATTCTCGTTGACTATGTATTAGTATTTTATTGATTATTTGGACTAATCCATTCACAAAGTAGAAGAAGATCAGTTTCTATCTCCGTGTCTACATTTTTCAGGCAAAATAGTTGTTTTTCTTCCATATAAGTAAAAAAAGCTGAAAAAAAACATGACAAAGTATTACTCCCTTCGTTTCTTATTACTCTGTGCCTAAGATTTTCTCAATTTTTTTCCATTTGCTCTGCGCGCTATTCTTTTTCTCCGTTTCCTTTCAAGTTTACCCCTGCGTTTTGGTCTTCCGATGCAATTAGTGCTGGTACTACTAGCCAATCCGTTACTCGGCAGAGCAATTAATGGAGCAGGTAGTGCGCATGCATGAGTAGCGAGCGGCATGCAAGGTTGCTGAGCCGCACGGGCCAATTAGTTACATGTGCATGCTTACAGCGCGTCGGTTTTCAATGTGCAATTAACACCAAAGCAGGGGTAAGACGGTCCAAGAAAACCCCAGAGATGGGCTCCTTGGTATGCGGGTTACGAGTTATGCGCATAGTAAAGAAAAACGGAGGGAGTATGTCATAAGAGGACCTCTATAAGAGAAGCGGAGATGGGGTGCCCCACATGGCCCATGGCCTATATTGTGTCCATAGGGTGTGCTGGCCATCGAAGTCACCTCACATAATATTTTGTGCCCCTGGTATATGAATACCCCGAGACTCAACCAAAATTATCATGCAATTTTTCGTCGCCGCTACTTCATGACCGAAGGCAAAAACTAATCTATAGCCATGTTCTGGTGCTCAGTTGGAGAAGGGAATCATCCTCTTCGTCATCAACATTGATCTAGACTTCATAGCAGTAGCTATGTAGCACCTTCTCTCGCATGTAGTACAATGTTCACATGAGCTGTCAAGTTTGAAGAGATGCTACTAGTGAACCTATGCTCTCTCCCACCCTCCCTCCCTGCCAAACACACACACCTCCCAGAGACGGCAACACACATGTCCCGCCACTCCCTCCCTCCGGATTTGGAACATGGTGAAGGATTG
>NC_041389.1:558131862-558149461 GCF_002162155.2 Triticum dicoccoides
TTTAAGTGGCCTGGGGGGTTATCATCAAATCTCCCGGCGGCCTCACTACGGATATCTCTAAGCGTAAAGCAATGAGGAGATTCTATAACACACTCTTCTCAATTAATGAACGTGGCAAATCTTTTGCCACTTTCCAAAAAATATATATCAACATCTGCCTTTTGGCCTTCTCTATATCACCAGGCTAGCAAATTAGCCTCTTGATTGAGGTTCTGTGCACCTTGTAACTGTTGGACTACGGTTAAAATAAAAATAAATGGAAATACTAATGGTCACACATGTGGCAGTTTTGCAACTCGTCCACACGCGTGGATAACCGTCCAGTCGAGTTTGCACGAATCTTGACACATTGAGGCAGAATTCACGTGCCACGTAGGATGGGCCTGGTGTGTGGGCGTTGGAGAGTTCGCCCACACGCCCGCAGCACACGATTTGGCAGCTACGCTGTGTGGGCGAACTAGTTTCTGCCCACACAGCCAACACCTAGTCCACGAGCGTGTGGGCGAACTGATTTCGCCCACACGACACCCGTACATTGTTGGATGGCAAATGCAGTATGCGTACGTGGCAACAAGGTAAACACACATGGCAACTATGATTCGTTGCAAGACGGCAACTGCACTTGCGCATACGTGGCAACCAGATAAATACACATGGCAACTGTGGTTAACCATACATGGCAACTATGGTTGGATCACACTTGGCAACTACGTAAACACCCATGGCAACTACTGTTTGACCATAGGTGGCAAGTACTTAATCACACACGGCAACTATGGTTTGATTACACGCGGCAACTACCATAAATTAGACATGGCAACTATAGTTAACCAAAACAGATAGAGTTATCATGCTTTTACAACTACATTTGCCATCCCCGGATAACTACATCTGCCATCCCGGATGGCAACTAAATCGTCATCCCGCGGGAGTACATAACGTAGTTGTGTTAGGATGTGTGGGCATTTTTGCTTCATGCCACACACGCGGGGTGAAGATGAGTAGTATTTTGTTGGGCGTGTGGCACGAAGTAGCTGCGCCCACACGTGTGGGCAATTTTAATATTCGCTCACACATAATCCGTATGGGCTGTCTCCTGCTCACGCCACACACGGTGTGTGGGCGGATGGCTAGTATGCCACACGTATGGCAGTTAGCCGCGTCCAAAATAAAAAAAAAGATTGTGAAGCCAGCAATTTTTATGAGCAACCTACAGCTCCAAAAACTAAATCGTGAGATAGTTACATCAGAGTTGGATGGCCGTGCAGATTAATACTAGAAACCATATCAACTTCTAATAATGAATACACAAGTACAAGTCTAGTAATTGTGCAATTATGTAAATAAGCCTTTAAACATCGGATATCGATATCCTATATACTTAAGAAGTTCATTCTTACTATCTGATTTATCTCAACATGCAGCATAGACACCTCAGCATCCAATCACTTCCAGTCAGTCAGACATCATGCAATCCCACTCAAGCCCACCTCCTCAGATCTGACCAAATCAGTGACTACATTTATTTTTTGAGAATCAATCAGCGACTACATTAGCGTTCTGTCACCAACGTACATAACTGACTGTACAGCTGCCGTCTCTACGTTTCCACTTCCACGGATTCCTCTCTCCTTGAAAAACCACAAAACGATTGGCAAGACAACACAACACTTCCACTTCCACTCCCATGGACTCCTCTCCCGGAAAAAAGAACACGACTTTCCTTTTCCTGGCTATACAATAGGGTGCGGCGGCTGGGAGCAGATCACTGGGTCAGGTCGCTCCTCCGGCACGATAGACGGTGCTTCTCGCTTCCGCGGCTCAACCAGATTCTCTACTGTATGTCCCCCTTGCCGGTTCAGTGCCCTACGTCCCTGTTTCTCCCCTTCTGTGCCTGTTCTGTCCCAGCTGAGGTAACTCCGGCGCCCCTTCAGCCTGGGGAAGTCGGTGACGACTGCTGGTGAGTAACCAATGTGCAGTTAGACTTCTTTTCCTCCTGAAAGGAACACATTGGGCGACCAGGGCGCCAGCGACCATGGGGTAGACGTTTATTTCCTGCCTAGAAGGAACGCCCGATGTATAGGAGGGTCAACAAGTCATCGAATTTTAAATCGGTTTCCTTTCCATCTTGGAAGGAACGGATTAGTGCGACACTGGGCAAGGCCTTAGCCATGGCCCCTGGACTTTGTTTGTTTTTTGGCCTGGAAAGAACGCCCAGTGTACAGGAGTCCTTTTCTCTGATTTAGAACAACGATGTTTCTAACAGCATACAAGTTTTTAAATTTCTCCATCGAACACGATAGTATACAAGTGCTCTTCCCAACAGGTTATTAGTATGTAAGCGCCGCAACTTCAATCCATCAATTGATATGCCTTTGCAAAGTTTATGACTGATATAGAATAGACACAACATAATTCAATATCTACATATCTTAAATATGTTAGGATTTTACCTGCTATTTTCTTTGTGACGCAGATATAAGTAGATTCCTATTAACTGATTCGTAAATTGATTTGCCGATGTGACCAAGTAAGTTATTGCATGTAGTATATGTGCTTCTTTTTCGCTGTCCTAAGAGATCTTGATTAGGCATTTGTATAAAAAAATTCTGCCAGTTACATCTTGCCCACTAGGAAAAGGTATAATAAATTATTATCTACTCCGTCTGTCTCAAAATATAAGAACGTTTTTAACACTACACTCGTGTCAAAAACGTTTTTATATTATGGGACAAAGGGAGTATGTGATTTTATTTTCTTTGTTCGGTTCATTTATAGCAATATGAACCCTATTCTCCCTGAGGTAACTTTTCTTACACATATTTACTCCATGCAGAATGTGGCAAAAGAGACCAATATATACACTGGGTTGTTCCTCATCCAAGAAGAATTGGTTGATGAAGTTGTGGTCATCTTTGAATATTGGTGATTGTTCTCTGTCAACACTATATATTGTTTAATGTTCACATCTTATAATTTCTTGATCTCATGTTGGTTTCACAACTAACTTAAGATTATTCCCTATCCATGCATAGGGAATACTTCTGATTTTCCCAAGCAATTCGGATGCAATTTAAACTGATGGCCATGGATAGTTATCATGCCTAATGTGACAAAGCTCTCATCCATCATTTGTTTGTGAGACCCCATAACTAAGGTGATAATTATTTTTCAGAGTGATTATTTAGTGCGTGCAGCTTTTTGGTTGCTTTAGGATACCTTATGTTTCACAATCAATATAAGTTTTTATAAGTTTTACTTAAATGTTACACTTAGTTTTGTCATAATATCTCCATAGGATATACTCCCTCCGTCTCAACTACTAAATCAGCAACACTTATTTTGGGACGGAGTGAGTATATGATTATGGTTATTAGGTACATTCCACATTTTCTGCCATATATAGTTGCAATTTAAAGATAGTCATTTTGTCGTTAGTGCAACTCCAAATTAATTGTGGTGGTTATTTGTATTGGTTCCAAGTTTCTAACAGAACATAGCTCCCTTTTATATATAACTTCTGTAGATAACATGTAATTTTCACATTGGTGAGGTTGGTTCTTCATATATATATATGGAGTGGTAAGGATCAAACTCAACCAAACATGATCTAAATATATTGCAACTGGTCCCGCTGCAACACGCGTGGTATCATCTAGTTAATACAGACGAGCTTCGCTGGAGCTGTCAGGTGAACGCGCGAGGAAGAGCAGAAAACAAGAGGAGGCTTACATTGTGAAAGCAGCAACCACCGGGGAAGGACGAGCCAAGGGGCAAGATCGGCGATCAGCCAGCTTGTAAACTCGCCCCTGCTGCTTCTTCAGCATCACTACTACAACATCGTCGTCGTCGTCCCCCTTCTCCATGGAGTACGTGCGACCAACAACATGCAGCTTGGACTCCGGACTGGGTTCAACAACAGATGGAACGTAGACGCAAGAGAACCTGCCCCTTTCCAAGGGGAAGACAAGCTCCCCCAGAGCAAGCCGGCGGCCCTTGTTCGGCACCACCAGCGGAACCTCGGCAATGCACAGCTCGCTCGTCCTCGTCCCGGACGCCGACTGACCGACCTGGACATGCATGCGGTACACCGCGGCAGCGCCGCCCCTTCCCCTCTCCTTGGAGCGGGCGAGGAAGAGCTGGCCACCGAGGCCCAGGGGCACGGCACGGCCACGGGAAGGGTGTTAGACTGTATATACGTAGCCTCCGTACACATGTATTGTAACATTGTATTGTACCCCGTGGGTACCTTTATATAATGAAAGAGCCACACCCTGTTTAGGGTGTCGTGCAGTTCCCGACATATTACGTTTTATATGCTGTCATGGAGCAGGAAGTTCAGGCTCTTCACAAGAATGACACCTGGCGTCTTGTTCCTCCAGTACCTGCAGTCAATGTCATTGATTCTAAGTGGGTGTTCAAAGTCAAGAGACATCCTAATAGTTTCATCGAACGATACAAGGCACGGCTAGTCGCCAAGGGCTTCAAACAGAGGTATGGTCTTGATTACGAAGACACGTTCAGTCCGGTCATCAAGCCTACTACCATTCGGTTATTGTTGTCTCTTGCTGTTACTTGTGGATGGTTCCTTCATCAGCTTAATGTGCAGAATGCTTTTCTCCATGGCATTTTAGAGGAGGTTTATATGCGTCAGCCGCCTGGTTTTGTTGATCCGGCACGTCCGCATCATCTCTGTCGAGTGGTTAAGGCGTTGTATGGACTCAAGCAGGCCCCTCGGGCATGGCATGCCCGCCTTGGATCTGTTCTTCGGGCTCTTGGGTTTACTCCCTCCACTGCTGATACGTCTTTGTTTCTCCTACAGCGTCTTGAGGTTACGATGTATCTCCTGGATTATGTCGATGACATCATTCTCATCGGTTCCTTTGATGTTGCTGCTAATCGCCTTGCGACTGCTCTCAGTGATAACTTTGCTGTCAAGGATTTAGGTGCTCTGCATTTTTTCCTTGGTATGGAGGTTTCCCGTTCTTCTGCTGGGCTGACTCTTACTCAGAAGAAGTACTCCTTGGACTTGTTGCGGCGTGCTGGGATGCTTCAGTGTAAACATGATGTCACTCCGATGTCTGCCACTGATCGGTTGTCTGCCCTTGATGGAGACTCTCTCTCTCTCGTCTGATGATGCTACTGAGTATCGCAGTCTTGTTGGTGGTCTGCAATACCTCACTATTACCAGGCATGATATCTCTTATGCAGTTAACCGTGTGTGTTAGTTTCTGCATGCTCTCGGGACATCTCATTGGTCAGCTGTGAAGCGTATTCTGCGTTATGTCTGTCTTACTGCCTCCTATGGTTTGCTTCTCCAGCCTGCACCGTTGTGTGAGCTCTCAGCTTTGTCTGATGCAGACTGGGCTGATAGTCTTGATGACAGGCGATCCACCGGGGGATATGTGGTATTCCTTGGTTCTAACTTGATCGCCTGGAATGCTCGTAAGCAGGCCACAGTCTCTCGCAGTAGTGCTGAAGCTGAGTATAAGGCTGTTGCTGATGCAACTGCTGAGATCATATGGGTACAGTCTCTATTGAGAGAGTTGCTTGTCTCTCTGGCTCAGCCTCTAGTTTTGTGGTGTGACAACATCGGTGCTACTTATCTGTCATCTAATCCGGTGTTTCATACTCAAACAAAACACATTGAGGTTGACTATCATTTTGTTCGGGAACGTGTTGCACAGAAGCTACTTTGTATCAAGTTCATCTCATCAAAGGATCAACTTGCTGACATCTTCACGAAGCCTCTTCCACAACCACAGTTTGTAGGCTGTAGGCGCAATCTTAACTTGCTTTGTACTTTAGGCCACAGTTAAGATTGAAGAAGGGTGTTAAACTATATATAAGTAGCCTCCGTACACATGTATTGTAACATTGTATTGTACCCCGTGGGTACCTCTATATAATGAAAGAGCCACACTTCATTTAAGATGTCGTGCAGTTCCCACCATATTACGTTTTATAAAGGAAGGTTCCTCTCGTGCACCATCTCCCACACGCCCCTGTCCACGTCGTACCAGCAGGTCCCCTTGTACTTCCTCATGTCAACCTTGTTGTACCCGCACCTCCCCCTGTATTTCTTCCAGCGCGGCGGTGGAAACCCTCCCTCGCGGCTCGCGTGCAGGCGGTGGGCTGCTAGAACCGAAAAAGCATTCGGCTTGTTATTCGTGGTCTGCTGGATGCATGTGCGGGCGGAGGCCCAATTTTAGGCCCAAAAAAGGCCAATTACAGAAGACGAAACATGGCATTAACAAGTATGTCCTTTGTCTAAAAACAAAATCTCAAAAAAAAGGTCTAAAAAAAATAACAGTCTGTCCGATAGAGCAGCTTTCCAACTTGCTATTGAATCTCCCTTCAAAAAAGAAAAAAAAAACTCGCTATAGAAACGAAACTACAGCCAATCAATAGCTCTGGAGCAACGAAGCCAAATGGTTCGTATGAATTTCAAGCGTCTATAAAACAAAGTTAGTGATAGCTTAGCAAATTTTGCTCGCTCTGAGGGTAGAACCATGACTTGGTTAGGATCGGGTCCCTCTATTGCGGTTGAGCTGGCTCTTGCTGATTGTAACTTTGATGGTTGAGTAATACAAATTTTCATTCGCAAAAAAAAAACTCTGGAGCATTGCAGATCGGGTTTAGTGATGTCCGATTTATTTCCTTTTGCAAAAAGGCATACTATTCTAAGGGTAATGTTTAAAATCTGAAATCAAATTTTTAACCGTTGCAAAACATTTTTATGGCAAAATTATATTGACGTGAGGATGACAATTTTCTTTACCGAGCATGGCAAATCATTTCATTAGAAGTACAAAGCACTTAAAACATAATTAAAAATTACAATGAGGACCCCAGACCACCGAACGATCATTGTCGCTGTCAAAACTGAAGCGCCGATGTCGCCGCTCCCGTACTTGAGTTGTCATGGCCTTGTCGATAACAACCGGAAGTCTTCATGCATGTGCCCCTAAGAATGAACACCACGGAGCCGCAGTCGTCACCGATGAACATCAATCTGAAGTGTGTGACACCGAATCTCGCCATCATGCACGTTCAACAAGAAACCCTAGCCTCGCCGCACCAAGGAGAAGACAGGAATCTATGCCGGACGTCCGTCGAGTCCAGCCCGATGGACTAATTTGAGGAGGATCGAAACTCAAAAGACCAGCTGAAGATGGAGCGTCGCCCGGCCCTGCAAGGACTAAAAACTCTAACCTGAACTACTAGTCGGATCCAAGGCGCTGGGATTCCTTCCCAGCCACTAGCTACCGAAGTGATAGTCATAGGGGAGAGGAAGCCACAAGCTGGCCGATGGAGCTTGGAGGGGAGGAGAACTTTCCAATGGCATAAGCGTGAGATCTCATAATTGTAAACTTATCTCATAATTGTAAACTCCTCTGAATGCAAAAGCTGCTCCGATGTCCGGCTCCCGCGGCAACTTCGTGCCCGCAAAAGTTGTTGTTGCCGGTCCTCTGGTATCGACGAAAGCTGCTACTTCGGCGCCCGTGGCAGCTGCTGCTCCAGTGAGGAAGGGGGAGCACTAAGAGCAGCAAGGCCAGGCCATGGTACGTTGGCCGAAGAGAAGAGAGGAGGAGGAGGGGCCTGATTGCTTTTTAAGTTTTTGAAGGTGTCGGTGTAAAATCCCCGATCTAACGGCGTCGCCTGTAAACCGTTACGCCACGTCGGCAAAAGTGGGACCCACCTATCATAATAGTCATCAAAAGTCCAAAGCTGCCAACTAGTGTTTTTTGTAAAAAAAATATAGCCTTTAAATTAATGATTTTTGACACAATTCCATAGAACTGTGGTTTCTGCAACCCTAGCGTTCAATGTTGATGAGTTTTTGTAATTTACCCAATATTACGGCTTAGGGCAACCATTGTACTGGTGGCATGCCCATTGTAGAGATGAACCGGTACTTACAAACAGCTCTAGTGTATTAAGCTCTGTAAAATACCGCAGCTGCAAATCAGAGTCGAACAACAGACTGGCAATACGGACACACGGGATATCCACGTTGTAAATAAAGAGCAATAGTTTCACACTTTATTCAACTGGTCTATCTGGTAGATCACATGCTCAACAACACCAAGTTATAATATCATGGAGATTGAGGAAAATAAACAACACCGCAATTCATGAGTCTTAGGGTAGCAATATCTTTCAAACAAGCATGTTTTTTTCTTTTTTGCGAGGGTAAAACTGAGTTATTCCATAGCAACAGGATTACAGTCAGCTAATACAGGATCATGAATAATAGGAGGAGCTCGTTGTAACCAACAAGGGATACTACGTCATACGAGCATTTAGCTAGACAATGTGATACCCTATTTTGAGAACGAGTTATCTTAACCGGAATAAACTCCCGCTCTAGAAGGAGCGACTTGATTTCATCGACCAGATGGCCATTAGGCGACTTGGCCAGGGAAGCATTAGACAAAGATGAAAGAGCTACCATAGAGTCTGACTGCGCCATGACCGGAAGATTAGACCATTGGAGGACTAGAGACATCCCTTCCCGGATTGCCTGTATCTCAGCTTCAAGTGCATCATTGCAGAAGAACAGCAAACGGCATGCAGCAAGAATAACTTCACCTGTACACTTCCTGATGACCATGCCTGCACCGGCTGTACTGTCATCCGGCGAGAAAGAGCCATTCGCTGACAGGGCCAGCCAACCGGAAGGTGGCGGTACCCAAGGTGGATCAGGTGGACGCGGTCGGACAACAGTCGCCGGAAGGGAATCAGCGACGGAATATTTGCCTTCAATTATTTGTTCAGTACTCAGATGCTTCACGTCTCGTATTGGATTGAGGTAGTCCATAGCATCCAGGTGCTCCTTTGGGGGTATTGGCCAAATCTCCCCCATAGCATCCCACAACTTTGAAGCATTCTCACATGCTACAAGTGGACATGTAAGTGTCCTCGTCAGCTATGCCACACAGTGGACATGTAACCCGGCACTGCAGGTGACGAGCCCGTTTGCATTGCACGGTAGCTAGCGCACCAGCTGCAGCCTTCCAGGCATTCAACCTCATCCTGTGCGGAACATCTGCATGCCAAATTAAATTCCAGATTTTCCTCTCGCCATTAGGACTTCCGCTCGACGCACCTTCTGTAAAAGCTTCCTCATGATGTACCATCACTAGCTTGTCCGCACTACGGACACTGAACAGCCCTTTGGGATCTGGTTGCCATGTGAGGAAGTCCTGCTGCTGCCGTGGTGAGGTACGGGTTTTACGAATGGCCACAACATCAGCAGGAAGAAAGTGTTGCTGCAATAAATCCAGTCTCCAAACACCATGAATATCCAAGAAGTCTGATACTCTTATCGAGTCTGCAATGACGTTTTGGCATAACTGGACGAAATGATGGACCCCTTGGAATCCATGGGTCCCACCAAGTCCGAATCGAAATTCCATTACCAACACGCCAAGTGATACCTTTTTTCAATAACTCCAGCCCGTGTTCAATACCACGCCAATCCGCGGATGCATTGCCTGAAAAAACTGTATCCCCAAGATTTCCATTATGGTAATACCTAGCTCGCAACAGCCTTGCACAAAGGCTATCCGGTTGATCAATAAGTCTCCAGGCCTGTGTAGCCAGCAATGCTTGATTGAATGCTCTCATATCTCTAAAATCAAGACCACCCTTTTGTTTTGGTAAGACAAGCTTGTCGCAAGAAACCCAAGCCATTTTCCTTCTTTCATTCTCAACTCCCCACCAATATTGCCGCATCATTCTTGTGAGGCTGTCACACACAGAATACAGAAGTTCGAAAACACTCATAACATACGTAAGTGGGAATAGCCTGGGCCGCAGATTTAATCAATATTTCCTTACTAGATGAGGCCATATAGCGTTCACTCCAATCCACTAACCGCTTACTTAGCCTAGACTGAAAAGTCTGAAACTTCCCTTTATGCATTCTACCCTCTGGTACAGGTAGTCCAAGATGCTTGGGATCAAACACCTCCTGAGTGACTTGCAAAATACTCTTCACCTCCTGGGAGACTGGCAGAGAACAATTGTCAGAAAATAGGACAAACAAGCATGCTGCAGAATTCAACACGGGGCGGGCATCCATGGAGTAATCTGGCATCCATACTATACTACAGAGTACAGACATTGTAATTTTGCAGCTCTAACAACACACAAACAGACTGGTAGGTAATAAAACAATACTTGACACTATCTACATGTATAGCAGATGGAGATAGGTAATGAACAATACAGACAAGCATGAAACAATCCGGGGAAAGCTAAGGATATGAACGGCAGATGAGTAGCAATACAGACACACAGGATTCTCACCATGTATAAAACAACACGGAGATAATAACTTCTCAGGTCATTCAGCTGGTTGTACTTCTTGAGGTCGAGAGGTAGATGCCCCAGCAGCAGCAGCTTCATGAGGCCTCCGACGTCTCAAGGGTGGTGGGTCCTTGCTCGCAGGTACCTGGTAGATCACATATTCACATATAGTTAAAATATATCTCCAAACCTGGCGTCATTGAAGAACAATAACACTAGAATACCACGACGAGACGATAGACGGAATATCACAATGAACAAATAGCAAAAGAACTTCCATCAATAAGAAAATAAGCAATAAAGATGAAATGCAGAGTGGAAATTGTCTTCATAACAGCATCATTTCTCAAACAATGGATTCCCAGTGGCGGTGCTAACCTGGGAAGTCAATGGAGTGACCCTGGCATTTCCTCCACTTGAAAGTTCCGTCCTCTGCAACCTCTCCGGTAAGGTCTCCATCCCCATGTGCGACAACAGGAGACAGATATACGTGAGCAGCTCCCCACCAGTGCCCAAACTCTTGGCATGTAGGTACCCTCGACACCTACTAGCCGAGAAGCAGAGCATCTCCACCCACACGCCTTCGATTACCTCCCACATCTTGTCATCACACATTTGCAGCAGCCCATTGGCAAGATTCCATGCATCATGGACAAAACCTTCTTGTGTAGTTGCATCTGTCTCCGCATCCAGTGGCAAGTCCGTATGTTCAACAACTTGTTCTCTGTTTTCCCTGGGCTGTACCTTCGCGATTATTCTCTGTGTAAATCCTCTTTCGATTTCCTTGAGCGATGGCCTTTTGACTGTGAAGAAGTTGCAGAATGGTTTATTGCACTTGAGGATCTCCATGAGTGAAGGCTTGCCGCCCTTGACAATTTTCTTGAGCGATGGATTGTCATCCTTGAGGATCTTCTTTAGCTCAGAATTGGCAGCTGTGAACAGATTTCGCCTAGTGCCTGGTAGTAGCATCTCGGGATTGACAAACAGTAGGTACATCATGTAGTTGGAGATTTCTCTGCACTGGACGGCTCTTTTGTGATGAGGAGATCTTTCACACCAAACAGCACACCGATGATCCTCACCGGAAGCATCTTGAATACACTGAGCAGTGGCACATTGGTGATCTGCTGATGCGCCCATGTAGTAGAAGCAGAAATCCGTTGCGATGTGCCAGAGAAGAACACTCTCATCGAATGGCTTCCTTAAGCTGCAACTGAGATCTTCGTCGCAGTTATTGGACTGAAGAGTCCATTGCCCCCTGCGATCGTTGAACTTCCAGTAGCTGTCAGTATCTTTTATTTGATCTTCCCACCCCTTCTTCACATACTTAAGAACCAAATCTAGAATTGCAAAGGATAACTTGCAGGGCTTCATGGACCAATTTTGGTCAAGAAAGTCTTTGCAGTTAAAGAAATTAAGGATGCACATCTTCCTGGAGTGCCTTCTGTTACGAGCAAAGAATCCTACCAGATTAAATTGGCCTATGAGGCTATCTTTGACTTTGAGTATGGCATTGAGAAATACCTTTAGAAAAGTAAATTTCTCAAAGGCAAAGGAAGCACAGGAACAGTACTCTAGCACTGCAGTACAGCAGAACAAGGCATATGTAACCTTGACATCATTATCATCATAAGCTTCTCTGTGACTCTTGTGGAATAGGCCTATGGCTGCCCATGGCAATAAACTAGCCGATAACCGTATGTACAGAGAAAGAAGTTCCAACCCGCTCGGGTCTTCCTCTTCTTTAAAACTGCCGAGTATCTTTGATTTTGTGTAGAGAATATTGAAAATGCTGAACAATCTATTCTGCAATAAAATGTATGCTTGTTTTCCATCAAGCACCCAAAAGGATTTTAGGATCACAAGCCGATCAGGATACGGCGATGCAAGGTCCACAAATATCCTGTAGGTCTCAGGGTCCCCATTATAGTCATTATCTCGCCTTCTCAATCTTGGCTCTCTTTGGTTTAGGTGGCTTCTCCTTTTCTCCATTATTTGGTTTACGTGGCATCCCATTTTTTCCTTTATTTGGTTTAGGCGACCTATCCATGTCCTTGAGGTCTGAGGATGATGATCGGGCTCAAGATCCACCGTGGCAGCCACTCCCTGTGTTTGAGATCCATGGTTGGCCTCAAGGTCCACCACAATATCTTCTCCTTGTGATTGAGAAAGATAATTGTCAGCCCCATGGTCCACCGCATCACCTTCTTGTGCTTGGAAACCAGGGTCGGTCTGGGCAAAAGCCCTTGCCTTTTGCACGTAGTCTTCAAGCGAATTGATCTCGCCTTCTCTGGTGGCAGTTCTGCTCGGAGCATGAGCGGAAGAGCTTACTAGGCTGTTAATGCTAGCACTCTTGAGAGCCCAGGGCTTCTCAATGCATTTGAGAATCCCAGGGACGAAGAACAAGATTGATGCCTGCAACAACCTCTTGTCGCCTCCTGGCCACGATTTGCAGAACATATAGATAGCTACAGTGACCTGGGACACAGCTGTGAGGATGTGCCGCGTCCACAGCTCATTGTCTTCGATATTGTAGGCGGTTATGAGGTCCTGCCCTCCGAGGTGCATCAGGAGAACGGGTGCCCACACCACCTCCAGGATGCTACTGTTGTTTGCAGAAGTAGCACCACCTTGATCCTGACTCCTCTGGCGGTTAAAGAGGGTGGCCAGGGCGTATATGGCTACAGCATCGCTGCCTTGGTATGCGAGCCATATGATGGATCTGTACCAGGAAGGAATAGCAAACTTACGCAAGGGAGAAGAGCAGAGCAGGAGGTACTGGAAGAAGAGGCTGCTGAGGACGAGGATGCGCAGATGCCACTGCTCCCACCATTCCACAGCACCTGATATAACCATGACTGACGACTGTGTCTGGCTCTCCCTCGCTCGCTCACAAGCACAAAGTGAGAGGCCGCCGATTCATTTCGCACGTTGATCCAGTGTGTATATATGCACATGGTTAGCAGTAACCACTCCAGCATTGTCTCCTTATTGCCTACTGACTTTTCATATGTTAATCCGGTGTAGATGACCTGCATTGTTATAATCAAGCCGGTTCAAAGCAAACATCGTTTTGGCTGGATCAAACCAGCTTAATCGAGCTGAAAAAGATGCATATTTCAATTCGTTTTCAGAAAGGTGGAGCAATACTATGACATTGTTAATATATACTAGCAGTAGCAGGTGGATGAACTCGAATCGACGAACCTGGTAGGGAGGAAGATCCCCTAATCAAACTGCCGTCCCTCTCTTGGTTGCCGCACGCCGTTTCCTTGGCCCGTCCCCCGCTGCCGCGGTCTGCTACTCGAGCCGCCGCTGCCTCTTATTGCTCCGCCCTTCGCGCCGGCGCCGCCGCCGCTCCGCACCATCCGGCCTTCCTTCTCCGCCGATCTGGAGAGAGAGGGGTCCCGACTCTGTGACTGCCGCTCCTCCCATCCGCTTGCTACCTTCGGTGGGGGTCGACGGAGCCGGTGTCCGGCGGCTGGCGGCCTCACCGGTTCACAGCAGTGATTTAGGGCATCTTTCTTAAAAAAAACTGATTTGGGTAGGACAAGACGGAAAAGGAGGCCGTCGGAGAGAGAAAAAATAGTAATTTTAGTTTAAAAAAAATTCTTATTAGGAAAATAAATCATTTTCCTTTGCGGTAGGAAAAATAAACAGAAACACTAACGCACACACGTGTGGGCGTCTGGCAACTCGCCCACACGCATGGATCCTCATCCAACCAATTCTACACGAATCTTGACGCGTTTTAGCAGTTTTTGTGTGCCACGTTACGTAAGACTAAGCTGGTGTGTGGGTATTCATCCGGTCGCCCACATGTCCTTTTTTACCACACGGGGGGCGTGTGTGGGCGTTTAGCAATTCGCCCACACACCAGTTTTCACGCACGCAAAGGGGGCTGGTGTATGGGCGTTTATCACTTCACCCACAAGCCCGTCTCCTCGCCCACACCCTAAGCTGGCAGTTGCCATGTGTTTCTGCAGAGTACATGGCAACTGCCCTAGCTTTGCTTGTAAGCAGATGTCAACTTTCTTTTACCCGAGTTGCCATGTATTTTTTGCATGGTACATGGCAACTGACCTAGCATGCACGTAAGCAGATGACAACTCTTTCTTTTACATGGCAACTGCCCTAGCGTGCTTGTGAACACATGGCAACTCTCTCTTTTACCCGAACATGTTTTTTTGACATGCCTTTTTGTAGTGCTACATGGCAACTGCCTAGTGTTAGTGGGTGATAACTCCTAAAGTTTTGAAATCATAGCAACTGCAGTAGACCAGACCATACATGGCAACTGCAGTTGAGCAACCATGGCAATTGTAGTTGTCCGACATGGCAACAGAAGTTCAGCGACATGGCAACTGCAGTTAAATGACACATGGACGAGGGTCTGGAACATGGCAACTGCGAGACGCGCGGTGACTGGCACGCGGGGCGTGCCGGACCATGAGGTAGGAGGCCTGACGTACGGGGCGTGTGGGCATTATCTATTTCGCCCACACGCACGCGTGTGAGAGGGATCGGGAGGAAGAAAATAAAATGTGTGGGCATTACTTGTTTTGCCCACACATAGGTGTGTGGGCTGTTCCTCTTATACACCACACAAAATATGTGGGCAGACCCCTTAACGCCCACACGTGTGGCACTTATCAGCGTCCAAAATAAATCCTTTTTTATTGCAATCGCGGAAAAATAAACCCTAGAGTGCAATTCATAGAAACATAAAATTATCGAAAACTTTTCTGTTCAACCGACTAGTCTTCTGGCGCGCGTCGACCGCCTCCTTGTCTGTTGGATCTTCTTTTGATCAAAGGACCCCTAACAATTCTATTCATAGGTTAGCTTTTCTTTAACTCAAACCATGTTGAGCAACTAAAGGTTTTGTTGTGCGCCGACGGCGACGAAAAAACAGAGGTCCCCGTCTGCGTGAAGCGTCGCACCTCCATCTTCCTCACCAGATCTGGCAACCTACGGCATGGCTCCCGTCAGCACCTTCTCATCACCACCACAACCTCGCCTCTGTCTCCTTCCTATCCTTCCATCCATGGCACTATCGACAACCCGACGAGGAGCTCAAGGGTTCTAGCGCGCCCTGCCATCCTCCTCCAGGCGGGAGGAAGCTTTCGGTCATGGCCGACAATGCCCCGCACCCAACATCGTGCTCTTGTACTCCTATGCTCCCCATATCTATCCAGACGGGATCAATCCACCAACAATAGGGGCTCTTGTTGCAATGGTGCCGCCGTGTTTGCAGGCCGCGCGGATATGCTTTTTTTTGCCATAAGGGTCCTGTTGCAAAGGTGTCTGCAATAGCACCTATGTCACAGAGATCGAAGAAAAAAGACAGGTTCGGGAAAAGAAAATAGTTCGATAGTTTTGCAACAAGGCTTCCGTTGCATAGATCAGAGAAAAAAAGAGGAAGATTGCAACAAGGTCATTGTTTCAGAAAGACGAGCACAACACTGAGCTTGTTGCAAGATGTGACGGTTATGTGTGCATCCATCCTACGGTTTGGGAGGTTGATCTTTCAAGGGCATAAACCGGTCGATATGTAACACGACCCTCAATATTATTTGTATGGGCTCAATTCAAGATATCAAGAATAAGATAAACGTCCTATGGTTGCAATTTGATATCAGTGGCATTTGGTTGGCTTTGCCAAGGAGCTTATGAGTTTTTGTCTTTTGTCGGTCTTTTGATGATGAGTAGGTTTTTGTTGATGTCCTATGGCGTTGCTTTGTGGGTATCATCTTCAATGGGCCCTTCTTTCCAAGCCTCCATGGACAAGGTCGTCGGCAGGTGTGGCAATGTTCGCATGGCCGTGTGCCTAGGTCGAAGTGGTTTCCCCATCGATGTGCATACTGGGATTGCCAATCTCTATCACACATGGCGGATGTTCTGATGTTGTCCATCGCCAGCTAGATCTAGGGTGACGCAACGATGATAAGTTCAACCATAGCTTTCGTGAGGGTTTTTAGTCCAGCGTCTTGGTTGGAATTTCTCCTTTGTAAGTATCTTTCATGTGTCTGTGGGTTCAGTATATGCTCATTATCTAGTTATAACCAATGTACTATGTATCCGGTAGATGCCATATTTACTGAAAACATTGAACACAATTATAAGTAAGTATTTTCAATATAAATTGGGTTTATATTATGTAGACATATATTAGCAAATTAATTGTCAAGAGTGGTCGTCTTTCCAATAGTGGTGAGCGGGTGGTCGATCGGGCTGCCCGTCGTGCGGCTGCTCGGGATCTGCCCCCTTCAGGTTCGTCCCCTCCTCCCTCCCCCCTCCCCACAATTTCCTCTCCTGTTCGCTTAGTTCTCCCTTCTCAATCTGATGATCACTTGCTAGATATTTTAAACGACGTGGGTATCTGTTTTGACTCTAGTTTGGGTTCTCCTTCATCTCTTCTTGGTATTATTAGGGCGAATGAAATCGCCCAGGCGGATATTGCGAAAGCCAAGGAGGCTAGGGTGGGCTTGGGTGCCCCACTGGTTGTGGCTGGTGGGGATGTGAGGGGAGATGACAGGAGTCATGCTCCCTCGATGGCTCCTAAACGCGGGGTAGGTAAGCGCTCAAAATCCTGCATGGCCCCGAGCAGGTCGAGCCTCCGTATCAAAAACTTGTCATATAAATGAAGGCATTATTCTGGAACATTAGAGGTTTCTGCGCTAGGGGGCGCAGAGACCAACTTAAGGACTTAGTTCGATCTGAGAATGTAGATTTTATTGGCCTGGTTGAGACCTTCAAACCTTCCTTTTCCGCTAGCGAATTATCGGCAATTGCTGGGATAGATAAATTTCATTGGAATTTTGTGGCCTCGGCTGGGCATTCGAGTGGATTTTTGCTTGGCTCCAAAAAAGATACTTTCAATTTTGTGGCTTTTGATCATGGCATCTTCTGGGCTAGCACGGTGGTCTCTATTCGTTCTCTCAACTCCTTGGTGGATATTTTGGTGGTTTATGGTCCGGCTGATCATGCGATGTCTTATGCCTTTTTGGATGAACTTAGTATTAAGATTGAATCTTGCCAGCTGCCCCTGTTGATTGGGGGTGATTTTAATTTGCTTAGGTTTCCCTCCGACAAGAGTTCACCTAACTTCTCGTGGCCCTTGGCTGATGCTTTCAATGCTTTCATTAGGGACACGACTATTCGTGAGATCCCTAGGGTCGGAGCCCGGTACACTTGGTCTAACTATCACCCCCCCCCCCATCCGCTCTGTCCTTGATAGAGTTTTTGTCTGCCCTAGATGGGACCCTTTATTCCCTCGTGC
>NC_041389.1:558149681-558156313 GCF_002162155.2 Triticum dicoccoides
TCTAGATGATGGAACGCGATCTATGGGTGTCTCGAGGTTTCAGTTTGATGCCTCCTGGCTTCAAGTCGAGGGCTTCAATGACTTGGTGGCTCAAAAAAATTGGCTTTCCTTTCTTCTACTCGTCGGTCTTTTGGCCCGATGGACGACTGGCATCAATGCTCCTATTTCCTGCGTAGATTCCTTAGAGGTTGGTCCAAAAACCACTTCGCTGAGTCAAGGCGTGACAAAGCAAGGCTGGTGGCTCAAATTGGCATTTTGGACGAACATGCGGATCTAGCTGGGTTGTCCTCGGATGAATGGCATGCTTGGTATGGTTTAGAAGAGGCGTTGTTGGGCATTCATAGGCAGGAGGAAGTTTACTGGAAACAATGCGGTACTATCAACTGGACCCTTAAGGGGGATTTGCCCACGACTTATTTCTTTGCTATTGCTAATGGTAGACGGCGGAGATGCTTTATTGATAGCCTTATTATTGACGGTGTAAGGACTTCTGACCCTCCGGTGATTATGCGGCTTGTGGTCTCTTTTTTCTCTAACCTTCTAGCGGCTAAACCTGATCTAGGCTTTAAGTTGGCTGCGTCCTTCTGGCCTCCGTGTGATCAACTCTCGACCGTTGATAATGAAAGCCTTCTGATCCCCCCTACGGAGGAGGAAATTTTTGAGATGATTCGTTCTGCCAATTATAATGCGGCCTCAGGCCCTGATGGCTTCTCCATTCCTTTTTTCCGGCAATTTTAGCCTCAACTAAAAGGCCTAATCTTGGCTATTACACAAGGTTTTTGGCTGGGCACTGTAGATATCTCGAGACTTAACTACGCAGTTCTTACTCTCATCCCTAAAGTCAAAGGCGCTGACATAATTTCCCAATTTAGGCCTATTGCTCTCATTAACAACTTTGCTAAGATCCCTGTCAAGGGTATGGCTGTTAAGGTTTCTCCGATCGCTCATCGGGTCATTAGCCCTTTCCAATCTGCGTTCATTAAGGGGAGATTCATCTTGGACGGGGTGCTTTGCCTTCACGAAATAATCCATGACCTTCGTACCAAGAACACCAAGGCTCTGGTTCTCAAGCTCGATTTTGAAAAGGCGTATGATTCGGTGAGGTGGAATTTTCTGCGCCAAGTTTGGCTGGCCAAGGGCTTTGATGGTTCGGTGGTACACCGCCTGATGCATCTTGTCACTGGGGGTCATACGGCGGTGGCTGTAAACGGTTAGACCAGTAATTTCTTCGCGAATGGTAGGGGTTTGAGACAAGGGGATCCGGCGTCCCCTTTGCTTTTTAACTTTGTGGCTGATGCTCTTTCCCACATTCTCTCTCGTGCTGCAGCTGCTGGCCACATTTCGCCTGTTAGCTCTCATCTCATTCCGAATGGCATCTCTCACTTACAATATGCGGACGACACCATCATTATGGTTGAACTCAATGACTCGTCCATCAAAAATTTGAAATTTCTTCTTCTCTGCTTTGAAGCTTTATCGGGCCTTAAAATCAACTTCTCTAAGAGCGAGGCTATTGTGACGGGGGTACCTGCTGAGGAGGCGCAGCGGGTGGCCCACCTTCTAAACTGCTCGCTCGGGGCGTTCCCTCTTAAATATCTAGGCTTACCCATTTCCCCACTTAAACTGTTGGCTAAGGACTTTGCCCCGGCTGTGACTAAAGTTGGCAATAGAGTTCTAGCGTGGCGAGGCTGGTACAATTCCCAGGCGGGTAAGGTTGCCCTCACCAACTCCTGCCTTTCCTCGCTCCCGATGTTTCTCATGGGATTCTACCTGCTGTACGAAGGGACACACTCGGGCTTCGATAAGCACAGGGGTGCCTTCTTTCTAGAATTCTGCTGATAATAAACGCAAGTATAGGATGGTTAAGTGGGCTCTCATCTGTAGACCCAAGAACATGGGGGCCTTGGTATCATTAACACCAGAATCATGAATAAGTGCCTTTTGCTTAAATGGTGGTGGCAGATTATGTTCCTCGACGACCGCCCCTCCTGGCTTAATATTCTCAAAGCAAAATATTTCCCCTCCTCCAGCCCTATGTTCGCTCCTGCCTCTGGTGGCTCTCAATTTTGGCGTCAGCTAGTCAGCATTAGGCCGGCTTTCCAGTCCCTTGTGAAGTTCGTTGTCTGCAATGGTAAATCCACGCGTTTTTGTTTAGACTGGTGGGTTGGGGACACCACGTTGGCGGTGGCCCACCCGACTCTGTTTTCGCTCTGTGCTGATCCTGAGATTTCAATCTTTGAGTTCTCGGCTCAGGGCTGGGTTTTAGATTTCCAGCGCTCTCTTTCCCCTGTAGAGTTGGAAGATTGGCATCGCCTTATTGCCTGCTTCCCCCTGCTCTCGGAGGAAGAGGACTCCGTTGCTTGGCCCCACACCTCTTCGGGTCGTTTTTCAGTAAAGTCGGCATATTCAAAACTCATCGCTGGTACCCGCACTGATAAGTTTAAGTACATTTGGGCTGCCCGCATCCCTCCCAAGATCAAAATCTTCCTCTGGCAAGCGCACCGTCGCAAACTTCCAGCGGCTGACCAGATTAAGAAGAGGAATGGTCCGGGATCGGACTTCTGCCAGCTCTGCGGTACCCTGGAGAATACTGATCATATCTTTTTCCACTGCTCGTTGGCTAAATTCTTTTGGAGCTGCATTAGACTTTGGCTTGGGGTTAATTGGAACCCTTCCTCCTTTGTGGATTTGCGGCAGTACATCAAGACCCTAGCTGGTCGTTCTAAGAGGGTTTTCATGGTGGGCTGGGCTGCGACTTGTTGGGCGCTATGGACTACTAGGAACAAGTTCACTATTGAACATATTTTCCCTACTAACCCAGTCAGTTGCTTATTTAAAGCCAATGTCTTTTTGCAGCAGTGGAGATCATTGACTAAGGATGGGGACCTAGAGGCATTCGACGATATGCTATCCAAAATGAAATCTACGGCTTCTTCCCTGCTGCGGCACTCTAGGCGGGCGCTTCCTTAGTGGCTTGGTTGTTGGTTCGACGGGCCTACGTGCCATGATAGGCTGGTTGCCTTGTACCCGTACTTCTTATTCGGTGATGTTAAACTCTTTTGGATCCTTGGTTTGGTTGTGACGCTGCCTGGTGGCTTTATTTATAAAGTCGGGCTATCGCCTTTTCTCTAAGAAAAATGTCAAGTACTTATTTGACCCTTTTGCGAGAAGTTATATGTTTGCATATTGACTTTTTTTGCGGGCTCAACACTTGTATTACTCAATCAAAGTATCATTACAATCTTCAGCAACTATCTCCAAAACTTCTGGAGGACCTGACCCTAACCAAGTCATAGTCCTATTATTAATCCGACCAAAAGCAGCTAACTTGTCACTCGCTTTATTTTGCGACCGAGCGACCTGAGTAATACAAGTTTGATGTGAATTCAATAGAAACCTAATCTCATTCACTAGGGAAGAATATATCGAGCGATCCGTGCTCCCACATGTGATCATGGACACTTCAACTGAAGAATCCATCTCAATTTCGATCGGATGTGCTATACGTTGAATCGAAGAAGATAAACCCTCCATACAAGCACATAGCTCAGCCTCCAACGCATCCCTGCATGAATACAAAGCTCTGCAAGCTGAAAAAATAATCTTCCCTGAAGAATTCCTCAAAATCATCCCCGCACCAGCATCTTCGTTCGAACCAAAAGCACCATCAGTGTTTAGTTTAGTCCAGCCTTGGCTCGGTTTGATCCAGCCAAGTGACTTATGCACTTGTTTAACCGGCTGCACACCCGCGTCCATGTTGATATATGATTTACCTTTAACAGGATCAGCACCATTGTCATGTTTGATCGCCATTAGTGACTGCAAGTAGCTCCGTAGGAATCTAACAGAGACTTCCATCGGGGGGCTGGTTTGTGGTGCACCACTTCATTACGTACGAACCAGCTTCTACAAAAAATCATTAGCAGCATACATTTCTCCATCTCAGTCCTTGGAGCTAAAACTTGCAATAACCACTCCTTCCCACAATTGGCTATCAATTGTAGACTAGGGAGCTTCCAGATTTTTGCCATTTCCATATATAAGTCCCGACCGAATTGACATCTTAAAAACGGATGAAAATTGTCCTCAGTCTCAAGGCCACAAATTGGGCATATACCGGTAATTTCCAGCCCTATCTTGTGTTTATTCTTCCACGTTGGCAATCCATCTGTTGCAACTCTCCATGCAAAGTTTGAAATAGTCGGAGGTGCTCCACAATTCCAAATGAACTTCCGACAACTCCTCTCCCCCATGGGGGACGAGCTAGAAGATGCGGCAGTTGCCATGTGTGCTTCATCAAATGCCAAGTGGTAGGCACTCTTCACAAAGAAGACACCCGACCTGTCCGGACCCCATGCAATTACATCCTCTCCACGCCTCGGGGAAGCTCTGATCTTTAAGATCTCCACCACATCTGCTTGGACAAAATACTGATTAAGTGTCTGTATCTTCCAAGACCCATTGTCATTTTGAAGGTCCGAAACATACCGAATGCGGCATATTCCCTGTCTAGATATAGGTTTATAGGAAAAAGGACGTGGGATCCAACTATCTCGCCACACCCTGATGCTTCTCCCATTGCCCACTCTCCAAATTAATCCTTTCTTCAACAGATCCAAGCCGTGGTTAATAGCCTGCCATGAGGACGAAGCGTTCCCAGTGAACACTGTATCTTCGATCTTTCCATCCGGTTAGTATTTAGATTTGAGCAACCGGGCACAAAGGCTATCTGGTCTAGTAATAAGCCTCCATGCCTGACGAGCTAGGAGGGCTTGGTTAAAAAGGCGAAAATCCCGAAAGCCAACGCCTCCCTTATTTTTCGGTTGCATGAGATGATCCCAGCCCTTCCAATGTACCTTCCTCTTACCCTTCTCCGCACCCCAATAGAAATTCCTCACCATCCTAGTGAGATCAACACATACTGAAAATGGCAGTTTAAAAACTCCCATTATGTATGTAGGCAAAGCTTGGGCGACTGACTTAATGAGCACTTCCCTCCCCGGCTGAGCTAGGTATCCATCCCCCCATTGAACTAGCCTTTTAGTAAGACTTGTTTGGAGGTTTTGAAACTTCCCTTTAGACATGCGGCCCACGGGTGTGGGTAATCCCAAATACTTCTCCTCAAAGACCAAACTTGTAACTTGTAGAGCATCCCTAACTTGCTATTGAACCAGGACCGGGCAAGCTTCACCGAAGAACATAGAGCACTTGTCATAGTTTAGACTTTGACCCGTAGCTGAGCTGTATAGATCCAGAGAGGCTTTAACCTGCTCAGCTTGATCCCTCTAAGCCTTGAAAAACAGCAACGTGTCATCTGCAAACAACAAATGTGATATACCGGGTGCACTCCTACAGATTTTAACTGGTACAATATCGCCAGCCTGCACCCTAGATTTCAAAATAGCTGAGAGTCCATCTGCCACAAACAAAAACAAGAACGGAGAGAGTGGGTCCCCTTGCCGTAGCCCTCGAGACGGTGTGAATGAATCCAGGAGAGTTCCATTTAATTTAACTGAATATCTCACTGATGGGACACACGCCATAATCCAGTCAATCCATCGCTGAGGGAACCCTAACCTTTGCATCACTTGCTCCAAGAAACCCCAATCCACCCGATCATAAGCTTTTGACAAATCTAGCTTATAAGCACAAAAACTCCTTGTAGGATCTTTCTCTTGTTTAATATAGTGTAAACACTCGAACGCAATCAGAGCATTATCCATAATCATCCTGCCCGGTATAAAAGCACTCTGCTCCACAGAGATTATGTCATCCAATAAAGGGCGTAACCGATTTACTAAGAACTTGGAAATTACCTTATAGGTCACATTACAGAGACTGATGGGTCTATAGTCTGACATTCTTGTGGGGTTGGATATCTTTGGAATAAGCACAATTGACGTTGCATTCACTCCTTCTGGCATACATCCAGTGCTAAAAAAATCCCTGACCGCAGCAATCACACTCTCCTTCACCACACTCCAGTTATGCTAAAAAAAGCGCGCGGGAAATCCATCCGGGCCTGGGGCCTTCAAGGGCCCGATCTGAAACATTGCATCCGATATCTCCTCATCTGTGAAAGGCGCGCATAGCCTTGCATTATCAGCCGGTGACACCACTTGCTCAAAAAGTCCAGCTACGGCAGAAGCATCCAGAGAAGTATCAGCAGCAAATATTTTATGAAAGTAGTCATTCGCAATCCGGCTCATAGATGCAAAATCTGAGTGAACATTCCCAATACTGTCAGTCAGCTCCCGAATCTTATGCTTCCTCGCCCTCCAAACAACCTTGCTGTGAAATTTTTTTGTGTTACAATCTCCTTCCTTAAGCCAAGAAATCCTCGATCTCTGCATCCACAACATCTCCTCTTGATATAATAGTTCATTCATTTTATCCATTACTCTTCTTATTTCTTCCCTATCCGCATTCATATGCATAAGTTGTTCCAGTTGGGAACGGGATTTCGCAAGTTCCCTTGTCACATTTACAAACTTCTTACTCCATGACCCTAAAGCAGTCATAGTTTTGGACAAGGCATCTCTTAGCTGTGAAAGATTTTGAATCTTGCCTACTACAGCCCATGCTTCTTCCACCACTTTAGGCAACATAGAATCCCTCTCCCAGAAGACCTC
>NC_041389.1:558156628-558165993 GCF_002162155.2 Triticum dicoccoides
AGGAAAACCACAACATGATCGGAGCATGGAGAGGGTATATGTTCCACTGCAGCAAACACAAACATGTTGCGCCATTCATTCGTAGCCACTGCCCGATCAAGTCTGACTTTAACATTTGCCGACCTACTTCGTTTGTTATCATAAGTAAAAGGTAGGCTGGTGAACCCAAGATCCACTAGCTCACACATCTCCAAAGTGTCCCGAAAAGCTAACATTTGCTGCTCTGCCCGAGGCATGATCGAGAGGTGCTCGAAATCCCACATAGCCTCGTTAAAATCACCTATCACCAGCCATGGCAAGTTATTGACAGATTTCAGGTTTTGTATCTTAGTCCACATGACGTGTCTGTTCTCCACCCTCGGCTCCCCATACACAAAAGTGGCTCTCCATTGGGCAGCTCCTTCTCGAACTCTAATAACTGCATCAATAAATCTGTCATCTTTGTCCAAAATATCAACGACATAATCTTCCCTCCAATATAACGCCAAACCTCCACTCATACCATTACTGTCCACACCACAAAAACCCTTAAGACCCAATTTGGCTCGGATCCTCTTCATCTTCTCCTCCTTCTGTCTAGTTTCACACAGAAAAACAAGCATGGGGGAACGCGACTTACAAAGCGTCGCTAACTCACGAACTGTCCGGGTGTTCCCCCCTCCCTGGCAGTTCCAACTGAGGCAATTCATTGGGCTCGGCGGTCCTCCTCCTCAGAGGCCGCCTGTGTAGATGTATCCATATCAACTGCTTCATTGTCTTCCACCCCTCCTTCACCCTGCCTCCTCCTCTTCACAGTGGGCTTCTTGCCTGGTGTCGTACTAGGATCTGAAGAAATCCCTACTCCTGCATCCTCCCCATTCTCCAGGCGAAGGACAGCAACAGCCACCTTACCCGCCAAGTTTGGCATGGGTTGGCCACGGACATTGATCATACCATCATCACTAACAAGTCTCTTCCTTGCAATATGTGCCTCCTCAGCCCTTGCCATCTTGTATTGCATAATATTCATACCTACCGACAGCTCCACACCGCCCTCTCTCTGAACATCATCAACCACCCGCTCATCCGCTGCAAAAGCTCTACCAACTCTCTCTCCTCCACCTCTACCTCTACCTCCACCTCTTCCTTCTCGCCCCCCACCCGCAGTGAAGCCAACACCTCCTCTTCCACCATCAGATCCTCCACCTCTACCTCCTCTTGTGCCCGAGCCCGCCGGCTCGCTGACCCAATGCAACCAGTCCCTCCATTCGCATAATGCACTATCATGGACTCCATCCCCGCACTCTTCCACAACATGTCCCATTCGACCACAGAAATAGGAAAAATCCGGGAGCTTTTCATAGATCACCGAATACCGTTTCCTCTCCTTCAAAGTTATATGGACAAACCTCACTAATGGCACTGTGACATTAACAAACACCCGAACCCGCAGGTAGTTGGATGGATTGATCTTCCCTTCATTAACAGTCATGGTAAACGAAGGTTCTCCTACCTTCTTTTCCACCTTCTCCACCAATTCCTTCTTTCTTGTCAAGCCGTTTGGCAAACCCTTTATCCTAGCCCAAAGTGGATACATGTTCAAAGCATATTCTTCCACGTTCGAGAAGCCATCATACTCTACCAATACCACCGGATCCCTTCAGAACTGCCATGGCCCCCCTTCCATCACGCGCTTCCAATCCCCTAGACAATGACATTGAGCCAAAAACAGGTTGAGTCCTTTAATGTTGAAGGTCACCCCCTGCGCACAAGCCCAAGCGTTCCTCATCGAGTTCAGCAAGGAGGCATGGCTAAACGGTCGCAGGGTATGAACCCTAAACAGCGCCAGCCACCTGACGTCCTTGATCAATTCTTCCACCTCCCTAGACAAATCCAGATCTTCCTCCTCCTCTCCATGTAGGTTGAGATTCTCGAACTCGTCCTCTAGATTATGCGACATACCATAATGATCCCAGTCCGCTTCTTCGTCTTCCTTCTGATCATCCCCATCAGCTCCAGCAACCTTCCCACCATCTTCTCCATTCATCATCGTTGCGTTCGCCGGGCCGAACCAGACTCCCGCTACTGGATCTCCAACCCTAGCCTCCCCTACTTCCGATTCCTCTGTCCCTCCGCGAGCGTCCATAGTGTTCAGATCCTCCATGTAGTCACCGGAGAACAAGGCTGACTCCCCCAAGACGATCTCCGCGCGATCCCTAGCTCTCGATCGGTGTATCTTACATGGATTTTAGGTGGACTCCGACGCCGCCAGAGGAAAAGTTGGACCCTAGGAAAACCCTAGGGGAAAAGTGACTGTACAATGGCGACCTTTTTTTTTGCAATCCAATCCGAGAGCTTTTATTCAACAAAGGCACTCCTAGCATCATCCGCCAAAAGGCTGGTGAGTAGGAAGGAAGGTCTCGAACCAGTCCAACTTTCGGTGACCAACAATGTCTTTGCATGTTAAGCACAAAGGTGGGCCAGTAAATTGGCTGATCTGTTTACATGTTGAACAACAAAAGAGGAAAAAGAGGAAGCTAGCTCTCCAATTTCTAAAAGTAAAGGAGCCACAACAGAAAGGTTGTTATGACGAGTGTTCCAGAGATTAACTATCTCTAGGCAGTCTGTTTCCATGATCACATGTGAGAAACCGCGCAGGTTAGCAAAGATGACTCCATCACGCAAAGCCATGGTCTCTCCAATGAATGGATCCAATAACCCTAGATAGGGTTTACTCCAAGCTCCCAACAAGGCCTTGCTGGAACGTGCTACACCTCCAGCTCCAACCTTATTGAAGTCCAAATTCACAGCCGCATCAGTATTAATCTTGATAACCCCCTCCTCAGGAGGTGTCCACCCAAAACCTGGCAGCACCGAAGCATGTGGAAGAGGAATATCGAGTAACGCCAAGTCTCCTCCCAAATCCTCTTAACAGATGAAAAAGGATCAAGTTGATCATCATCATGAGTAACTCTATTTCTAGAATGCCAAATAGCTCACATTACTGAGATCATCTGAGACCTTTCCAAATCAGAAAACCGCCCATCACAAATAATATCACGGGCCCATGTATCCGGGTGCAAGCGTGGCCTGCGGAGATCGAACAAAACGAAAGCTTGCTCCCAGAACAACTTGGCATGAGACCAATGCACTAGAGCGTGCATTAAATCTTCATCCATTGCATGACAAACATTGCATCGACTGATGAGTTTGATATGACGGTACCTCAAGGTGCATTCATTAGGAAGGATGCCTCGGACGACCCTCCACCAGAACACCCGCACCTTCGGCAAAACCTTTAGCTTCCATAGCGACTTCCACATCTGTTCTTCAGTTTGTGAGGATCCGGTAACCGTCCCTTCCTCGAGAGCTAGACGCTCTTTTTGATTCACAAGAGCACGGTATGCCGACTTGACAGAATAGATGCCACTTCTTTTGTGGGCCCAAGCAAGAAAATCATCGCCGCCACCTCTGCTTAGTGGGATATTCAGTATCGCATCCGCGTCGGGTGCAGCAAACACATCACGAATTAGTTCCCGACGCCATGACCAGTTGTCGGTATCAATTAGCTGGTCCACAGTTTCCAGCGTCATCCCTCCTGGTACATTCATAGGAGATAAAGTATGCAAACCTGGGATCCACTTATCATGCCAAACTGAGATAGTAGTCCCGTCGCCAACCCTTTTGATTAGACCAACATTGAGCGCCTTCCTGCCTGCGACAATTGTGCGCCAAATAGCAAACGTCGTCTTCGGCACCGTGGCCTCCAAGAAATCCCCATCGGGAAAGTACCGGCCCTTTATAACCCTGGCGCATAACGAATCCGGATTGGTAATGAATCTCCATCCGTGTTTCCCGAGCAGCGCCAAGTTAAACAATTTCATATCCCGAAAACCCATACCTCCTTGGGCTTTTGAAGATGCAAGTTTATCCCATGCCAACAAATGCATCGCACGTCGATCAAGGGATCCACTCCACCAAAATTTAGCCATGCTAGATGTCAAACTTTTACATACCTTTTTAGAAAGAAGGAAGCAACTCATACTGAACATTGGAAGGGATTGGATTACGGACTTGATAAGTGATTCTCTCCCAGCGCAAGCTAGAAGTCTCTCTGCCCAACCATTCATTTTTTTCCTTGATTGCTCCCCAATATGGTCAAACGTACCACTGGAAATCCTCCCAACTGCTGTTGGTAACCCAAGGTAGCAATCGCTGAAGGCCTCCACTTGGATGCCTAGTAGCAGCTTTAGATCATGCCGCCTGTCCACTGGTGTATTTGGCGAAAAGAAAACTACATTTTATCGCGATTAACCGACTGGCCTGAACATGCCGCATATATAACCAAAATTTCATTTAGTCGGATCACACTCTCCTCCGTTGCACTGATGAAGATGAGGCTGTCATCGGCAAAAAGTAGGTGGCTCACCCACGGTACCTGCACTGACACTCGTATGCCTCTGTCTATATGCGGGTAGCCATAAGAATTCAACAGAGATGTAAGACCTTCTGCACATAATAAGAAGAGAAAGGGAGATACTGGATCGCCTTGTCTCAAATGGCAAGAAGGAGTAAAATATGGCAAAAGTTCTCCATTAACTCTGATAGTGAACCGAACCGAAGAAACACACTTCATTATGAGAGAAACAAAACTCCTGCTAAACCCAAGCTTAGTCATGATTGCCTCGAGGTAATGCCACTCGACTCGGTCGTAGGCCTTCATCATGTCTAACTTTACAGCACAAGCGTAGTTTTCCCCCTTCTTCCTTCGTCTCATTGTGTGGACGCTCTCAAAAGCAACCACCACATTATCAGTAATCAATCTCCCGGGAGCAAACGCGCTTTGTTCTTCTCCAACCACTATATCCATAAACTCTTTTAATAGATTAGTAATCATCTTTGCCCCAATCTTGTAGGGCACCGGACATAATGATATGAGTCGGAATTGAGCTATACTCTAGGGGTTGCGTACCTTTGGTATGAGAGTGATCGATGTGTCGTTAAACCCCAAAGGAAGCTCACCCCCATTAAGAAAACCCAAGATAGCTAGAACTAGATCTTGTTGAATGATACTCCAGTGCCGTTGAAAGAAGCCCGCCGTAAACCCATCCACTCCCGGAGCCTTCGATGGTGACATTTGAAATAGGGCTATACGGACCTCCTCCGGTTCATAGGGTTTATCAAGCAACATGTTCATGTCACCCGTTACACGCTCAGGGACAAAATGCAGCAGCTCATTCATATCGTTATGTCCTTGTGAGGAGTACAAGTTCTGATAAAACGACTGCACTTCCACCATATCTTCCTGCTCGGACGCACACACTGATCCGTCCGCCCGTCGAAGATTGGAGATTCTATTGGTACGTTTTTGCTGCGCCGCTTGAGCATGGTAATAAGCCGTATTGTGGTCACCTTTCCGGAGCCACGGCACACGCGAGCGCTGCTTCATCCATATTTCCTCTTGCCTCAAAGCCTCACGGAGCTGCAGCACCGTGGCCTTTTCTTCCTCATTGGGTCCTCTCCCAATAGACTGCTTCCTCAAACTTTCAAGTCTGGATTGTAATTTCTTCACTTTTTTGGCTAGACACGCGAACTACCGGGCACCCCACTCTCCAAGCTCGCTTTGGAGTTTCTGTAAGGTATCCTGGATACCTGCAAGCCCCTGGCCGACATGATTCCGCCTCCACGCCTCAGCGACAAAGTTATCATAGTCAACGTGGGACTACCAAACATCTTCATAACGAAACAGTCTCGGCCCCCGACGTGATTGCACTGGTTGTGTCTCTACCAACACGAAGCAGTGATCCGATTCCACTGCACTGATATGGCGGACACGCACAGGGTCAAAATGTTGTAGGAACTCCTCGTTCGCTACACCACGATCAAGGCGGGCTTTCACATTCATCACCCCCCATGTTTGTTATCCCATGTGTACGGTACCCCTGAGAATCCAAGATCCTGCAGGGAACAATCTTCCAATGCTTCCCGAAAGGCTAGCATTTGCACTTCCGGTCGCGCAGCCCTGCTGAAGTGTTCGGTACCAAATAGTGTATCATTGAAATCACCTAGACATAACCATGCCTGGTGCGGTATATCATTCAGCATCCTCAAACAGCGCCAACTATGGTGCCTGTCTTCTCTCCTTGGTGCACCATAGAAGCCCGTAAACCTCCATTCAGGAGTAGACATATCAGCTTTCTGAACCATAACGTCAATGTGTCCAAAACTGTAGTTCTTTAACTCAACCTTCACCTCATTTGACCAAAACAAACCAATTCCACCGCTAAGTCCTTCACTATCCACTGCAAAGCATCCCGCAAAACCAAGACTTTGTTGCAGAATCTCAACTCGTCTAGCCCTGATCTTCGTCCCCGAAACAAAGAGCAAGGCGGGCCCTTCTGGCTTCGTTAATTTACGAAGCTCTCGAACTGCCTCGGGGTTCCCAAGCCCCCGGCAGTTCCAGCTCAGGCATTTCATGGCTCCTGGCAGGGCTGACCAGCAGCCGCTGCCGAATTTTCAGACGACGGAGGAGTAGGTTTCTTCTTTTTTTTGGCTCTCTCACTTCAGCACCTCCATCCCTAGCTGTAGCACCATTGCCATCCACTCTCTGAGCTGTAAACACCACCATATCAGTTGCAATTTCGTCTGGACTAATCAAACTGCCAGAACTTGATAGGGCCAAATGATCAACCCTACGATAAACTTTTGCATCCTGCGGTCCTCCCTTCCTCTTGTAAAAAGGCCTCTTCTTTGGGGAGTTGACCTCTTCCTCCCCCCTAGGCTTGCTGTTCGACGATGTTGCATCTTTTTTGCTAGCTGTTGTGTTTTGAGTTTTCTTAGACGAGCCATCCCCCGAACTAGCACCCTTCCTGTCCTCCGGCGCTCACAAGTTTGTAGTAAACAATGGTGACCTTACTGTTTGCATATTGACTTAACGAAACGAGACATGTGTATTTTTGTTATGAAGGGACTGAATAAAAGCTGAATTGTTGTCCACAAGGACTCGAATTCAGATAGTGGTTGCACGTCCATTCCGCTCACTTTTTCACTTGTATTTTAGTAAATGGGAAGGTTAGTAGAAAAATTTCAGTGCGAAAAAAGTTGTGACTTGAGACACGATAGGTATGAAACTAGTGTTCTTCATATTCATCACATGCATCTCTATAGAATTTTAAATAAATAGATAAAGCGCTTACATCGATGTAAGCTTAATCATACAGTTATCATACTGGAGTACTTGCCATAAAGTATAGCTGAATGTGCGCATGCACCGGACGACGGGGAGTGACGAACGTGTGAGCTCCTAGTCTTGGGCCGGCCCAAAATAGGGGCGCTTCGAAAAGGAAAAATAACGGGAAAAGGCGCGCACAGAGTGATTTGAACAGGCGACCTCATGTTTCATGGTAGCCTGCACTAACCACTCGACCACGTAGGAGCGGTTCACAGGTTCAATCTTTAAATAATTTGTATTGTATCATCTTTCCTTTTTTTCGATTTTTTGTTTTCTGCTTTTTCTTTTTTTTCTTCCTTCTTTGATGATTTCTTTCAAATTCGTGAAATCTTTCAAATCGATGAACTTTTTTCATTTTTCGATGAACTTTTTTTAAAATTCAAATGAAATTTGAAAAAAGTTCACAAATTTTAAATTTGTTCATATGTTTTGAAACAAGTCCTCAAATTTGATAAAAGCTCATTAATTTTGAAGAAAATTTCATTGAATTTGATAAAAGTTTGTCGAATTCCAAAAAAAGTTTGTTGAATTCGGAAAAAAGTTCATCGAATTCGAAAAAAGTTCATTGAATTTGATAGAAGTTCATCGAATTTGGAAAAAAATCATTGAATTTGAAAATAGTTCGTCGAAATTGAAAAAAAGTTCATCAAATTTGAAAAGGTTTATAGAATTTTAAAATAGTTCATCAAATTCAAAAATAGTTCACCGGTTTGAAGAAAAAGTTCATTCAATTTTAAAAAGTGTGTGTATATTTGAAAAAAAAGAACAAGAAAAGAAACAGAAAAATAAAGAAAAAATATAGAAAATACAAACAAGAAAGAAAAAAAGAAACAAAAAGAAAGAACAAAAAGGGCAAGTGGGAGAAAACTAAACACACAACTTATGTTGTCCCAGGTGTTTTGTGCAACTGCGAACCAACCTGTGGTTGAGATGGTTAGGTGGACAGTGGTATCCCCAACCCACCTCGGAGGTGCTCATAGGGACGGGGTGTGCGTGTGTGCGTTCATAGGGATGAGTGTATGCGCGTGTATATGAGCACTTGTGTCTTTACTGATGCTAAAAAAAGGTGTTTTGTGCAGCTTGTCGTGAGCGAAGAGGTCGCAGGTTTGATTCCTTAATCGTGCGGTGCCTGCTTTTTTTCAGTTTTTACAAAAACAGTGAAGGAAACCAACTGGGCCGGTCCAATCACGGCAAGAGGACGTGCACTGCAAGCGCCTGTTAGCAAAATGGCCTATAACAGGCGCCCGCATCGTCAAACAGGGTTTGCCAACGAACGTTGTTAGGAGCCTCCTAGCCTGCACCTGTCATGGGCTTGTCTCCTGGATTTGGCATGTGGGCCTAACCCATGTGTGATCCACCCGCTGCACACTTGTGCTTTAGCAAAATGGCCTATAACGGGCGCCCGCATCGTCAAACAGGGTTTGCCGACATCTGACTTGATACCTGGAGAAGCAACGAGCGACTCATCCGCGGATCAGCTTCTTCCCCTACCTCTGGCAGTGTGGCTCTCTGTTCCCGTCTCCTCCATTCCTTCCTCCCCACGAACATTGTAAAGAGCATTTTCTCGGTAATCTTGTGAGATAGTGTGTAAGATCGATCGGGACTCTAACAAACGTCCGTCTGGATCCTGCTTACGAGAGTGCACGGTCGCAGTGCCGGTGCGGCGGGCACTCCGGCTCTGCTGTTTGGGTGCTGGACTCATCAGGAGCAGGGGCACGCAGAGGAGACGGGGAAAGCAACTAGTTAACGAGCGCTCCTTCGATAGCCTCGCAACGATCAGTACGCTCTCAGCCATTCGTCCCGTGTCGTGCTCTGGTGCTCCCTCCGATTTTTTTTTTATTTTTTTCCGCATGCGTTTTCGGCTTTTAAACTCTTTTCTTCAGGTTTTTCGATGTTTCGGTTTTCCACATGTCTTCCTTAGTTTTTTGATTAAAAAAATTAATTTTCTTTTTTTTTCACGAAAAACGTGTTTTTATTTTTTTTCCTTTCGCGAGAGTCACGGCCGTGCCTATCGGAAATGAAAAAAAACGCGTTTTTTGTTTTTTTTTTCTTTCGCAGGAGTCACGATTTTGCTTCCACGAGAGGCACGGGTGTGCTTTCGGGAGTGTCACGGCTGTGCCTCTCGGAAACGGAAATAAAATGTTTTCTATTTTTT
>NC_041389.1:558166638-558179972 GCF_002162155.2 Triticum dicoccoides
GCTTCCGCGAGAGGCACGGTTGTGCTTTAGCGAGAGCCACGGTCGTGCCTCTCGAAAACGTAAAAAAAGAACCCATTTTGTGTTTTTTTTTTCTTTCGCGAGAGTCACAGTTTTGCTTCTGTGAGAGGCACGGTTGTACTTTCGCGAGAGTCACGGCAGTGCCTCTTGGAAATAGGAAAAAAACGTGTTCTTTTTTTGTTTTGCGAGGGTCACGGTTTTGCTTCCGCGAGAGGCACAATTGTGCTTTCGCGAGAGTCATGGCCGTACCTCCTCGAAAACGAAAAAAACGTGTTTTCTCTTTTTTTTTCCTTCCGCGAGAGTTACGGTTTTGCTTCCCCGATAGGCATGGTTGTGATTTCGTGAGAGGCACGGGCGTGCCTCTTTCGGAAAGGGAAAAAACCCGTGCTCCCGGTTCGGTTTTTTCATCCGGTTTTTTTCGTCCGTTTTTTTGTGAAAAAAAGTTCGTCAAAACCTATCAACATTGGATCTAGTTTTGAAGATCTCGACTCGAGGAATCCAAGGGTGAAAGCAGTTTGAGATTTGGAAGCACGGTTTGAGAGATAAAACGTTTTGAATAAACGGATCTACGAAAAAAAGAAAAACTTCCAGATTGCGACAAGTGGCGCGCTGCATGTGTGCCACTTGTCGCAGGCCGAAGAGTTGGAATAATCTTTGTAACGAGTACTTCTCAACTAATGATTTCAGGAGACGGGGGAGGAATGATGGCGGGGCCGGGTAGATGGGTCTGGCCATGAGAAGCCCACTATTGGTTTTCTCAGTGGGCTGGCGCGGGCATTTTCTCGGCTGATCTTCGCCCAATGCGAGTATTATTTTGATTCTAAAAAAAGAGGATTATTTGAGCTACTGCAATGATTAAAAAAAAAAGAACTGACCTACTGTAAGAGAGGTTACATTCAGTGAAGTCACTAGGACTACCTAATGTGCATGCTTTCCTTAAAAAAAGGTACTAGTGTGCATGCGTACATTACCTGTGATTCGGTAAAGCCAGTGTGAGCTTGAGTGTTTCAGTCAGTCCATGGAAGGGTCATTCAGTGTGAGATGAGGTTCCACCATCCCAACTTTTTCCTTCCCATTCCATTATTCCTCCCAAGTGCAAAGATTCAGTGTGAGATGAGGTTCCACCATCTCAACTTTTTCCTTCCCATTCCATAATTCCTCCCAAGTGCAAAGAAATCTCAATACTTGGCATGTTTGAACGCGCTCTTTTGAGACATGCTCAGAGTATGAATAGAATGTCTGTTTAGGACACATCTAGATGTGACATAATTATGTCACATTTAAGCTGATTTTCACTCTGGTTGTGCTTTATTTATTTATTTATTTTGTTCAAGTTTTTTTTGTTTCTTGTTGCTGCATTATATATTTGTGGGAGCTTAGATTTGACATCCTTAAAAAACATCTAGATGTGAATTAGACAAACTGATAGAAGAACAGACAAACATTGGGAGCTATCCATCACTACTTGTTGGGTAAGAGTGCAAATCCAGATGTGTAAGACAGCAACTGTGTTATTTCTAATATGAAGTGATAAATTCTCAGATTATTCAGCAGGCAGTATTTGTTGGGGTTGACAGGTAGATGTACCACCAGCAGATTCTTCTTCTTCATGAGGCTCCAACATCTGACACCTGCTGGCCGAGGTATCCATCCCCATGTCTCTGGCCACATATATGGTACATTGGTACATCACCATTATAAAATTTCTCAACATATGCAAGGAAGCTGCACCCTTACCTTTGCATCATCAACACTCTGCTTTTCAGATGGTCGCGACGCAGCAACATCACTTGGGTATTCAAGGAAGGAAAACTGCACTGCATTCTCAACTTTGGGAATCCAGATACGGAATCAAACTTCCGTGTGTAAATGAAGAGACTGTAATTTCTCAGGTTATTCTGCTGGTATTTCTTGGGGTCGAGCGGAAGATGCACCAGCAGCTTCTTTCCATACCCTTCCAAGCATGCATCTATCTAGCAGTTCAGATCACATATTCACCAAGTTATAAAATCACGTAGATCGAGGAGGAAACCCGTTGATCACATATTCACCAGCAGCTTCTGACCTTTGGGTGGCAATACATTATGACAACTACAGGGTAAAACATTTGTACAAATGACCATAATCACAACTGACTCTTACAAAACCCATCGATGCTACATAATTCAACACGGGGCATACTACAAGCATGATCAAACAACAGACGAAAAGACTGCCAGGCATCAAACTGGACTAGCGCATCAAGCTCCGCACAATGGGCGAAGGATACGAACGGTAGATGGGTAATACAGACACCTGGTTATGTATGAATAATGAGATAATAGTTTGTCGGATTATTCAGCCGGTTGTATTTCTTGAGGTCGACAGGTAGATGTGCTAGCAGCAGCAGCAGCTTCATGTGGCCTTGAGCGTCTGAAGGGTGGTGGATCTTTGCTCCCAGGTGTCTGGTAGGTCACATACTCACATAGTTATAATATTTCCAGGCTTTGGCATCAGTTTAGAACAATAATACTCCCTCCGTTCCTAAATAATTGTCTTTCTAGAGATTTCAACAAGTGACTACATACAGAGCAAAATGAATGAATCTACACTCTAAAACATGTCTACATACATCCGTATGTTGTAGTCCATTTGAGATGGCTAGAAAGACAATTATTTTGGAACGGAGGGAGTACTAGATAAGTACACAGATAAACAGAACATTACAACAAAAATAACACAAAAAAATTCCACGGATAAGCAAATAACAATGAAATGCACAGTAGCGGTGCTGACCTGCGAAGTCGATGGAGCAGCACCAGCATTTACTTCTCCACTTGAAGGCTCCGTCCTCTGCAGCCTCTCCGGCAAGGTCTCCATCCCCATGTGCGACAGCAGAAGCCAGACATAGGTGAGTAACTCTATGCCGGTGCCCAGACTCTTGGCATGTAGGTACCCTCGGCAGTTACTGGCCGAGAAGCAGAGCATCTCCACCCACACACCTTCAATCACCTCCCACATCTTCTCATCACCTAAAGCCAACAATACCTTAGAAATCTCCCAGGCATCGTGGATGAAACGTTCTTGTGTAGCTGGATTTTTCTGTCTGTTGGGCGGTAATTTTGCTGATCCTACAACTTCTGCAACTTGTTTTTTGCGCTCTGCGAGCTCCATCCTGCTGATTAATATCTGCATAATTCCTCCTTCAATTTCTTTTTCGATCTTGAGAATCTCTGACATTTTGTAATTGGTGATCTCCAGAATTGTAGTTTTTCTCGTGAGGATCTGCTTGAGCATTGATATGTTGCCATTGAGGATCTGCTTGACCTTTGACATTTGACCCTTGATGATATCCAACATTGAAATATCACGCTGGAAGATCTCCTCGAGCGATGGCTTGTCGCTCTTGAGAATCTTTTTGAGTGATGGCTTGTCGGGCTTCAGAATGTCTTCAAGTTTATCATTGGCAGTATTTAACAGAAACCGTCGGGTGCCTGCCATGAGCATCTCAGGATTGACAAACAGTAGGTATGCCATGTAATTGGACATTTGTCTGCAACAATCAGGTCTTTCATGACAAGGGGAGCTTTCACACCATGCAGCACTGCCATGATGTTGAACAGAGGCATCATCTTGGTTACATTGAGCAGTGGCACACTGGTAATCAGCTGATGCGCCCATGTAGTTTTTTTTAGATAATGGAGGAGATATCTCCTCCTGCCTCCGTGCGACCATGTAGAAGCAGAAATATGTGGTGATGTGCCAGAGAAGCACACTCTCGTCGAACGGCCTCCTTAAGCTCCAACCCAGGACTTCACACTTATTGATCTCAAGAGTCCGCTGGCCTCTGGAATGGTTGAACTTCAAGTAATCCTTGTCATCATTTATTTGTTGTGCCCACCCTTTCTTCACATACTTCAGAACCAACCCTATAATGGCAATGGATGAGTCACGGGGCCACATGCACCAATGCTGGTCAAGGAAGTCCTTTCCTCCAAAGAAACTCAAGATGCTCATCATCATTGTGTGCCTTTGGTTGCGGGCAAAGAATCCTATGAGGCTATATTGGGAAACCGAGCGAGACAATTTGAAATCACCAAAACCAAGAGAGGCATAGGCATATGCCTCCAGCAACGCGGTACAGGTAAACAGGGCAATTGTAACATTGACATCCTGATCATTATAAGATTCCCTGTGACTGTTGTGGAAGAGCCCGATGGCTGCCAATGGCAGGGCTATAGCTGCTAACCTTACGAAGGCAGGAAGGAATTCCAACAAACTTGGGTCTTTTTTGCCTTTTGAGTTACCCCAGAAGGAGCGAACCATCTTCATTTTGGTGTAGAGAAGGTTGAACGTGTCGGATAGCCATTTCTCTAACAGTGCATAAGTTAGTTTCTCATCAAGAACCCAGAAGGCTTTTAGGACACCAAGCCGATTAGATACGGGGATGCAAGATCCACAAATAGCTTGTGATATGCCTCATCCTCAAGGTCCACTGAGCCACCTTGTTGTCGTGTTTGAAGGCGATGGTTGGCCTCAAGGTCCACTCGATCACATTCTCCTTGTGCATGACGATGATGGTCCTTGACAAAATCCCTTGCTTTTTGCACGTAATCCCCAAGGTCCATTCGTCTTCTTGAAGTCTGAGGATGATGGCCGTCGTCAAGTTCTGCAGTGACGGAGCCTTCTCCTTGTGCTTGAGGTGGATGATCAGCACCATGGTCCACTGCAGCACCTTCTCGTTGTGCTCGAGGACTACAGCTACGGGTCAAGACTATAGCCCTTGCTCGTTGCATGTAGCCTCCCAGTAAACTGATCCTCCACGGAGCTTGTCCAGGGCGGCCAGAAGACTTGGCCAAGCTGTAAATGCTAGCTCTCTTAAGGGCCCATGGCTTCTCTAAGCATTTGAGGATCCCGGGAACGAACAACAAGATTGCTGCTTGCAGCAACCTATGTTCGCCGTCTGGCCTAGAAAACGTAGATGGCTACAGTGATCTGGGATACGGCAGTCAGGGCATGCCGTAGCCACAGCTCGTTGTCTTCGATGTTGTACGCGGTTATGCAGTCCTGTCCACCAAGGTGCATCAGAAGGAAAGGCGCCCACAGCACCTCGAGGATGCTATTGCGGTTTGATAAGCTGTAGTCCCGCTTCTTCTGTCGATTGAAGAGGGTGGCGAGGGCATATATCGCCAGAGGATCGCTGACTACATACGCGATCCATATTAGGAATCTGTACAAGGAAGAGATGGCAAGCTTACGGCTGGAGGCAGAGACGAACAGGAAGTATTGGACAAAGAGGCTGCTGATGACGAGGATACGCAGCTGCCACTCCTCCCACCAATCCACAGCACCCGAGAGGCCCATCGATCTTTCTCAATAATCAGACGCGCAAGAATACAACACTCAGAGGCAGGTTTATTTCAAGCTCTGGCTCCTATCCTATGTATGCATTGCATATGCACATGGTTAGCGGTGACTATGGATCTGTCGCATGCCTACCTATCCACTGAATTTCTTATATTTGTTGCATCTTATAACTTATCTGCACCTGATGGCCTAGTTGTTTTATCTTGCTTACATGTGTATACGAACCAGCGGTAGGTACCGGGGCAGGACATGATCATATATTACTTGACTTGGACAAATACACAGCTTGATTCCTTAACCTCACCAGTGAATACTATAATGAACTGAAGTAAAGTAAGGTGGTCGCAGCTCTTAATTGATTACAGCGACTTCCTGCGGGTTCAGTTATATTTAGCTGGACCCAGCCTAATATTCATCTAGACTTGTCCTTGCATTAATGGACACCAGGAGTATGTGATTCGCACGAATCAATATTAATTCGATGACACCTACCTTCCACAACCGCTCAGGATGAGGAAGATAATGTACTGAACATAGAGGCTGCCCGCGAAATGAAAAACTAGCGGTACCGGTTTCTACCGGGTACGCGGAGGCGTCGGATCCATTCCTTGATTCCTGCGTACGGACCATGTCTGTACCGTGGGCAATGTATCAAGAGTGACCGAACGATTTTTTGTTGTGTGTATTCGAACACAATAGATAGAGTGGAGCCCACACCCTTAGTTAATTCATTGTGTCCACCTTTTACCTCCCTGCCTCACGGTACTCTTCGAGGAACTGCTGGATCGGCGCTGGTCCGCCGTATCGCACTTGTTGGCCTGAAGAGTCCATTGCCCCCTGTGATCGTTGAACTTCCAGTAACTTTCAGCATCCTTCATTTCATCCTCCCACCCTTTCTTCACGTACTTAATAACCAACTCTGTAATGGCCAATGATGAGTTACAGGGCTTCATGGTCCAAAGTGATGGATAAGTCTGTGTACTAGGGTCCTTGTGGGGCTGCAGCACATGGTCCTTGTAGCAGTTAGGAGGATAAAGTCCTGGACCATCAAGGACTGGCTGTTAGGATAGAGTTCTGTTCTTGACCATCAAGGACTGTCAGTTAGCATCTTAGACTAGCATCTTAGACTAGCATCTTAGACTGGCATCTTAGCATATGCCTTGGCTGGCTAGCAGCCCATAAATATGTATCCCCAACCCGGTTGGCATGGCATTGTGTGAGAAATAAACCAACAAAAATTGTCCCAACTCTCCTAGTGTCATCCACAACTATCAATGCTCAGGCTGAAAGGTCTAACAAGTGGTATCAGAGCCAGGTTGACCTGCACCCTGAGCATTTCCTGTGAGCAGCCCAAGTCGGTAGCAGCAGCTGCTCCGTCTGCCTCTGGTTACCTTCCTCCCTCCGGACTGTCGAGCAGCAGCTCGTCTTCATCAGCCTCCTCTTCACGCAACAGCCCCCCTGCAGCGAGCCATGTCTGCAGGTCGCTCTCAGCACACGGCTACCTCGAGCATGCGGCGCCGGCAAGAGGCCGAGCGCGCCGTGGCAGAGGAGCGTGAGCGAGCGGCTGTAGCAGCGGCTGCTGCGGCGGCAAGAGTGTCGAGGCTGGCTGCAGCGGAGCTGGCAGCAGCCAGAGCGGAGGTAGAAGCAGCCAGGGCGGAGGTAGAAGCAGCAGCAGCAGCAGAAGCAGCCCGTGAGGCTACGGCGGATGCCAAGGCACTCCGCGGCAGCCCCGGCAGCTCCAGCAGCTCCGCGCCTGCGGACGACGGCGCCGACGCAGATCGCACCAAAGTGGCGCAGGAGCGGACGGCGCAGTGGGCAGCCGAGCACGCCCGCACTCCAGGTGGAGGCGCGCACCGCGACGGCGGCTGCAACGACCAGGACCGCGGCCTCTACGAGGTCCGGACTGTGGTCAGGGATGTTGGTTCCAGTGTTGGGTGGCCTACCCTCACTAAAACCAACTACGTCGAGTGGGCCGGGATCATGAAGGTCGGGCTCCAGGTGCGGCGCATGTGGGAGGCAGTCCAGGACAGCAACGTCGACCACCTAGAGGATCGACGGGCGCTGGACGCCCTCATCGCCGCAGTCCCGCCCGAGATGCAGTTCTCGCTTTCCAACAAGCGGACTGCCAAGGAGGCTTGGGACGCCATCGCCGCAGCACGCATCGGCAGCGACCGTGCTCGCAAGTCCACCCTGCAGGCACTTCGTAAGGAGTGGGAGAACCTGGGCTTCAAGCCAGGTGAGGTCGTTGATGACTTTGCTCTCCGTCTCAACACTCTGCTGCAGAAGATGGTGAAGTTTGGCGATGCCACCTACACCGAGGAGAGAGCTGTCGAGAAGCTTTTTCGGTGCATTCCCGAGAAGTACAAGCAGATGGCTCGCTCGATCGAGTCGTTGCTGGACCTCTCCACGATGACGATCGAGGAGGCGATAGGTCGACTCAAGGTCGTCGACACCGACGAGCCACAGCCCCCCTCGGGGCCCGTCACCACCGGCGGGAAGCTGCTCCTAACTCGGGAGCAGTGGGATCCCAACCTTGGTGACAGGAAGAAGGGGGAGCCTTCCTCCTCGACGGGCGGCCGCAAGCGTGGCAAGCAGCGTAAGGCGCGAAGAGGCCCCCCGGGCAGGGCACAAGGACGTGCCGAAGGTGACGCCCGCGGAGGCGCCAAGGACGGCACCGCTGGCAAGCCCAGGCCGGCACAAGACAACAGTTGCCACAACTGTGGCCGGTTTGTCCTTTGGGCCAATGAGTGTCGGCAACCACGACAAGGCCAGGCTCACGTCGCACAGGCGAAGGAGGAGGAGACGGCTCTGTTCATGGCGCATGCAAGCATTGAGCTACCCTCGGCGACTCCAGTCGCAAAGGCTTTCATCCACCTTGATGAGCCAAAAGCACACGCTCTTCTCGGCGATGGCTCCGGGAAGGACAAGGCTACGGGGTGGTGCCTCGACACCGGCGCCACCCACCACATGACCGGTCCAAGGGAATTCTTCGTCGAGCTCGACTCCGATGCGCGAGGCTCCGTCAAGTTCGGGGATGCCTCCGCTGTGGAGATAAAGGGCGTCGGCTCCGTCATCTTCACCACCAAGATGGGAGAGCACCGGCTGCTCACCGGTGTCTACTACATCCCCGCGCTAAGGAATTCCATCATCAGCTTGGGACAGCTGGATGAGAACGGCTCACGCGTGCTGATTGAGCATGGGGTCCTACGCATCTGGGATCGCCAGCGTCGCCTTCTCGCCAAGGTGCCCAGAGGTGAAAATCGACTCTACGTCCTTGATGTGCAGGTGGCACAACCGGTCTGTCTCGCTGTCCGTCGAGACGACGAGGCGTGGCAGTGGCATGAGCGCTTTGGGCACCTTCACTTTGAGGCCCTGAAGCGTCTAAGTGCCAAGGAGATGGTGCGAGGCCTGCCATGCCTCGACCATCTGGAGCAGTTCTGCGACATCTGCGTACTGACAAAGCAGAGACGACTCCCCTTTCCCCAACAGGCGAGTTTTCGGGCTAAGGAGAAGCTGGAGCTCGTGCACGGAGACCTGTGCGGCCCGGTGACGCCAGCCACACCAGGAGGTCGACGCTACTTCCTGCTGCTCGTCGACGATCTGTCTCGCTACATGTGGGTGATGATCCTCGGCAGTAAGGGAGAAGCGGCGGACGCCATCAGGCGCGCGCAGGTTGGTGTGGAGGCGGAGAGCGGCCGCAAATTGCGCGTGTTGCACGCTGACAACGGCGGCGAGTTCACGGCGGCCGAATTCGCGTCGTACTGCGCCGATGAGGGCATCCAGCGCCACTACTCCGCGCCGTACAGCCCGCAGCAAAACGGCGTCGTCGAGCGGCACAACCAGACGGTTGTGGGGATGGCTCGGGCTCTCCTCAAGCAGAGAGGGATGCCGGCTGTCTTCTGGGGAGAGGCGGTGCTAACGGCCGTCTACATCCTCAATCGCTCTCCTACTAAGGCACTCGACGGCAGAACTCCGTACGAGGCCTGGCATGGGCGGAAGCCGGCGGTCTCTCATTTGCGGGTCTTTGGTTGCCTTGCGTTCGCCAAGGAGCTCGGCCACATCGGCAAGCTCGACGACAGGAGCACTCCGGGAGTCTTCATCGGCTACGTGGAGGGCTCAAAGGCCTACCACATCCTCGACCCAAAGACACAACGTGTGCGCACAGCGCGAGACGTCGTGTTCAACGAAGGGCGAGGGTGGCAATGGGACAAGGCGGTGGACGACGGCTCGACGCCGACGTATGACGACTTCATTGTCGAGTACGCCCACTTCAAGGAAGCTGGGGGAGCAAACAGCTCCTCTTCACCGGGCACGTCTACTCCGGCCCCAACTACATCGACTCCGGCGCCTGCTACACCGACGACACCACAACCGGCGACGCCGCATACTCCAGTCCCAGCGGTCGCCACTCCGGGCTCGTCTTCATCAGCACCAGCTCACGCAGAGCACAACCCGATGAAGTTCGCTTCCCCGCTCACTCACGACGAGGAGCGTGTCGACGCGTGGTATGACGGCGAACCGCTGCGGTACCGTACGATGGATAATGTGCTCGGCGACCAGCCGGTGCCAGGACTGGTGCCACGTGACCTGGAGGCGCAGCTACAGCTCGTGTGTGAAGACGGCGAACCACGGTCCTTTGCAGAGGCCGAGAGAGACGCGGCATGGCGCCCCGCGATGAAGTTGGAGATGGATGCGGTCGAGCAAAACCGCACCTGGGAGCTCGCTGATCTCCCTCGAGGTCACCACGCAATCACCCTTAAGTGGGTGTTCAAGCTGAAGAGGGATGGAGCCGGCGCCATCATCAAGCACAAGGCTCGCTTGGTGGCCCGAGGCTTCTTGCAGCAGGAAGGAGTCGACTTCGACGACGCTTTCGCTCCCGTGGCACGGATGGAGTCCGTGCGACTTCTCCTTGCGCTGGCTGCCCAGGAGGGCTGGCGTGTCCACCACATGGACGTTAAGTCGGCATTCCTCAACGGCGACTTGAAGGAGGAAGTCTACGTGCATCAGCCACCGGGGTTTACGATTCCCGGCCAGGAGGGCAAGGTGCTCCGCCTGCGCAAGGCTCTCTATGGCCTGCGGCAGGCACCCAGGGCGTGGAACGCCAAGCTGGACTCCACGCTGAAGAAGATGGGTTTCGAGCAGAGCCCGCATGAGGCTGCCGTCTACCGACGGGGGAGTGGAGGAAATGCCCTGCTGGTGGGCGTCTACGTTGACGACCTGGTGATCACCGGCACCAAAGATGCTGAGGTGGCGGCGTTCAAGGAAGACATGAAGGCCACGTTCCAGATGAGTGACCTGGGGCTCCTCTCCTTCTATCTAGGGATTGAGGTGCACCAGGACCACTCCGGGATCGCGCTTCGACAGTCCGCCTACGCCAAGCGCATGGTTGAGCTAGCTGGGCTCACCGACTGCCATCCAGCTCTCACTCCGATGGAGGAGAGGCTGAAACTAAGCCGCGACAGCACGACGGAGGAAGTGGATGCTACGCAGTACCGACGCCTTGTGGGGAGCCTTCGCTACCTCACTCACACACGGCCGGACTTGGCATTCTCCGTCGGCTATGTCAGTCGGTTCATGGAGCGACCAACGTCGGAACACCAGCAGGCAGTGAAGAGGATCGTCCGCTACATAGCAGGGACCCTCGACCACGGCCTCCACTACCCTAGATGTCCTGGGGCGGCACACTTCGTCGGGTACAGCGACAGCGACCACGCCGGCGACATCGACACCAACAAGAGCACGAGCGGGATCCTCCTCTTCCTCGGCAAGTGTCTCGTGAGCTGGCAATCAGTCAAGCAGCAGGTGGTGGCCCTGTCCAGCTGTGAGGCTGAGTACATAGCGGCCTCCACCGCCTGCACTCAGGCGCTCTGGCGACTGCTTGGTGATCTTCTCGTTCAAGACACCAAAACGGTGCAGCTCCTGGTGGACAGCAAGTCCGCCCTGGCCCTGGCAAAGAACCCCGTGTTCCACGAACGGAGCAAGCACATCCGACTGAGGTATCACTTCATCTGCAGCTGTGTGGAAGAAGGGAGCATCGAGGCGAGCTACATCAACACCAAGGATCAGCTCGCAGACCTGCTCACCAAGCCCCTTGGGAGGGTCAAGTTCCTCGAACTTTGCTCCAGGATTGGGATGATTCAACTCTCCCACAAGACGACGTACAAGACTTAGGGGGAGAATGATGGATAAGTCTGTGTACTAGGGTCCTTGTGGGGCTGCAACACATGGTCCTTGTGGCAGTTAGGAGGATAAAGTCCTGGACCATCAAGGACTGGCTGTTAGGATAGAGTTTTGTTCTTGACCATCAAGGACTGTCAGTTAGCATCTTAGACTAGCATCTTAGACTAGCATCTTAGACTGGCATCTTAGCAGCATCTTAGCATATGCCTTGGCTGGCTAGCAGCCTATAAATATGTATCCCCAACCCCTCAGGTTGGCATGGCATTGTGTGAGAAATAAACCAACGAAAATTGTCCCAACTCTCCTAGTGTCATCCACAACTATCAATGCTCAGGCTGAAAGGTCTAACACAAAGTTGGTCAACAAAGTCCTTGCATTTAAAGAAATTCTTCCTTGTGTGCCTTTTGTTGCGAGGTTATGTTTGAGTACACCAGTACTAACGGCCTCCATTGGTGTGTAATTACCAAGGCCTCTCATCTACTCCACCAGGTGCCCTAGGATAACTATATTTTTTTTGGCCCTTGTTGGTACAAGGCGATCATTTTTTTACCCACTGCCATTGTGTAGCACTTTCTTTTGCCTGCTCAAATAGGCCAGAGACCAGAGATGTCAAGTTGTTGGATGTTGAGTTGGCTGCCACTTGACCCTTTGGAGCAACCAAGAAAAACTGTAAACCTCCAGCACTGCAGTACAACAGAACAAGGCATAGGTAACTTTGACATCATTAGCATCATAAGTTCCTTTGTGACTCTTGTGGAAGAGGCTGATGGCCACCCATGGCAGGATCAAAGCTGATATCCGTACGTAAGAAGAAAGAATTTCGAAGAAGTTTGGGTCTTCCTTGCACCGTTCTTCCCAAAAGCTGGCATCTTTCTTTTGGTATACAGAAGATCGAATGCGCTGAATAGGCTATCTTGCAAGAAAGCATATGCTTGTGCTTTATCAAGCAACCAGAGGGATTTTAGGATACCAAGCCGATCAGGATACGGTGATGCAAGGTCCACAAATAGCCCATACACCTCAAGCTCGGCATTATAGTCATCTTGGCTTGTACTTTTCCCCCTCTGTTGGTTTATGCGGCTTCTCATATTTTCCTTTATTTGGTTTAGGTGATTTGTCCATGCGCTTGAGGTCTGAGAAAGATTGTCGGGCTCAAGTTCCACCGAGGCGTCTTCTTCTTGTGCTCGACGTTGATTATCTGCCTCAAGGTCCATTGCATCGACTTCTACTTGTGCTTGAGAAAGATGGTCATCGGCCTCAGGGTTCACTGCATCACCTTCTTGCTCTTGACGACAAGGGTTACCTAGGACAAAAGCCCGTGCTTTTTGCACGTAGTCTTCAAGTGAATCGATCTTGTCTTCTCTGTTTGAGGTACTCCAGGGAGCAGAGTGGGAATAGCTGACTAGGTTGTTAATGCTAGCGCTCTTGAGAGTCCAGGGCTTCTCTATGCATTTCAGGATCCCAGGGACGAAGAACAGGATTGATGCCTGCAACAACCTCTTGTTGTCACCAGGCCATGATTTGCAGAACACGTAATCTTCAAGTGCATCGATCTTGTCTTCTCTGTTTGCGGTACTCCAGGGAGCAGAGTGGGAATAGCTGACTAGGCTGTTAATGCTAGCGCTCTTGAGAGTCCAGGGCTTCTCTATGCATTTCAGGATCCCGGGGACGAAGAACAGGATTGATGCCTGCAACAACCTCTTGTTGTCACCAGGCCATGATTTGCAGAACACGTAATCTTCAAGTGAATCAATCTTGTCTTCTCTATTTGCGGTACTCCAGGGAGCAGA
>NC_041389.1:558181372-558197114 GCF_002162155.2 Triticum dicoccoides
TTGTCTTCTCTGTTTGCGGTACTCCAGGGAGCAGAGTGGGAATAGTTGACTAGGCTGTTAATGCTAGCGCTCTTGAGAGCCTAGGGCTTCTCTATGCATTTCAGGATCCCACGGACGAAGAACAGGATTGATGCCTGCAACAACCTCTTGTTGTCACCAGGCCATGATTTGCAGAACACGTAATCTTCAAGTGAATCGATCTTGTCTTCTCTGTTTGCGGTACTCCAGGGAGCAGAGTGGGAATAGCTGACTAGATTGTTAATGCTAGCGCTCTTGAGAGCCTAGGGCTTCTCTATGCATTTCAGGATCCCAGGGACGAAGAACAGGATTGATGCCTGCAACAACCTCTTGTTGTCACCTGGCCATGATTTGCAGAACACGTAAATGGCTACGGTGACCTGTGACACAACTGTGACAACATGCCGCGTCCACAGCTCGTTATCTTCAATGTTGTATGCAGTGATGAGGTCTTGTCCGCCAAGGTGCATCAGGAGAACTGGAGCCCATACCACCTCCAGAATGCTATTGCCTTGCCCGGAGCTGCAATCTTGCCTCCTCTGACGACTGAAGAGGTTGGCTAAGGCATATATGGCTAGAGCGTTGCTGCCTAGGTATGCGAGCCATATTGTGGATCTGAACCAGGAAGGAATAGCGAGCTTACGCATGGCGGCAGAGAGGAAGAGGGGCCACTGAATGAAGAGGCTGCTGAGGACGAGGATGCGCAGCTGCCACTCTTCCCACCATAGCACAGCACTTGAGAGACACATCTCTATTGCTTGCCTGGTATCTCCTGCTCTCACTCTATCGTCGGTTGTCGGCATGAATGCACAAAGGTGAGAGGTCAATTAGTTGCAACCTAATAACTGCGGGTCATCACATATTTAGTCGATTCCTTGCACTACATAATATCTTACTACTTGACTCTGTGTCTATGGGCTTGTCTTACCTTACGATTTCCATCTAATGGCCCAGCAATTACTGTGTGAATAACAACTAGCAGTGGGTGCGCCGGGCACTGGCAGGAGCCAGGCCTGATACTAATATTTTGCTTGGCCTGTATGTGTGTAGAATGTGCATGCAGCTCGATTCGTCCCAACTGGTATATATATGTGAATTGTATGTATAGTTAATGGAGGGTTGCAGCTCGATTCGTCTCACCTGCTGTCAGGTTGCAGCTCTTGCTCGTCCACAGCGACGGGTCGTGGGTGAATTAACCATATATAGTGAGGTTAACGGCCACTATTTATTTGAATGCCTGACTGCCGGCCGGCCGGCGCATCAAACCTATCAAAACCTTATGTTTGTTAGTATTCCGTCTACTCGCGTAAAATATTCATGGGCGGGAGAATTGAAATCTCAATTCTGTTTGTTGCGAGGCGAGACCAGGATGCACAGCACAGCAATCCTAGCCACACACCTAGATTAACTTAACACCAACGACGCATCGAAGTAGGCGAGGCCAATTAGCAAGCAAATCAAGCGTGGTGACTGAGTGGTTGGTCACTCGGTATGTAGGGCCTAGTCACTAGGTAAGGTACGTACCTCTAGCTAGTGGAACGGGTGGGGAATAATCACAAGCACCTGGCGGGCGGGCGGGCGGGCGGGCGGGCGGGAGCTGAACTGGCGCCGGCGTCGCTTTTGGCGGACGGAGGGGAATACCATGCCGTCCGGTGGCGCATTTCGCCTGGCACACCACACGAGGCCGGACATCCGTCGCGTACGTCGCCGTTGCGGCCGGCCGGGCGTTAGACGAGGCCATCTCCTCGCCGGCCGCTGCCTGGAGTTTCGCGGCTGCAAGGTTGCACTTGCACGCCACTGGCGGCGGCTCGTCCGCCCTGGCCTCCACCACGGCAGCCCTCGATGGTAGCCACGGTCGACGACGAATGACCGGCGTCTGCTTACGAGTTAGTACGAGTGCCGCACAGGGAGCAGAAGAGCGAGGGGGAATGGGTTCATCCACGGACGTCTGTAACCGGTGGGCTACTCCGACTCACGGTGGGCATAAACGGAAATTCCAACCCGAAAAACCCAAACCCGAACACTAAATCGGGTAATAAAATTCAGGTTTCAAATAATGGTGCCCGAACTACCCAAATAGCCAAAATTAGGGAAAAAGGCATTTACTTTCACGTTCCGTTCACAACGCGTACCATGATGCAGGTGAGAAAGCTAAGAAGGGTCCCGCTAGGACCCAAACTAGTCTTGTCCAGTAGTAGGTGACGCTGTTGGCTAGTCTTGTCCAATAATAGGTGACGCTGTTGCTAGATTCTCTTTACCCCTTCAGTTGTGAAATTAATTCATGTGATTTATTTCTCTAGCCTATGTTGTTGGAAGTAATTTAAACATCAAAAAAATAAAATATCATGTTATTGAAATTGTTCTCAAAGAATGTTCTTTAAATAGTTTTAAATAGAACCAAACTTTGTTAAACTGGTATCTGAATTTTGCCATGACAAATAGAAGAACTTTTGGAAAACCCTGGCATAGCTCGCAATTTTTGAAAAATAGGTAGATAACTTTTAACCATATTTTTGAACTTTGTCGCCAAAACTCAAAGAACTTTTCAATTTTTATTGGTTTTTTCAAAAGTCCTCCTGATTTTCATGGCAAAGTTCGGGCACATCCTTCATAAAGTCTGACAAAGCCTTCATAAAAATTGCATGTGCGTGATTTTTTAGTGAGGCTTTGGGTTAACATGTAATAATCCCACAGTAAAAAATTTGACGGTCACACCGTGCATGTAGGATTAGCATGATAATAGCCGGCCGGGTAGTAGTTTAGGTTCGGGTTTCTAGTTCTTGCAGTTGTGGCGCTCGGGGGATGGCATCATTTCTTCTTCAAATTTGTCTTCTGGGCTTCGACCCCCCTCGAGTTCGTCGGTTTGGATGTAGTTGACTGAGCTCGGGCATAGATTTTTGCCGTCTCCTTGGGGCGGTGAGGTTCGGGTTACTCGTCATGTGGCCGTGTTTTGATGTAGGTGCTTCATGTGGCCGTGTTTTGATGTAGGTGCTTCGGACTATGTAGGAGTTCAACGGCAACGACAATGGCTATAGGGTGTTGGTCCTTAGGGGCACATCCATGAAGACTTCCTGGCTGTTATCGACAAAGTCAGGCCGGCTCCGATAGGGGAGCGGCGACAGCGATGATGTTGACAGCTCGTTCTGGCGGCAGTAGTGGTTGTTCGGTGCCCTGGGAATCTTGATGAATTTTTATTATGGTCGAGATGTTTTGTACATCCGGTAAAGTTTTATAATAAGATCTAATCCTTTCCGCACAGAAAAAAATAAGCACCAACACTTATGCTGCGCAGATATCTCCCTCGTGAGCTGAATTTCATCGTAGAGAGGCAACATGGTCTGCATACTCCAAATTCTATACCACAACATGGCTCGGTTCGTTCTAATCTCACCCGTAAGCACATGAACATACAATTCACATGGCGTTTTTCAAAGCTTGCACAGCAGACTTTCTCCGAAAAAAAGCAGAGCCAGCAAACATATACTATCTCAAAAGAAAAAGGTAGAGTCAGCACACCCAACATCGACATTTGTTCCCTCAAAAAAAAAACATCGACATTTGTAGCAATGACATTTGTAGCATATTCTAAAAAAACAGCAGTGACACGAAATCTGACCTAGTAACAATATTTATCCAACGTAAAATTTATTTATTTATTCACCAAAGCAAGGGGAAAAAACCATCTGCAAGATATGCAAAAGCTCCCCGCTGAATCAACAGACACACCTCTTTTCCTTGGATGAAACAGCACCGTGGAGTAGTCTACAGCGCCAGTCCCAACATTCAGAAAAAGAAGGTACACTGCCGACATTGCATCGATGCCAAGGGGAATTCCATGCCCCTGCCGGTCGGTAAAACAACGCGATTGACAGCAGATGGGGTGAGTGTCCAGGCAATTCTCCGTGTTTCGCTTTGCGCTTGCATCTCATCCATCAGCGTGGCTGCGTCGGTCGGGCAGTGTCGAGCAAGGCTTTGCACGGGGGCTTCCAATGTTGCAGCAGCAATATGATGAACCTTCATCCAGGGCGTCCTCATGTTCGGGGTTCGACCACCTCATACCCTGGAAGCACATAGAGTTTTGAAAACGTCACAAGCTCCCGAGAACACCAGGATAAGTCATGTTCAGTGCAGAGTTATTAGTAGGACGAGCGAGAGCATATATCACCACTTACTCAACACTGTAGCATTTCAGAAACTTCAGCCGGCAGGTGCCTAGCTAGTACGTACAGAGTAGTAGGCAGTACCAAGCAACCCAAAAACATATCCTGAATAGATTTAGGATCACAGCAGAACACACGGGTGTTCTCTGAGGTCTTGACACAAGTTAGCCCACGATCATTTAGCATCACAGTTAACATACATACCGATAACTCGACGCATGGATGCAGGTCTTTTAACTGAAGCAGGCATGGGCCGGAGGCAATCCATCCCTTGGATTAGGTGGCAAAGTATGTTCTCCAAGACTCCAACACAGACTAGGTTATTTCCCAAGAACAGATAAAGGGATACCATAATCCCTCAGATTACTCGCGTGCTACATTTCTTGGGGCTGTCGACGAGATAGATTTGGCCGCAACAGCGTCTGAAGCTTGCTGTTGCCGAGGCTCTACCTTCATCTGGTAGACCACGTTCACATGTTATAATATCTCCAGCCTTGGCATCATCGGACACTCTGCATATTGAGCTGGAGCAATACTGCAGCAGAAATCATATAAATCAAAGAAGAAACAACTGCACTTTCTTTGGGTAGTAATCAACGAAAATTGTCAAGATTGAACAAGGAAAACAGCACTGCAATTCTGATATTTGGGTAGTAGTAATACATTACATTACTATGCTAATCAAACATTTAAATGACTCACGATCCCACTCTTACAAACATGGTGGCAGACTGGTAGCCACTGTAATAAGAAACATACAAGCACCACATGGTTTTATTCAACTGAAGAACAAGAACACTAGAGAAGCAAGTAGTGATCTAAACGATCTTATATATTTCTTTACGGAGGGAGTACAAACAAGAAAGTCCACAATGGGTAAGAAAATAAGCGACACCGAAGATTGAAATCAGGGGAAAATGGTCTTCATAAGCATCAATGATCAAACCATGTCCTCCCCAGTGGGGATGCTGACCCGCGAAGTGAACGGAGCAGCACCCATGTTTCCTCCTTCACTTGAAAGCTCCCTCCTCTGTGCCCTCTCCGGCAAGGTCTCCATCCCCATGTGCGACAGCAGGAGCCATACATATGTGAGCAGCTCCCCGCCGGTGCCCAAACTCTTGGCATGTAGGAATCCTCGGCACCTACTGGCTGAGAAGCAGAGCATCTCCACCCACACACCTTTGATCACCTTCCACATCTTCTCATCGCCCAAAGACAACAATAGTTCAGAAATCTTCCGGGCCTCATGGATAAAACCTTCCTGTGCAGCTGGTGCCAAGTATGTGTGTTCAACTTGTTTGCTGTATTTTGTTGGTTGCACCTTGGCGATTATACTGTCCACAAGTCTTCTTTCAATCTGCTCAGGCAATGGCCCCTTTCGCTTGGGAATCTCCATTAGCGATGGCTTGCCACCCTTGAGGATGGCCTTGAGTAATGGCTTGTCGTCCTTGAAAATCTCCTCCAGTTCAGCGTTAGCAGCCTTGAACAGATTTCGTCTTGTGCCGGGCAATAGCATCTCAGGATGGACAAACAGTAGGTATACCATGTAGTTGGAAATTTCTCTGCATTTTGTGGCATCTCCACGACTAGCTGATGTGTCTCCCTTTTGGTAGAAGCACAAGTCCGTTGCGATGTGCCAGAGAAGGACACTCTCGTCGAACGACCTGTTTAGCCCCCATTCCTGGTCTTTGTCGCACCCACTACGCTGAATAGTCCACTGGCCCCTCTGATCACTGAATTTCCTATAACTGGCAGCATCTACTATGTCTTTCTCCCAGCAACATTTCACATATCCAAGAACCAACTCTGTAATTCCGAAAGATGAGGAGCATGACTTCATGCACCAACGCTGGTCAAGGAAGTCCTTGCAGTTGAAGGAACTAAGAACGCACATCTTCTTGCTGTGCCTTTCGTTGCGAATAAAGAAATTTAGTAGGCTATACTGAGCAACCATGCCAGATGATATCAGTAAACCGCTCAGAGCTGCTGCAAGCATGTGAAAGTACATGGCAAAAAACTGCATCGCAGCAGTACAACAGAACAAGGCATATGTAACCTTGACATCATTAACATTATAAGTGCCTCTGTGACTCTTGTGGAAGAGGCCGATGGCAGCAAATGGCAGGTACAGAGCTAGTGCCAAAAAGCACCAAGTAAAAAAGTTCTGAAATGTAATATCTGCTTTTCTCGCTTCTTGAATTTTTCTGATAATTTCCATGGATGTATTCACCTTTTGTTTGGTGTAGAGAAGATCAAATGTGTTTAATAGCCCTTTTCGCAAAAAAGCGCATGCTCTTTTCTCATCAAGCACCCAAAAGGATTTTAGGATATCCAGTCGATCAGTATACGATGATGCAAGGTCCACAAATATCTTACGGATCTGAACATCATATTTTCTATTATTTTCCCTTTTTTGGATTAGGCGCCTTTTTCCATTGGCCTCTCCTTGGGCTCGAAGAATATGGTTGGGATCAAGGTCAGCAGCATTACCTTTTCCATGTGCTTGACGATGATGGTTGGATTCCACTGCATCAGTTTCTGCTTGGGCTTGAGGAACATGGTTGTGCTCAAGGTCAACTGCATGGCCTTCTACTTGGGACTGGACAAAATTCCTTGCTTCTTGCACGTACTCTTCAAGCGAAATGGTCTTGCCAAACATGCTTCCCATCCTCGCGGCAGTATCAGAAGAGCTGACTAGGCTATTGATGCTAGCTCTCTTGAGAGCCCAAGGTTTCTCTATGCATTTGACAATCCCTGAGACAAAGAAGCAGATTGATGCCAGCAACAACCTTGTGTCTCCGCCTGTGCCTGGCCATGATTTGCAGAACACGTAGATAGCTACTGTGACTTGAGACACTGCAGTGAGGACATGCCGTGTCCACAGCTCGTTGTCTTCGATATTGTACGCACTTATTACGTCCTGTCCGCCGAGGTGCATCAGGAGAACTGGCGCCCACACCACCTCCAGGATGCTATTGCTGTTTGCAGAACCATAATCCTGTCTCCTCTGGCGGTTAAAGAGGGTAGCCAGGGCGTATATGGCTACAGAATCACTGCCTAGGTATGCGAGCCATATGATGGATCTGTACCAGGAAGGAATAGCAAACTTACGGAAGGGGGCAGAGCAGAGCAGGAGGTATTGGACAAAGAGGCTGCCGAGGACGAGGATGCGCAGCTGCCACTCCTCCCACCAATCCACAGCGCTCGACAGACCCATCTGGTCTAGCTCTTTCCCTTTCCTGCTCTTGCTCAACAATCAGTCGCACACAGGCACAAAGTAAGGCTGATTTGTTTCAAGTTCGCTCCCTAATCCAATTTATGTGTGCACATGGTTAGCGGTAGCTATGAGCGTTGTCACATGTCTAGTGGATTTCCTATACTATAAGAGCTTACATCGAGGGGCTATATATACCATTAATAATATACTTTCTTGACTTGACCGAATGCCTCTGTGGGCTTGTCTTAACTTATGTTTTCATATAATATAATACCCCAGTTCTTTATACGCATAGTCCAATTGGCAGTGGGTGCGCCAGGCAGGAGCACGATTTGATCATATTTAACTTGTCCTGGCTAAAATGTAAAAACGCAGGCAGCTCCATTCTCGTTTCAAACTGGTATGTTTAACTGAAGGAAAGCAAGAGTGGTTGCAGCAGCTCTTAGCCTTATACTCACCTACAGCTTGACGGACCGATCAACTTAACATTTTTCTTGATCTGTCTACTGTCTTAATGTATGATTTGTCATTTGTCCTATGCCAACTACCGGCCGGCACACATCAAACCAATCAAAACCTTGCGGTATTCTAGTCTACTTGTCCTAAAATATTCATCGGTGAGAGAATCGAGCCTCGGTATCTGGTTGTTGTAAGACCAGGAATCCAGGATGCGCAGCAATCTTAGCCACACCTCGATTGCACGGACGCAGGCACGCAGCATCCACCAAGTAGGCGTGGCCAAGCAGGGATGCACAGAAATGTTACTCACTGGTAGTGACTACAGCTAATTAGGACAGAGTCACAGTGGAACTGGAACGCATGGGAATAAACACAAGCACCTGGCGGGCAGGCCGGCAGAAGCTGACCTGGTGGCGCTCCTAACCCAGCCGACGGAGCACTAGAAGAAGGCGTCCTCCATGCCGTGGGCGCAGGTCACCCGGAAGACGTCGTCGCGGCAGGACTTGGACGAGGCCCAACTCCACGCGACGACGCGCGCGCGCGGCTCCTCGCGCCATCCGGCTGGCCCGCATTTTATGCTGCTCGTCGGCGGCGCCTCCTCACCAGGGCACCACCACGCGCACGGCCGCGAGGAGCGACGAACGCCATCTGGCTCCCCCTGGGAGGCGCGGCGGGCACTCCAGCTGGCTCGGGTGCTGGATCCGCCGGGACAGAGGAAGAAGGAAGGAATGGTGCAGCGACTCCACTCCGGTGCTGCTGGGCCGGGTATATGGGCCTGACCGTGAGAAACCCACTGTTGTTATCTGGCTCATTGGGCTTGTTCATGAGAGTGTAAGTCCACGTTCTCCATTTACCGAAAAAGGCTCTCGCTCCGCTTTATATATAAAGTCATAACCGTCAATAAGTCAATATAAACACATGTCACCCCAACATACGCACACACCCAAAGCTAGATATATAGGTGCTGAGCACAGCTACACCACCCTTATCGCTACAAGAGCTACCAGGGTCCTCAACCGTGAACACCACCGCGAAGAGACGAAGCCGCATACGACGAATTGTGAGCTCCAAGGCGGCGCCTTCAAGAAGGTCACGACACCAGAGCGCCGTCACCGCCCGATCCGCGAATCAGGGTTTCCCCTGGAGCAACACAATGGGCAATGAGGACCGCAGCGACGCCTTCAAGAAGGGAACGAACTCGCCGCCGCCGGCCTGCACGAAGACAGAACGGGTTTTCACACTCACAACCCCTGGCAAGGAACGGACGCCGCACCACCGCCACCGATCGACGCACCCCAGTCACCATGTCGCCCACACGGCCATGGCCACCGGGCCGCACCTGAGCCACGGGCTCCGCCCACGAGCACAGTGCTCCCACATTCTCCATTCGTGATGGAGAACGACCACAAATGTCGCCAGAACAAGCCGCCGACGCTCTGCTGTCGCCGCTCCCTTCGGAGTCGGCTTGACATCATCAATTACAGTCGGGAAGTCTTTGTGCACGTGCCCCTAAGGACTAGCGCCCTGGAGCCGCAGTTCTCGCCATTGAACCCTTGTATAAATTTGAAACACCTGACATCAAATCTCGTCACATGACGATAAAACCTAACCTCACCGCCCCAAGAAAATGATAAGAATATACGCCGAAGCTTCGTCAACTACACAGACCAACAAACTCGAGAAGGATTGAAGACCAGAAGCCAAACTCAAAGAAGAAGCATCACCATCCGCCCTAGCGCCGAGCGCGGAGGCACCGGGATTCCCCTCCCCGCCACCGACAACCGGAGCGGTAGGCGGAGGAGAGGTGAATCGACAGGCTCACTAGTGAAGTCTGTAGGAAAGAGTTTGCCCTAGCCGGCTGGGATTAGGGAGGAAACAAGAGGGTGGTTATATTACTCCCTCCGATGTACGTAGTATTAAAGCAGCGTCAACAAATACGGGTCAGTATTATGATGTTTGGAACTTTTCAATCGACCAGTTTGCTCTTTGTAGCCGCCGAGTCTGTCCTGGCTTATATAGCTTACACAATGACACTAGCAAGCAGCAGTCTAGTTACCAGCTTAACTATGAGAGAGAACTATAATGCTTTTCAACTTGCAGTCCACCATGGAGATGATGTATGTCACTTGATGATAGAGGAACAATGGGAATCAAATATTCTCTCCGTATCAAAATATAAAACGTTTTTTGACACTGACAGTGTAAAAAAATCTGGATCAAAATATAAGGGAAAAGTAGTGGCTAAACCCAACCTCGGTGCACCCACGCTACACCCCCTTATCCAAACCGTCAAATTGTTTTGGGATTTGCGCAGTGGACCAGTCACGCATTTAGCACTGATGTAGCAGTCTATTTAGCACTGATGTAGCAGACTATTTGTCTATCAGAGCGGATTTTCAGCGGACGAGCACCTGTGAGGCCGGTATCTCGTCTGGCCATATCGGTCTTGCGATTCCCGAGCTGCTACCCACGCTGGCATTACAAACATCCTGGCGTTGTTATACAAACGGGACGTGCTGTATAATACGTGATAGTTGGGGAGGTGGGCAGTGGCCTGTCGTGGATCTAAGTCTGACATTAGAGTTGGGGGTAGGTATGGAGAGGCAAGGTCCTAGCTATGGAGAGGTTGTAAACACAAGAGATGTACGAGTTCAGGCCCTTCTCGGAGGAAGTAAAAGCCCTACGTCTCGGAGCCCGGAGGCGGTCGAGTGGATTACGTGTATATGAATTACAGGGTGCCGAACCCTTCTACCTGTGGAGGGGGGTGGCTTATATAGAGTGCGCCAGGACCCTAGCCAGCCCACGTAGGAGAGGGTTTAAGGTGCGTTAAGTCCGGGGCGTTACTGGTAACGCTCCACATAAAGTGTCTTTACTATCATAAAGTCTACTTAATTACAGACCGTTGCAGTGCAAAGTGCCTCTTGACCTTCTGGTGGTCGAGTGAGTCTTCGTGGTCGAGTCCTTCAAGTCAATCGAGTGAGTCCTTCGTAGGTCGACTGGAAGGTGATCTCTTCTAAGGAGGTCCTTGGGCAGGGTACTTAGATCAGGTCTATGACCCTACCCTAGGTACATGACTCCATCATTAGCCCCCGAATGGATTGAGGCTTGAGTGATGAAGGAGTTGATGTTGTTTCTGATTAGCCTTCGCATACTGGTCATGCGTTGTTTTGAAAGAAAACCTCTTTGTTGATAATGAACAACTTTTCTTCAGTCGAGTCGATCCATTCCTTTCCTTCGTCGAGTGATCTTTTGGACTTCGTCGATTTCCGAGCGACGGATCGCAGGAAATCCCGCGTTTGGCAGACCGATCTGCCGTTCGCGGATTCCGCGGGATGCGAAATTTGGGGAAGCGCGCGAAGCGGGGCGGACCGCGGTGTTCGGACGGGACAGGGCATAGGCGCCTCGATCCCCGCGCTGCTTTTTTCGCCACGTATCGCGTCCGCGTAACTGTTCAGGATATGATTAGATCGACCGGGCCCACCTGTCATCCACTCGGAAGGGATCTTATAAATGCGCCCGGTGAGGGTTTTTTGAACAGTGCCTCAGCATTCTCTCTCTGCTCCCTTCGTCTCCGCCCAACGCACTCGCTCTCGCCTCCGCACAACTTCCCCTCGCGCGTCCCGCCGGCAGCCATGGTCAAGGAGAAGACAGCGGCGTTGGAACGCGCGAAGAAGGCGTCGGCGACGGAGAAGGCGAAGGGGAGATCCACCAGTCGTGGCGGGTCTTCGTCTAGATCTCGCCTGCCGAAAGGCTGGGTCCAGGGAGATTGGATCCAGTCGACCATCACGGAGAAGGATCTCCTCGACATGGCCAACGAGGGCCTGATCCCTCATGGAGTTGCGAGGCTTCCGGGGAAAGAGTGGCAGCCCCAGCCGGAAGAGGGTGAGTGCGTGCTTCTGGCTACCCATGTCGACCGCGTATTTTCTTTGCCGCCGAGCATTTTCTTCCGTGGTTTCTTGAACTTCTTTGGAGCGCAACTCCACCATTTCACCCCGAATTCTATCGCCTATCTTGCCGCGTTTGTGTCCATGCGTGAGAGTTTCCTGGGTTGTCGACCGCATTGGGGTTTGTTCAAGCACATATTCACGTGTCGCTCTCAGACCGTGAAGAAGGCGAGCCCAGGCGACGAAAAAACCCGAGTTGTCCAAATGTGTGGGGGTCTGGGGATCCAGGTGAGGAACAAGAGCACCTTCCCAGCCATGACATTTCCCGAGTCAGTCAGAGGCTGGCAGTCGACCTGGTTCTACTGCCAGGATCAGTCGACGCCGGGGCAGTCGAGTGGACTCCCTCAGTTCACCATGGGCCGAGTGAACAAGCCCTCCTCTCTGAAGGTGATTCCGGAGGAGAAAGCTGACGTGAAGATGCTGATGGAGCGTGTAGTTCAGTTGGTTCGGGAGGGAGTGACGGGTATGGATCTCCTGGAGGTTTTTCTTAGGCGTCGTATCCAGCCTCTTCAGTTCCGGAGCCATTGCATGTGGTTGTACTGCGGGACCGAGGATGTGACTCGGGTCAATCCAGAAACAGTCGACGATGCCACTCTGGAAAGGTGGATGGCCGCTGTTACTGGGAACAAGGATAACCCTCGCGGAGCCAGAAGGATTCCTCCACTCGACTGCCACAGTGATCCAAACAAGGTATGTCTGCTCCACTTCCCATTGTATTCTCGTCACATTTATTTCTGTTTTCTCTGCTGATCGGTCGACTGATCTTTGTCTTGATGTCTATCAGGCCCTCACTGAGCTGTACTCGATGCCCAATGGAGCACAGGCTCCGACTGAGGAGGGAGAAGCGAGCGGGGGCGAGAGCCAGGAGGAGGAGTGGGACTCGGACGCCGCTGAGGATGATGATGATGATGATGATGCTGATGACGATGATGATGATGTTGATGAGGACGAGGAAGAGGAGGAGGAGGAGGTTGCACCACCGCGCTCGGAAAGGCGGTCGAAGCTTGTCCATGACCCTGCGACTGAACGTGGCAAGGGGGTTGCGACTGTCACACAGTCGACCAAGCGCCCTCGGACCACCTCTCCGGCACCGACTGAAAAGGCGTCGAAGCAGCCCAGGGCGGCCCCGTCAAAGCCGACCAAGCTCCTGCCGAAGATGAAGGTGTCCATCCCCACCATATCAGGGTAATCATGCTGCTTAAGTCTTCTTGTTTTGTATGAACTTTATCTCTGGTTGGCGCTGGAGTTAGTCGACTAATTCCTTGGAGTTGCAGTGCTGCCACTTCTGAGACCTCAGCCCGGGCTGACGACCATGAGATGGAGGACGCAGCAACCTCAAAACCTGGTACTATACTCTTAACACCGTTTCTAGTCGACTGACTCATGATCTGTGACTCTGATTCTTTTCTGTAGCTCCATCCAATGTTGTTATCACTCTCCCTGATGATGATGAAGATGAGGAACCGCTGAAGCACAGAAGGAGTAGGAAAGCGTCTGCCAGCAGGGTGCCCCAGGATGTGACGGTGCCTGAGACTCTGGTCGCGGAGGAGGAGAACACCACTCGACACACTGTGTCCTTCGCAGATCCACTGACAAGTGCTCTGCAGCCCTCCCTCTTCACGACGCACCACGTCCCAGAGGACCAAGCTGGCGCCGCGAAGGAGGCGATACGCCAGGCAGGGATCATGATGGAGCAGTTGAAGACCATCCGGGATGCGAGTCAGACAGCTTACGACGCCAGTTCCGCCCTTCAAAGCAATGTTCAGGTCAGTCGACCACCGCTTGTTCTGTTAGGATATGCTATCAAAAACTTTTCTTTCCAGAATTTATAGTAATCACCCACTGGGTGTGTCGATTTAAACTCCGTGTTAGCGGGGGCACGCTGAGTGCACCCGCTGGGTGTAGTCCCCAAGGCTAAGGTCGACTGCTGGCAGTCGGTCTTAGGCTTTATAAGTTCAGTCTTTCTGTCATTCGACTACGGCGACTGGATTTCGCAAACCGGTGGGGGCACGCTGAGTGCACCCGCTGGGTGTAGTCCCCAAGGCTAAGGTCGACTGCTGGCAGTCGGCCTTAGGCTTTATAAGTTCAGTCTTTCCGTCATTCGACTACGGCGACTGGATTTCGCAAACCGGTGGGGGCACGCTGAGTGCACCCACTGGGTGTAGTCCCCAAGGCTAAGGTCGACTGCTGGCAGTCGGCCTTAGGCTTTATAAGTTCAGTCTTTCCGTCATTCGACTACGGCGACTGGATTTCGCAAACCGGTGGGGGCACGCTGAGTGCACCCACTGGGTGTAGTCCCGAAGGCTAAGGTCGACTGCTGGCAGTCGGCCTTAGGCTTTATAAGTTCAGTCTTTCTGTCATTCGACTACAGCGACTGGATTTCGCAAACCGGTGGGGGCACGCTGAGTGCACCCACTGGGTGTAGTCCCCGAGACTACGGTCGAATGCTTGTATTCGGCTGTAGTCTTAGAAACGCATGATTTTCCCTTTTCCACTCGGAAATGAATTATCTTTGACATTTAGTCGATTGATTCCTCGCAGAGGTCCTGTGACCTTGCGGCTCGCTACACTGAGTTGGAAAACAAGCACATCCAGCTCGAGCTGGATTTGAAGCTGGCTCAGGAGAATCTGTCGAAGGCAAAGGAGGAGACCAAAGGTATGTTTGGTGAGATCTCGACGACTGCTTTTTCCCTTTACTTGTTTCAAAATCTGATCTTGCTGTAACTTGCAGGTAAGGTGAAGGAGGCCCAACAGAAAAAAGACCTTGAACTAGCTGAGAGGATCAAGCTTGCCGACGAGAAGTTAGCTTCAGTCACCAAGCTTGAACAAGAAAATACCAATCTGAAAGCTGCTCTTGAGAAGAAAAATGATCTAGAGGCCTTCCTGAGTGATCTTGCCAAGAAGCTGTTCCTTATGCTTGAAGGTAAACTTTTATGCTCAACAATCATTTTCAACTGTGATTTTTCCATTCGACCATTGCCTTGACTCGGTGATCGCCCTTGCAGAATTTTGTCAAGACTTTGAAGAAGAGACTAGCCGGTTGGAACCAAACCTTGACCCTGTCAATTCTCCGGTGAACGACGAAGTTGCCATGAATGTTTTCCGACTGGAGTCCCGTGTTGCAGCTGTCGTGGACTATCTTGCAAGGCTGAAGGTCGCCACATCTCGCATCGACTCAACGCTCTGGCCCAGGGAGACACTCCAGAACGACCTCGAGTCGCTGGTGGCTCGCTTGAACACGGTCCCGGGTCGAGTGCAGGAGTGGAAAAAGTCCTCGGCTCGGTGCGGTGCAGATGTTGCTCTGTGTCTGGCCCGAGTCCACTGCAAATATGCGCGAGAGGACAAGCTGGCGGCCCTCCGGGTGGCCAACACCAAGAAACACGACTTCAGGTCCTTTATGGAAACTTTCATTGCTGCTGCCACTCGGATCGCAGACGGAATTGATCTTGATGAGTTTGTTGCACCTTCCAGCCCTCCACAGGAGGAGTAAAAAACTTCTTTTAAGCTCGACGCTTTAAATTTGCCTCGGTATGCCGAGTGGAGTTGTAACCGATAAACCTTAATAGGCTTAGCGCCTGAGCACTTTCGGTTCCTTTAGGTGTCGTTCCGAACTTGAATTCGATGTTTGAATATGATTGCTTTTGGCTTGAAATGTCTTTTGCGGGTTCAAGCAAGACGCTCACCGCAGTCGACTTATTCCTTAATCCACTTAGGCGAGCACTGGGCTGCAGCTAAGCCTCCGAGTGAGAGGTTTGCTCTTCACTCGGTAGGATTTTTATATCTTAGGCGAGCACTGGGCTGCAGCTAAGTCCCCGAATGAGAGGTTTGCTCTTCACTCGGCAGGATTTTTATATCTTAGGCGAGCACTGGGCTGCAGCTAAGCCCCCGAGTGAGAGGTTTGCTCTTCACTCGGTAGGATTTTTATATCTTAGGCGAGCACTGGG
>NC_041389.1:558197474-558249217 GCF_002162155.2 Triticum dicoccoides
AGGATTTTGGTAACTTAGGCGAGTCCTTGGACTGCAGCTAAGCCTCCGAGTGGAAGTCTGGCTTACCACTCGGTAGGATTTTTATAACTTAGGCGAGTGCTTGGACTGCAGCTAAGCCTCCGAGTGGAAGTCTGGCTTACCACTCGGTAGGATTTTGGTAACTTAGGCGAGTCCTTGGACTGCAGCTAAGCCTCCGAGTGGAAGTCTGGCTTACCACTCGGTAGGATTTTTATAACTTAGGCGAGTACTTGGACTGCAGCTAAGCCTCCGAGTGGAAGTCTGGCTTACCACTCGGTAGGATTTTATTTAATCTTAGGCGAAACGGATTCGCAGCTAAGCCTCCGAGTGGGAGTCTGGCTCACCACTCGGTAAGGATTTTTACAAACTTAGGCGAAACGGATTCGCGGCTAAGTCACCCACTGAGGGGAAAATTTTATTGGACAAAAATAAAAAGTGACAAAAATTATGGAGGAACTATGACACTATTATTTTGAAATCCATGAACTACAGGAGTACTTTATTGCAACTCATCCGAGTGATAAACTTAAGTGTAGAATGGCGGGAGTAGTTCCGCGTTCCAAGCTCGGGGCTCGTCGATATTATGTTCGACGTTGTAAAGACGGTACGCCCCGTTGTGGAGAACTTTGGTGACGATGAAGGGTCCTTCCCAAGAAGGAGCAAGCTTGTGTGGTTTCTTCTGATCCACTCGGAGAACTAAATCTCCTTCCTGGAAGGCTCGACCCCTCACATTTCTGGCGTGGAAACGACGCAAATCTTGTTGGTAGATGGTCGATCGGATCAGAGCCATCTCCCTTTCTTCCTCTAAAAGGTCGACTGTGTCCTGCCGCGCTTGTTCAACTTCTGCTTTGTTGTAGATCTCAACTCGAGGAGCATTGTGGAGAAGATCACTCGGCAAGACTGCTTCAGCTCCGTAGACCAAGAAGAATGGAGTTCTTCCGGTCGACCGATTAGGTGTGGTCCGCAGTCCCCAAAGCACCAAGGGAAGTTCGTCGACCCATGCTCCAGCTACATGCTTGAGATCACGCATCAGTCGGGGTTTCAATCCCTTGAGAATCAGGCCATTGGCTCGCTCTGCTTGTCCATTCGTCTGCGGATGGGCGACCGAAGCGTAGTCGATTCGTGTGCCTTGAGAGTTGCAGAAATCCCTGAATTCCTCCGAGTCAAAGTTCGACCCATTATCCGTAATGATGCTGTGTGGGACTCCATATCTGAATATCAGTTCCCTGATGAAGCTAACAGCAGTACCGGTGTCAAGGTTCTTGATTGGTTTAGCCTTAATCCATTTGGTGAACTTGTCGACTGCCACCAGTACATGCGTGAAGCCACTTCGACCTGTTCTCAAAGGACCGACCATGTCCAACCCCCATACTGCGAAAGGCTAGACGAGTGGAATGGTCTTCAGAGCTGATGCAGGCTTGTGCGACATATTGGAGTAGAACTGACATCCCTCGCACTTATCCACTATTTCCTTTGCCATCTCATTCGCTTTCGGCCAGTAAAATCCGGCTCGGTATGCTTTGGCCATGATGGTCCGAGAGGACGCATGATGACCACAGGTTCCCGAGTGGATATCATTAAGGATGATTCGACCTTCTTCTGGTGTTATGCACTTCTGACCAACTCCAGTCGCGCTTTCTCTATATAACTGTCCTTTGATTACGGTAAAGGCTTTAGATCGACGGACGATCTGTCGAGCCTCTTCCTCATCCTCCGGGAGCTCTTTTCTCAGGATATACGCGATATACGGAACTGTCCAGTCGGGAATGACCACCAAGACCTCCATGACCAAGTCGACCACTGCTGGGACTTCAACCTCAGTCGGATCCGTGGCACTCTTGGGCTGTGGAGCTTCTTCGGTGAAAGGATCTTCTTTGACTGACGGAGTGTGTATATGCTCCAAGAACACACCACTCGGAATGGCTCCTCTCTTGGAACCTATCTTTGCTAGATCATCAGCTGCTTGATTTTTCAGTCGGGGTATATGATGGAGCTCCAACCCCTCGAACTTCTTTTCCAGCTTCCTCACTGCACTGCAGTCTCCAGTCATGGCTGGGCTTCTCACGTCCCACTCCTTCATCACTTGGTTGACCACTAAATCTGAGTCGCCATAGACCATCAGGCGACCGACGCCGAGTGAAATGGCCATGCGCAATCCGTATAAGAGGGCCTCATACTCTGCCTCATTGTTGGAGGAATCAAAGTGAATCTGGAGCACATATCTGAGCTTATCTCCTCTGGGGGAAACCAGGACAACCCCAGCACCGGAACCATTCAACATCTTAGAGCCATCAAAAAACATGGTCCAATGCTCCGAGTGAACTTCAGTCGGCTGCTGCTGTTCAATCCACTCGGCGAGGAAATCTACTATTGCTTGGGACTTAATGGCTTTCTTTGCCTCAAACTTGATATCAAGGGGAAGAAGTTCAATCGCCCATTTAGCCACTCGACCAGTTGCATCTCTGTTGTGCAAAATCTCTGATAGTGGAGCATCGCTGACGACTGTGATGGAATGATCAAAGAAATAATGAGCAACCTTCTTTGTGGTCATGTATATTCCATACACAAGCTTCTGATAATGAGGATATCTTTGCTTGGATGGAGTCAAGACTTCAGACAAATAATACACTGGACGCTGAACTTTGAAAGCTTTTCCTTCTTCTTCCCGCTCGACCGTAAGCACAGTACTGACGACTTGTCCTGTGGCTGCGATATAGAGCAACAGAGGCTCTTTGCTGATTGGAGCAGCAAGCACCGGCTGGGTGGAGAGCAGAGCTTTTAGCTCGGCAAATGCTGCATCAGCTTCTGGAGTCCACTCGAACTTGTCTGCCTTCTTCATCAGTCGGTAAAGAGGCAATGCCTTTTCACCGAGTCGTGAGATGAATCGACTTAATGCGGCCAAGCATCCAGTAAGCTTCTGGACATCGTGCACTTGCACAGGGCGTTTCATTCGGAGAATAGTGCTGATCTTTTCTGGATTAGCGTCGATCCCTCGCTCGGAAACGAGAAAACCGAGTAACTTGCCACCAGGAACTCCGAATGTGCACTTTGATGGATTGAGCTTGATATCATACCTTCTGAGGTTGGCAAATGTTTCGGCGAGGTCAGCGAGCAGGTCGGAACCTTTTCGTGACTTGACGACGATATCATCCATATACGCTTCCACATTCCGACTGATTTGAGTGAGTAGACACTTCTGAATCATTCGCATAAATGTGGCTCCGGCATTCTTGAGGCCGAATGGCATGGTGATATAGCAGAAGCACCCGAATGGAGTGATGAAAGCTGTTTTTACCTCGTCGGGTCCGTACAGACGGATCTGGTGGTACCCGGAGTAGGCGTCTAGAAAAGACAATCTCTCGCATCCCGCGGTCGAGTCAACAATTTGATCTATGCGAGGGAGAGGAAAATGATCTTTCGGGCAGGCTCGGTTGATGTGCTTGAAATCAATGCACATTCGGAGCGATTTGTCCTTCTTAGGAACCATGACGACATTAGCGAGCCACTCGGAGTGGTATATCTCTCGGATAAATCCTGCCGCCAACAGTCGAGCCACTTCCTCACCAATGGCTTTTCTCTTCTGGACGGCGGACCGCCGAAGATGCTCTTTGACTGGTTTTGCTGATGAGTCGACTCTTAGGCGATGCTCAGCCAGTCCCCTGGGAACACCTGGCATGTCAGCGGGCTTCCATGCAAAAATGTCCCAGTTCTCACGGAGGAACTGGATGAGCGCTTCTTCCTATTTCGGGTCGAGTGTTGTGGAGATGTGGGTCGGGGCTGCATCGGGGTCGGTCGGGTGAATGTGAACAGGCTTCGTCTCACCGGACGACTGAAATGCAGATTCTGTGGCGGGTTTCTTGGATCGCAGCAAATCACTCGGATCTGCGTTTTGCTTGTATTCTTCAAACTCGACCGCTGTCACCTAGGAATCAGCAATCTTTGAGCCCTTCTGAAAGCACTCTTCTGCCTTTTTCCGATCACCGGTGACAGTGATCACTCCTTTGGGGCCGGACATCTTCAATTTGAGGTACACGTAACATGGTCGAGCCATGAACTGTGCATAAGCTGGTCTCCCCAAAATGGCATGATATGCACTCTGAAAATCCACGACCTCAAACGTCAACTTCTCTTTGCGAAAATGTTTCGAATCACCAAACACCACGTCCAGAGCTATTTGGCCGAGTGATTCGGCTTTCTTCCCTGGTATAACTCCATGAAAGCTCATGTTACTGGTGCTCAGTCGGGACATCGGAATGCCCATTCCTTTCAGTGTGTCTGCATACAACAAATTCAGCCCGCTACCACCGTCCATCAGCACTTTTGTCAGTCGAGTGCCTTCGACAACTGGATCGACCACCAAAGCTTGCCTCCCAGGGGTGGCAATATGAGTCGGGTGATCAGATTGGTCGAATGTGATGGGTGTTTGGGACCATTTCAGATAATTTGCTTTTGCTGGGGTAACCATGTTCACCTCGCGGTTAATGACTTTCAATCGACTCTTGCTTTCCACATCTGCGAAGATCATCAGAGTGGAGTTGACATGCGGATATCCTTCCTCACTGTCCTCCTTGTCTTCGGCCTTGTCTGACTCCTTTTCCTTGTCCTTAGACTGTTTTCCTTGAAACTGCTGGATCAGGAGTCGACATTGGCGAGTGGTATGCTTTGGGTAAATGATATTCCCCTCTTCGTCTTTCTTCGTGTGGATGTGACACGGCATATCCATCACGTCGTTCCCTTCTTTATCCTTTACCTTCTTAGGGTTCTAGGATCCTTTTGGTTTCCCTTTAAACTTTCCATGAGCCACGGCCAGAGCCTCTCCAGGAGCTGCCGGTTCAGCCTTCCGCTTCTGTTTCCGACTGGTGTTTCCCTTCTCCGACTGGCTCGGCTTGTGCTTGCCGCTTCGGAGTCGGTCTTCTTCTTCGCCGTTGGCGTACTTGGTAGCAATTTCCATCATCCGACTCAAGGTCATGTCTCCGGTTCGACCAAATTTCAAACTCAATTCTCTGTTCTTGACACCATCCTTGAAGGCGCAGACTGCCTGATGATCAGACACATTCTCCACTGTATGGTGCAAAGTGATCCATCTCTGAATATACTCCCTGAGAGTCTCATTGGTCTTCTGCACGCAGACTTGCAGCTCCGTCAATCCAGTCGGTCGCTTGCAAGTTCCTTCAAACGTTCTGATGAACACTCGGGACAGATCTTCCCAAGTGTAAATGCTGCTAGGAGGTAACTGATTCAACCACGCTCTGGCAGAACCTTCCAACATGAGGGGCAAATGCTTCATGGACACCTCGTCATTCCCACCACCAATCTGAACCGCCACTCGGTAGTCCTCAAGCCAAGTTTCAGGCTTAGACTCACCGATGAACTTGCTGACTCCTGTTGCCAACCTGAAATTGGGAGGAATCACTGTGGCTCTGATAGCTCTGCTGAAACATTCCGGACCAGAAATGTGCACTCGACTGCTCGTGGGCGCATCTCTGTCGAGTCCACCCCGATGGGCTCTGTTCCGGTCGACCAAGCCTTGCACGATAATGGATCGCGCGTCGAAGCCTGGTTCTCTGGGGTCGACTGGAACTCTTCGCCCCGCACTGAGCTGACGTCTGTCATCTTGCTGCCGAGGAGCGTAAGACCCACCCCTCGGAGGGGAAGTGGGCACTCGACGCCTATCATCTCGGTCGTGTCGGTCTCCATATTGGTCTCGCCGATTCTCGCGCCCCTCACGCCGCGGAGGCGATCTGGGACTATGAGCCGACTGAACCGTATTCGCAGCGACGGATCGACTGTGAATTCTGTTGCGCGACTGCGACACGGCTGAATTCTGATCTCTTGCTGCCCGGAGCAGATCCCTGATCTGCATCAAGCCTCTGCCAGCTTCCGACTGAGAGGGCTGGATGGACTCTGCAATACGGGTCGCAGCTGCTAAGTTCTGGATTGGGGTTCGATATACCTGAGTCGGCGGGAAGAGTTGATGTCGACTGGCGTCGGGAACTCGTTACCGCGCGCGCTCGTCGAGTGCTCGCTGAAGGTTCTCCAGGCGAGCGCGTTCGGCCAAATTGGCCAAACGTGCCTCCTCCAAGGCGCGAGCCTCGGGGGTTTCTCCTGTGATGGGAGTATGCAGGGCATCCATGTTCCTGCGGCGAAGTTCCTCTCTTTGCAAAGAGTCGAGTGGCTCGGGCTGGTACTCTTCGTGGTCTCGTACGGGGTCGCCTTCGTCGCCTGTCCCACCATCACGGGCGAAGCCAGGGGGGCTGCGAGGCCCGTCGACCATCAGGATTTCCGCCGCTGGATCACTGCTATCGCATTCGGATGCAGTCTCTACGGAGTCAGTCGACAGATCGAACAGACCGTAGAGAGATTCGTTGGGCTCGATTGCCGCAACTTGGATGGTATCCTTCTGGCGAGCCACCGCGTGTCTCACCCACCGCTGAAGCCTCGACCGACCCGAGCGCTTGCGCTGGCGGGAGACCGGGAGGGTGGTCGATAGGGGAGTCGGCCGATATGGGGTCGACGGTTGTCGCAGCAGAACGCCGCGGACACATGCGCGAAAATGCGTCGCACCGCGGACGGGGAGCGCATCGACGTCGAGTGGAGCCTCCTGGAGCCAGGCGGAGTCGTCGGCGACGAAGGTGAGAGCACCGAGACGAATCTCTCGACCCTCGACCAAAACTCCAGCAGCTACCATGATGAAAGTACTCGGAAGAATCGCAACTTCTCCACAAAATCGCTAAAACACCTACCCCACGGTGGGCGCCAACTGTCGTGGATCTAAGTCTGACAGTAGAGTGGGGGGTAGGTATGGAGAGGCAAGGTCCTAGCTATGGAGAGGCAAGGTCCTAGCTATCGAGAGGTTGTAAACACAAGAGATGTACGAGTTCATGCCCTTCTCGGAGGAAGTAAAAGCCCTACGTCTCGGAGCCCGGAGGCGGTCGAGTGGATTACGTGTATATGAATTACAGGGTGCCGAACCCTTCTACCTGTGGAGGGGGGTGGCTTATATAGAGTGCGCCAGGACCCCAGCCAGCCCACGTAGGAGAGGGTTTAAGGTGCGTTAAGTCCGGGGCGTTACTGGTAACGCTCCACATAAAGTGTCTTTACTATCATAAAGTCTACTTAATTACAGACCGTTGCAGTGCAGAGTGCCTCTTGACCTTCTGGTGGTCGAGTGAGTCTTCGTGGTCGAGTCCTTCAAGTCAGTCGAGTGAGTCCTTCGTAGGTCGACTGGAAGGTGATCTCTTCTAAGGAGGTCCTTGGGCAGAGTACTTAGATCAGGTCTGTGACCCTACCCTAGATACATGACTCCATCATGGCCTGCACGCAATAACTATCTCAATGAATGATCAGCTAACCTACCGCGTCGTGCCGGTGAAACATTCAAAAACCAGTCGCGGGATTCCTTAGTTACGGTGATGCAGGAATCCGATTGGAGGATATGTGCTGGGTCTTGTACAGGTGATGCTGATAATTAAGTGATCCCTTTTTTAGCCCTGAATAAATAGAGTTAATTAGAACTAATTAGTACCCCCTCCGTCCCAGAATGTGTCAAAAAACGTCTTACATTATGGGACGAAGGGAGTATATTCTAGCTAGGTACTCCCTCCGTCTAGTGTGTAAGTCATCTTACGAAAACTAAATAATCCCTGAACACTTAGGCACGGTGCATTAACTTCTACCTCGTTTCTTGTTTCTTGACATATCAACCAATAAGAGATGCTGGTGTGCATGCTTTTAATGACTTGAGACTACCAAACACGACATGCAGTGGTTAGTTCATTGCATGCAATGCTATTAATTAGCAAATAAACATTAAGTTCTTTCGTTCTTTCCTCCTCCTTGGTCACGGTGCATAACCTAAGATGACTTATTCATCTAGACGGAGGGAGTACTGAATATGTACTGACGACGGGTTAAAGTTTGAATCTGTCTGCTTACGTTGTTTTTCCATTGTTATCTTGACTTTTAAGTTTTAACCATCGATCGGTGGCTAAACAAAAATTAACTAGTAATTAGCATGATTTGAACTAATTATATTCTAACTAGGTACAACTGAATATGTGCCTCATCCTCAGAAAAAAAAGAGAATATGTGCCTCTCATATCCTGCGTGTGGCTCAGGTGCTTAATAGTGGGTTAGACTTTGATTCTGGCTGCTTACGATGATTTTCCATGGTATCCTAAGTATAATTAATTGTCATAATTTGAACAGTACTGTTTAATTATAAATAGTAATGTTCGCTTCTGTTAAACAAGTCGTGGTGCAACCAACTCTTTCTGGTGGTGTACCAGCTCAACATGTACCAAGTTGTGGTGCATGTCACGAACCAACGAAATCGAACATATTATGAGCCCCCTGAACAGGAAAACGGTCCCACTAGTGGCCAGCTGCGAAAGGGCCTTGCCAGGATATACAACATGCGTATACGCCGAGGGATAATGACTTCTATTAGGAAATACAAAGTGTAATAAATGCAGTTTGTGGATCCAGAGGGAGAACAACGGTGGGGATACACAGACCTGAGGGTGTCGTCCACCAAAACGACTATTTGTCTATCTAGATTGTTTAGTAATGCTAGTAGTATATGCATGCGCACTGTTGCTGTCAGCTAGCTGCACAGTCTACTGGGAAATAATGCGCACTGTTACTAGTAAGTGCCAGTGCCATTCTTCCATGCACGAGGAGAGAGAAAGCGAGTGGGAGGAACTCCAATCGAGCACGTTCTTTTCCCTCGCGCAAGGCTAGGGTTCTCTTTCCTCTTGGGCGACGCCGTCGCAGGGGCGGAGCCAGAAAATTTTGCCATTGGGTTCGGACATTGACTTGTTATAAGGATTTGGTTCCGATAAATTAATTATAACTTCAAATCTATACCATCTTACAAGAAGTGTTTGGCACTAGAACACAACATACATAATAGAAATATGACATCACTTATCACATATTGTATTGCATTAAAAACTGAAAGAATGTGAGACATACCAGTTGGATGACATTGAATGAAATGGAGAGTTGTTGAGCAAAGTAATGCACATACTAAGGTGAATAATATTGCAAAATATTTGCTTTCAATTGAACACACCATGCATGTTGCTTTCCCCATCACACTATTGTCCTCTCACACACATGTTGCTTGCCCTGTCATAGTTTTGTCCTCTGACCTGTTTTATGCTTGATAAAATATTAGTGAATAATTTTTTAAGAGTAGCCTTGCGACAAATTGTTGATGTTTCCTTAACATGTTAGACTCCAACTAACCTTTCAATGATAAATCCTAGCTTGCTAAAGTATTTCGAAAGAATTGTCATTTGCTCTTTGCCAGACACATCGGTAACCTCATCGATCAACAAACTGAATACATTACCTCTGATTTGTGCAGTAATATAATTCAAAATTTCTACATACTCATTAGGCAACATCTTTAACTCGTAAGGAAACATAACTAGTAGGCAATAAAAAGTCATGATGAAGTCCCCTTTGTAAAATAATTGGGAATTACCTTCGTTAAGCTATCCTAGATTAAATCTCTGTTCATACCTGCAATATCCATGTGTGGATAAACATAATTAAGTGGTGGCATGTAAGGTTCCTTTGTTAAATATGTGCACCCAATCTCTCATCTTACTTCCTCGACTTCTTGTGTACTTCTAAATTATTTTCTAATCGCCGAATCATAAGGCAATTCATCCAAATTATTTTCTCTTTAAATGAAAAGGCTTCAGAAGACTACTCATGGAGAAAAACTATGGGCTACCAACCACGATATACACAATAGAGAGGAGATGTGATGAACTGCAACCTCGAATTTGGTCTAGGGAGCCTTCCTGCTGCCGACCTGTCCTTGTCGGCTCATCTCTGTCGCTGGAGTATCGAGGCGAACGAGAGAATAGATCTGAGATTGGAGGAAGCGGAAAAAACGCAGAAGGTCGTGCGGCAGGAAGTGTGTTCGTGACAATTAGAACAGCGGCAGGAAGTCACGAACAGGCCTGTCAGGCTGGGACTGAGAGAATTTACATTGTGGGCTTCTGGGCTTCTCATCTAGTAGCATTCCAAGTTGATGGGTTCAGACCTGATTTTGTATTGGGTTCATGCACATACTGTACGTGTACTATACCCCCTGGCCAGGCAAAGTCGTTGGGTTCAACTGAACCCAACGCTCAAACGCTGGCTCCGCCCCTGCGCCGTCGCCCCTGAGTGCTCTCCGTCCCGATCGATCTCCCTCCCCGTGAGCGGATCGCGCGATCGGTCAACCACGCTCCTCCCTGCCTCGGTAGCGATGGAGTCTCCCGCGGATGCCCGGTCAGGCACCAGCGCTGGCGGCGGCTCTCGCGGAACGCCGGATCTTGGGGACTTCATGAAACAACTCAATCTGGAAGATGAGGACTTTGATGATCTGGTGATCGATGAGGCGGATCCGGAGATCAACGAGAGTGTGAGATGGCTCGCGCTGGCGAGGGTTCACACCGAGAAAACTTTCAGCCAGGCGGCCTTCTACAAGGATATGCGGGCAGCCTGGAACACCGCGCAGCCGGTCAGGTTTCGCCCGGTGGGTCTGAAGCTCTTTGTTGTACAAGCATCTTGCTTGGGTGACTGGAACGTATGCTGCATCAAGGGCCTTGGCTATTCAGGAATTTACTCGTGTTGATGGTTCCATATGATGGTTTTACAAGGGCAGAGGAAGTTCCCATGGTGTTTATGCCAATTTGGCTACAGATTCACAAGATCCCGGAGGGTTTCTGCAGGAAGAACATAGTGGAAAATTTGCTGAAAAGTTCTGGCGAGATCTTGGAGATGGGACTAAACGGGAATACCCGTGGTGACTACATTAGGGTTAGGGTCCGGCATGACGTTCGCTAGCCTCTCACCAAGTTTGTCAGTATAGTCAGGGGGAAAGAACGCCAGGTCTACTTGGTGCGTTACGAGAAATTGGCACGCTTCTGCAGTGTGTGTGGGCTCATTGGTCATGATTGCAAAGAGTGCGGATCAGGGGTGCATGAGGAGAAGGACAAAAAGTATGGGCCTTGGCTATATGCTGATGGACTGAATAAGCCACTGGCCAATGATGGCCTTGGCCGGGGAAGGAGTCAGAAGCAACATATGTCTCATTCTAACCAGCAGATGTCGCCGGAAAGACTGTGGTCGACCCGGACCTGCTTGATACGGCTACAAGCCCTGCCAAGGAAGGACACATATCCAAGAAAGGAGAACCAGCAGCGCGCAAAAGACTATCCATGGAGGATGTTGGACAGGATGCTAATGCGTTGGTAGGGCCGAAAGGGGTGCTTGCGCTGACCCAGGGGAACGGTGAGGATGCACATGCCTCGCCTACCAGCAGTGCGGGTAGTAAGAGGCCTCGTATGGACTCAAACGGTGTGTCAAGTGATAGATCGGCGGCCTCCTTCGAGGAGGACCGCCGGGTGCAATGAATATCCTGGTCTGGAACTGCCGGGGGAGGGGGACCACCGGACAGTTCGTGAGGTGTTGGCCCTCTCTAAAGCCAATTCCCCGGGGCTTGTTTTCTTGTCTGAAACAAGACAGGCCTCTTCAAAGATGGAGAAAATGAGGTGGAGATTGCATATGAAGGGTTTTGCTGGCGTGTCGAGTGACGGCCTGAGTGGAGGCCTTGCTCAATTTTGGGATGAGAAGTTGCAGGTGACGGTGTTGGAGTCTTGTGCACGGTTCATAGACGTGCGAATTGTAGATGTGGCCAATGATAAAAGCTGGAGAACGACGTTTGTCTATGGTGAACCCCGTGTGGAAAACCGTCATCACATGTGGAGTTCTCTCTCCCGTCTCCGTGCGGTTTCGCCGGAGCCGTGGCTAGTGTGTGGAGACTTTAATGAGGCAATGTGGCAGCACGAGCATATGTCTAGAGCCCGGCGCTCTGAAAATCAGATGGGGTTATTCCGGGACTGTTTGTTGGCATGCGAATTATGGGACCTCGGTTTCTCGGGATTTCCATTTACATATGATAATGGGCAGATGGGAGAGAGGAACGTGCGAGTTCGCCTTGATCGAGCCTGTGCGGATGAGGGGTGGAGGGAGCTCTTCCCGGCCGCGCAAGTTGTTCACCTTGCTACGTCATGTTCTGACCACTGTCCGATCTTGGTTCGGCTAGTTCTTGAGGAGTCGAGGCGGACTGCGGCCTTCCCTCGATATGAGATTATGTGGGAAGGCCATCCCGCGTTGTCAGAGGTGGTGGCGAGTGGATGGAGAAAGAGCAAACCGGCCGGCAATCTGGCAGCGGTGCGGGACGCCCTACATGAAATGATGAATGGCCTTAGGACGTGGAGTAAGAAGAATTTCGGCCACGTTGTCACAGAATTGGAGAAGTTAAGATCTGAGCTGGCTGACCTACAGCTTCGAGATGCAGATCGGTCGTTGATTCGCCAGAAAATGGCTCAACTCGATGAGATGCTATATAGGGAAGAAATGATGTGGTTACAGCGGTCGCGTATTACGTGGCTGAAGGAGGGAGAACGAAATACGGCATATTTGCATAAGCGAGCTGTGTGGCGAGCGCGGAGGAACTACATACAGAGACTGCGGCGAACTGATGGATCATGGTGCTCCTCTCCATCGGACATGGAACGCATGGCTACTTCCTATTTCAAGGAAGTGTTTACGAAGGACCCGACTCTCCATCCTGATGTTGTTCTTGAGGCTATTGGCCCTAAGGTGACTGATCAGATGAACGCCGTGTTATGTGCGCCATTTACTGAGGAGGAAGTTTCGAATGCGCTATTTCAAATTGGCCTGCTTAAAGCTCTGGGCACGGATGGCTTCCCGGCTAGGTTCTATCAACGGAATTGGGCAGCTCTAAAATCTGAAATTACAGCTGCTGTGTTGCAGTTTTTTTGTCTCTGGCACCATGCCAGAAGGGATAAATGATACGGCGATCGTCCTCATCCCGAAAGTTCCTTACCCCAAGGAGCTCAAAGACTTTAGGCCGATCAGCCTCTGCAATGTTATTTACAAGTTGGTATCTAAATGTTTGGTTAACCGGCTCCGTCCTTGTCTGTCGGAGTTGATTTCTGAGAATCAAAGTGCTTTTATTGCGGGCTGGCTCATCTCGAATAATTCTATTATTGCTTTTGAGTGCATTCATCACATACAATCTGTGACGAACACCAGTCGGGCGGCATGTGCGTACAAACTCGACCTCTCAAAGGCGTATGATCGGGTCGATTGGGACTTTCTGGAGAAGGCGCTCTGTAGATGGGGCTTCTCGGAGCAGTGGATTGCTTGGATAATGTCTTGCGTTAAATCTGTCCGGTATTCGGTTAAACTGAATGGGAAACTACTGGAGGTTTTCTCACCTTCGCGTGGCCTTCGTCAAGGTGACCCATTGTCTCTGTTCTTGTTTCTCTTTGTTGCTGATGCGTTATCTGCTCTTCTATCTAAATCAGTGAGCGAAGGTAGCTTGAACGGGGTGAGCATCTGTCGGGGTGCACCGGTGATTTTTCATCTCCTCTTTGCGGATGATACATTGCTATTTTTTGAAGCTTCAGGCCAGCAAGCGGATGTTGTTAAGGGTTTGTTGAACACTTATTCCTCGTGTCAACTTATAAACCCCGAGAAGTGTTCCATCCTTTTTTCTGACAACTGCGGTGGGCAAGTCGTGGATGAGATCAAGAATATATTGGAGGTGACGCAGCAGGTTTTCGAACCAAAGTATCTTGGACTCCCAGTCCCGGAAGGGAGAGTGCACAAGGGGCAATTTGAGACATTGCAAGATAGATTGAGGAAAATTCTTATTGATTGGAGTGAACAATATATCTCAGTTGGAAATAAAGAGATTCTGATCAAGGCAGTGGCTCAGGCAATTCCCACCTATGTAATGAGTGTGTTCAAATTGCCGGCGTCAGTGTGTGATGATCTTACCAAGATGATGCGGCAATATTGGTGGGGCGTGGAAAATGGTAAAAGAAAGATGGCTTGGTTAAGCTGGGAAAGGATGATGCTACCCAAAGCAATGGGGGGCATGGGATTCCGAGACATGAGGGCGTTTAACCAAGCCCTGCTGGCCAAGCAGGCTTGGCGCCTCTTGGATAGCCCAGATAGCCTTTGTGCGAGATTACTTAAGGCCAAATATTACCCTAGGGGAAGTTTACTTGACACTGTTTTCTCGACGAACAGTTCAGCGGTCTGGAAGGGTATTGTTCATGGACTTAATTTGGTGAAAAAGGGCATTATATGGCGCGTTGGTAACGGCGCAATGATAAAAACTTGGAGAGATGCTTGGATTCCTCGGGGTCACAATTTCAGACCAATTATTCCTAAGAGGAACTGTCGATATAATCGGGTGGCTGATTTTCTGAATGAGCATGGAGCATGGGATGTCGAAAGGCTCAGGGAGCACTTTTGGGATATGGATGTTAGGGAGATTGTGAAGATACGCACATCTCCAAGAAACAGGCAGGATTTCTTTGCTTGGGCCCCGGAGCGGTCTGGACAATTCACGGTGCGGAGTGCCTATCATCTAGCAACGGCAGTCCAACATTCCATGAGGCTCAGCTCGTCAAGCAGTAACGCGTCAGGTCAGAGACCCATTTGGCAGCGGATTTGGGGCTCCAAAATCCCGCTAAAGATGCGGATTATGGCCTGGAAGGTTGTCTCTGGAGCGTTGGCTACGAACGAATGCAAGAAGTATCGTCACATATCTACTAGAGATGGCTGTCGGGTGTGTGGCCGAGAAAAGGAAACTAGTTTTCATGCGCTTGTGTCCTGTGAGCATGCGCAGAGGATATGGGATCAGGTGAGATTTGTCTGGCGTCTACCGAGCAAGGAGCTGCTCCATGATACTGGAAAGGAATGGCTCTTAAACGTCCTGGCAAATTGCGATGATAACATGCGGGATTGCACGATCATGTTGTTATGGAGGATTTGGTCGCTTCGAACGGACCTTATACACGGAAAGGATGAGCCGCCCGTAACGGCAACGTCGGATTATCTTCAAAGCTATATGAACTCCTTGAACCTGTGTGGTACTTTTTCCACGGAGGATATCCTCAAGGGAAGATGCCAGCGGTCCGGGGTGCAAACGCCGGGGTACCCGCTCCGCCAGTACCTCTAAAATGGCCGCGGCCACCCACGGGCTGGGCTGCACTTTCGGTCGATGGCGCCTTCATGCAAGAGGACGGGTCGGCGGCGGCAGGAATGATACTTCGGAACCATGAGGGTGGGGTGATCTTCGCGGCTTACAGATGTATCTTCAATTGTAATGACGCGCTGGAAGCAAAGTTACATGCAATAATGCAGGGTATGGCCTTGGCCCTGTAGCACACATCCTTGCCAATTGTGGTTCAATCAGATTCATCAACGGCATTAGCTGCAATGACCGGGGACAGTATGTCCAGGTCGGTGTATGGGCATTTGGTACTAGAGATCAAGCGTCATCTTCAGGATCGGGAGTTTGTTCCATCAAAAATAAAGCGTAAGCAGAATAGGGTAGCACATCGGTTGGCATTGTATAGTCGTACGGAGTTTACTACTGCTGTATGGCTGGGAAGGAGCCCACCTTGTATTGAGGAGTTGGTGCCTCTCGATTGTAACCCCCTGATTATGGAATAAAACTTTCTTTCTGTCGCAAAAAAAAGAAAGCGAGTGGGAGAGAGAGATTGACAGAGACTATGATGTGCATGCATGTCCGGAGAACTTTGACCAAGAGAACCGGAGCGTGAGGGAAGAGAGAGATGGGCAGAGAGTGGTTCACAGTTTTAACTACGTGATTGAGCTATTTTTTATCTCAATGGAAGAAAGAAACTGCGTGAGAGAGATACTTTTTGTACTTGGCCAAATAGAAAAAGCCAGAATAGTTTATAACTGGAAGAAAAAACTCTGAGAGAGATATCGCGTTGTGCTATTGTGCGTGTGCGTACAGAATAGTTTATTTGGGACACGACGGGAGAAGTGAGAAATGTCCAGCAGTGATTACTGTTCATTATATGATTTAATCTCTGCTGCATCTACTGCATCTACTGTTTGTGGAACAGATCTCAAGGAGAGCTTCACTGCATGGACGGGCTAGATAATGGTGCAGTGTGGGTGCATTTATCCTGGGTACAGAAAAACCACACTCAAATATAAGACGTTTTTTGACACTGACAGTGTAGAAAACCTCTTATATTTTGATACGGAAGGAGTATGTTGAATAAATAAATGATAGCACATTTCAAGCATCAGTTTTGGAACATTGCTGATCGAGTACAGTTTCATTAGGAAGAGAATTAGAGCTGCCGCAAATAGCCATACTTGACAGCCAACCATCATCCCATATGCTACAGGTGTTCCTCAGCAAACATCCGTTCCTTCATGACATGAGGTTCCAACATCTCAACTTCTGGAACCTGTTGGCCAAGGTCTTCTTCCCTCCCATTACATGTATCTGAGACGGGGCAACATTGCAGTAACACTTGGAGAAATTGCACAAAACGGCACGACCATTCACTTGACCCTCTCACACCAAATCCATTCTTACGAACATGGTAAACACTTACACACCGTAGCAGGCTAACAGCCAACATGAAGGCACTTGTTCAGCTCAAGAACATGAGCACTAGAGAATCACACTGACACTCAACACATGACAATGAACAATCAGGACAAGTCTTCCACCAGGTATGAAATAAGCAACACGTATGATTAGAAACACGAGAGAAGTATGGCGGTGCTGACCTAGCAAGTCGACGGTGGAGCGCCGGCATTTCCTCCTCCGCTTCGAAGCACCATCCTCTGCATCCTCCCCAGCAAGATCTCCGTCCCCCATGCACCACGGCAGGAAGCATGCATATATATAGGTGATTGCACTGAAAGGCATCATCGTTTAACAACTAAATAAATGTACAGCAGCATGGAGCGATGGTGTTGCAGGCATGCTCACTGCAGGAATGGAGCAACCATCCATCAGTCATACATGAACAGCGTGCGAAGATCATATTATGTCATTCAGGGCAACCATAGTAGTTTCATTAAGCTGCACAGAAGAGCAGGTGCAGATAGTGCAACACACCAAACATGGCACGCGCAATCAGTAAATAAAAGAGTGGAACTGCAGATGCGTAAGACAGACACAGGAGTACGCACGTGTAAGAGATAATAATTTCTCAGATTATTCAGCTGGTATTTCTTCAGTTTGTTGACAGGTAGATGCGCCAGCCAGCATCGGCTTCTTCTTCATGATGCTCGAGCATCTGACGCCTGTTGGCCGAAGTCCTCATCCCCATGTCTTTGGTTACCCGTGATACATCACAGTTATAAGATTTCCCTGCATATGCAAGCAAGCTGCAACCTGACCTTTTGCGTCATCAACGCTCTGTTTTACGGATGGCGCGACGCAGCAGCGGCACTGGATGATTCGAGGGAGGAAAACTGCATTGCATTATGAGGTTCTACCACCATGTGTCTGATATATACAAATAACATAGTTATAAATTTTTCTGAACGCGAAGAAGGAAATCTCTAGCCTTGGCATGGTTGAACGCTCTGTTCTTGTGATGGAGCAACATTGCAACAAATCTTGTAGATATTTCGATAGCAGTAATAAGTTGACTGGGCAAATCAGAATCACGACATCTGGATAGCAGTAATAAGTTGACTGGGCAAATCAGAATCAAACATAGCAGATTGCTAATACAGACACAGGTTATTTCCAACTCTAATGTAAATAAGAGCATCTCCAACAGGCGCCCAACGTGCGGCGCGCAAAAATCTGGTTTGCGGCGCGTGCAACATCAGTTTTGGCGCGGGACACAACGCTGGCTCCAGCAGCCGCGCCAAAATGCAGCGCGCGCGAGCAGCCGTGCATCCACATTTGTTGCATTTTCAAAACAAAGACATGGCATAATTTTTAAATCACAAACATCATTTACAACCAAGTTTAAATGAATAGTTCAATTTATTACAACTCATCAAACAAATAGTACTTTGAGAAATACAACAAATAGTTCAACAATACAACATCAAACACACAAATCATGATGATCCTCGGCGGCCATTCTAAATCCACCACTCCTCAATGAGATCCTTCTTGAGTTCATTATGCGCCGCAGGATGTCGAATGGCATGATAGGAGGCAACAAAACGGGCACCCTTTCAGCCCTCCGCCGCACTCGCACGGGATGTCCCAAGAGCTCATACTGAGAGTAGTCTACATCTTGGCCACGCTCATTATCGATGATCATGTTGTGCATGATCACACAAGCATGCATTATGTACCAAATCATCTTCTGATCCCAAAAATCTAGCCGGGCCTCTCACAATAGCAAATTGGGCTTGCAAAATCCCAAAAGCTCTCTCCACATCTTTTCTAGCCGCCGCATGAGCATTTTGGAAATCAAGATATTTCTTACCTTCCGGTTTTTTCAACGGCTTCACAAATGTTGACCACTTTGGGTAGATGCCATTCGCAAGATAGTAGCGATGGTTGTATGTACGACCATTAGCTACAAACTGCACCGGTGGCAGTTCACCATTTGCAATCCTACTCATTAGTGTTGACTGGTTGACAATGTTGATGTCATTCAAAGATCCAGGCATTCCAAAAAAAGCATGCCAAATCCAAGTCTCGTGATCGGCCACCGCTTCAAGGATTATAGTAGAACCCTTTTTTTGTCCGTGGAATTGTCCATGCCATGCCTTTGGACAATTCTTCCAACTCCAATGCATGCAATCTATTGAGCCTAGCATACTTGGGAACCCGCGAGCTTTGTTCAACTCCAATAGACTTGCGACATCTTCAGCATTGGGAGTTCTCAAGTACTCCGGGCCAAACACTTGCACAATTCCGACTGCGAAGCGCTTGACACACATGATGGCTTGGCTCTCACCCATGGCCAAGTGGTCATCAACTAGATCAGCCGAAATACCGTATGCCAACATACGCAAAGCGACTGTCACCTTCTGAAAGATGCTATGCTTGAGCTCTCCGACGACATTCCACCGTGCTTCCATATCAAATTCTTCTTCGGAAGAGTTATAGCCCGAACTCATCTAAAATGTTCAAAACTAGGCTATAAATAACATGCACCAAATTTCATGCAAAAAAGTTGAAGTTGGAAGCAATACATACCTTGTGGGCGTTTTGTCAAACACCTTGCGGGCGCCAAAGTGGCGGTGGGCGGCCGGGCGTTGTTCGTCGGAGACTGCCTTGCGCAACGGCGGCGCTGACCAGAGAGAGAGGGAGGAAGCCGCGCCCGCGCGGCAAGATACCGGGGAAGCGCCGAAACGGTCGCCGGAAAAAATGGGGTGCCGCGGGGCGGCGGCGGCGGCTGGGCTGGATGGGTAGGTGGAGTGAGAGCGAGCGTTCGAGAGTGCAGCGCGCGGGAGCGGGCCCAGCAAATAAGCGGCACGCGATGGCGTTTCCGCCCGCACATTGAATTACATATGTGGAGCGCCGGGAACGGTAGCGCGCGCGCTAAAACCACTACTTTTTCGGCGCGACGCGTTTATAGCGCGCCTGTTGGAGATGCTCGGCAATAATTTATCAGGTTACTCATTTCGTCAGCAGCAGTAGCGTCTTTCCATCCCCTCCCAAGCATGTATCTATCTGGTATATCACGTATTGGAGGTTGAGGGAGAAAACCAGCACTTCAATTTCTGACAATTGGGTAGCAATACATTCATTACATCAACCGGGTAAACCATCGGTTCAAATGACTCCAATCACACCAAATCCACTCTTACAAACAAACATGCTATAGAATTCAACACGGGACATGCATCCGTGGAGTACCTGGCACCCATACGACAGACATGATCATTGAAGAGATAAAAGGTAATTAATCTGGCAATTCAAATAACACAACACACAAACAGTCTGCCAGGCATCAAACTGGACTAGTGCTTTTCTCAGATAATTATTCAGCTGGTACTATTTCTTGAGGCCGAGACGTAGATGCACCACCAGCAGCTTCATGAGCCCTTGAGTCCCTGAAGGGTGGTGGATCTTCGCCCCCAGATGTCTGGTATAGCACATATTCATAGTTATAATATCTCCAAAAAAATGGCACAACGACAAAAATCATCGCAATGAAAGGATGACACAAAAGGCTTCCATGGGTAAGCAAATAAGCAACTAAGATTGGAATGCAGAGTACAAATGGTTTTTCAAACAATGGCTTCCCCGGTGGGATCGCTGACCTGGGAAGTCGATGAAGAGGCACCGGCATTTCCTTCTTCACTTGAAAACTCCGCCCTCTGCAGCCTCTCCGGCAAGGTCTCCATCCCCATGTGCGACAGCAGGAGCCAGATATATGTGAGCAGCTCCCCGCCAGTGCCCAAACTCTTGGCATGTAGGTACCCTCGGCACTTACTGGCCGAGAAGCAGAGCATCTCCACCCACACGCCTTCAATCACCTCCCACATCTTCTTCTCATCACCAAAATCTAACAATGCTTCAGCAAGCTTCCATGCATCAATGATAAAACCTTGTGTGGGCTGCACCTTGGAGAGTATCTCTGCATCTGACGGCAATTCTATGCATTCTGTGGGCTGCTTCTTGGAGATTGTCTCTGCATTCGGTGACAATTTTGTGCATGCGACAACTTCACTGCATTCTGTGGACTGCACCTTGGAGATTACTGTTTGCACAAGTCCTCTTTTGGTCTCCTCACGCCATTTTCTTTTGGCGTCGAACAAGACCTTCCAAATAATCCAGATATTTGAATCTTTTTTCCCCAAGATCTCCATGAGTGAAGGCTCGTCCTTGAGAATCTTTTTGAGCGATGTATTTTCATCCTTGAGGATCTCCTCCAGATCCGCATTAGCAGTTGTGAACAGATTCCGCCTAGTGCCAGGCAATAACATCTCAGGATTGATAAAGAGTAGGTAGATCATGTAGTTGGACAGTTCTCTGCACCGATTGGCTCTTTCATGATGAGGAGATCTTTCACACCAAACAGCACACCCATGACCCTCACCAGAAGCATCTTGAATACACTGAGCAGTGGCACACTGGTGATCTGCTGATGCGCCAATGTAGTAGAAGCAGAAATCCGTGGCGATGTGCCAGAGAAGAACACTCTCATCGAATGGTCTCCTTAAGCTGTAGCCCAGCTCTTGGTCGCACTTGTTGACCTGAAGAGTCCCCCAGCCCCTGCGATCATTGAACTTCCAATAACTGTCGGCATCTTTTATTTGATCTTCCCATCCTTTCTTCACATACTCCAGAACCAACTCTGTAATTGCAACGGTTGAGTTGCAGGGCACCATGGACCCACAATACTGGTCAACAAAGTCCTTGCAGTTAAAGAATTTCGCGATGTGCATCTTCCAGGAGGACCGCCTTTTGTTACATGCAAAGAACCATACCAGATTATATTGGGCTACAAAGCTATTTAAGAGTGCCTTACTGCTGAACTGTCTTAGTGCCCTAAGAAGGTTAGCGAGCCAGTCCATGATCGGTGGACACTGGAACCAGATAACAATTACTCTTAAATGCAGCACAACTTTTCTTCTTGCCTGTTTATATTTAGCAACCCGAGAACCAGAACTGGCTTCCCCTTGGTCAGAACCGGCATAGCCTTGGTCTCTCATGGTCATGCAAGAAGAGCAAATCTCCAGCACTGCTGTACAACATAACAAGGCATAGGTAACCTTCACATCGTTAGCATTATAAGCATCTCTGTGACTCTTGTGGAAGAGGCTGATGGCTGCCCATGGCAGAAATGCAGCTGATACACGTACGCAGTCAGAAAGAAAAACCCAGATTGTTGAGTTTTCCTTGCGTCTTTTTTCCATTAGGCTGAACATCTTTCTTTTGGTGTAGAGAAGATCGAACGCGCCGGATAGCCTGTTTTGCAACAAACCATATGCTTGGTTTCCATCACGTACCCAGATGAATTCAAGGATAGCAAGCCGATCATGATACGATGATGCAAGGTCCAGAAATAGCTTATAGACCTCAAGGGTCATATTATAGTCATCAACTAGGCTTTTTATTTCTTTTACCCTTTGTTTGTAACGGCGGCTTCTTTCTTCTATTATTTGGTTTAGGCGGCTTTTCCATGTGCTCGAGGACAGAGGATGGTGGTCAGGCTGAATATCCATGGTGGTAACTTCTCCATGTGCTCGAGGCTGATAGTCGGCCTCAATGTCCATGGCAGCGTGTTCTCCTTGTGCTTGAGCATCACCTTCTTGTGCTTGATGACGGGGGTTGGTCTGGACAAAAGCCCTTGCTTTTTTCACGTAGTCTTCAAGCGAATTGATCCCGCCTTCTCCGTCTGTGTTCCTTCTCAGAGCAGGGCCAGAAGAGCTGACTAGGCTGTTAATGCTAGCGCTCCTGAGAGCCTGGGGTTTCTCAACGCATTTGAGGATCCCCACGACGAATAAACAGATTGATGCCAGCAACAACCTCATGTCGCCGCCTGGCCATGATTTGCAGAACACGTAGATGGCTACGGTGACCTGAGATACAGAGGTGAAGATGTGTCGCGTCCATAGCTCATTGTCTTCAATGTTGTAGGCAGTTATGAGGTCCTGCCCTCCCAGGTGGATCAGGAGAACCGGTGCCCATACCACCTCCAGAATGCTATTGCCTTGCCCAGAGCTACAATCTTGCCTCCCCTGGCGGTTGAAGAGGGTGGCAAGGGCGTATATGGCCAGAGCGTCGCTGCCCAGGTATGACATCCATATTACGTATCTGTACACAGAATGGATAGGGAGCTTACGCATGCTGGCAGAAAAGAAGAGGAGCCACTGAACAAAGAGGCTGCCGAGAACGAGGATGCGCAGTTGCCAGTCCTCCCACCATTGCACAGCACTTGAGAGGCTCATGAATGGAGTGCTTTTGCTTCCCCGTCCGCTCGTGGTCGTGAGTATTGTTTATTTGTCTATAGGAACAAAGATATGACCGGAACCAGCAGGTCCTTCTCTAATGAAGGCTAGGCTCTCGATGGAATGTGGAGGGCATTGTTGCTTTGGATGCTACTGTGCCTTGCGTGCTGGTGGTAGTAATTTAGTATTCCTCACGTGCTCGTGGTTGATGTCCTCTTCTTCCCCTTTTGCCTTTAGCTTTTGCTTTTGCTTAAGATTAAAGCCATCAGTGGCAAAAACCTGATCGTATTTGGCAAGACTTGGGTCACCCGATTCCTTAAACTCATATGTGAATTCTATAAATTGATTGAAATTGCACAAGGGTGGTTAATCATATATATTTGGGTTGCCTTAGACAAACAGTTTTGTCTTTTGTGGGATCCCAATCCCAGGATGCATACAAGAAAATCACAACCATCAAAACATTTACTAATTCTAGTACACTTGGCCCAAAATACTCATCACCTAGCTAGTGAGACTGAGTACCCGAGACCACAGACAGCCAGTAGCCAGTCGAGGCCAAGCAACCGTGGAGAATATCGTGGGCTCTCGCGCGTCGCGCCCCAGTCAGTTGAACACCAGGTAGCTGCTGCTCCAGCTAACGTGGCGGAAACGAATGGGAATAAACACAAGCACCTGGCGGGCACTGGGCAGTCGAGTCGAGAGCTGACCTGTCGGCGCTTCCAGCGTACGGAGGAAAGGGCACCAACGATGCCGTGGAGGAAGTCCAGCTGGCCGGAGAGGCGTTGCGGCCGGACGTCGACATCGACGAGGTGGATCTCCGCGCGACCATGCGTCTCCTGTAGTCGCCCTCTTCGGCTGGCGCCTCGTGCCCCTGCAAGGCTTCAAGCGCGTCTTCGGCGGCTCGTGGGCATCGAATGGCCTGACGCTGGTTCAACCCCTCTCTCGGATCAGACGTTTGGCTGAAACCTGAAAGGCTTCCCCATTTTCTGAGAAAAGTCACCCAAAGAGCATGTTAGAACTGGAATTTCTCGAGGAAAATAGTAGTAGACAGTACATAGAATGTGAAGACAACAAAACACAAGACAACCACTATACCAAATAAAATTACATAGTAAATGTTTTCTTCCTCCTTCGATTGTACACCCCTGTTGAAGATTGAAAAATACATTGAACCAACAGTAAGCAAAAAAAACTGCCCTTACCATACAAGGCTTTGAAGACCACAATAGCCACTGACCGCAAATACTTTTCTAAAATATCCTTATCTCATAAACCCTAACTTCATTTTTCATATATTATATACGAAGTTTGATTAGAAAAATGTGTAAAATTCGAATATGATGTTATTTTACCTGTTAATATTTAAAAATGTAATTTATGGTGCAACATTAATCAAAAGCGCACGATCTGTCTTTCTTTCCTATTGGCGCTGATTCAAATTGCAAAACACCTCAGCAAAATCAGATCGGAGAAAAAAGAAACCATCAATAACCTCACAGGAGAAAAGCAATAGATTTCTCATTTTATGTCGAGAGAGACGCCTTATGATTGACCACATTTAAACATGTCGTGGTTGTGTGAGCATTGAGGTCACCGTCTGTGAAGATGGGAAGAAGGATAAGCGACAACATAGATGAGATGTCATGTTGAAATAAAGAACGTGGACTTATTGAGATCTTGAGTCATGGTTATTAGGTTAGGGATGTGTTTAATTTTTTCCTCCCATTGTAACAACGGGCTCTTTGCTAGTATGTATAGAAATCAAAAGTCGAGCAGCAGATGCCGTATGATTTGTTCACAACATATTCTTTCCAACGTCCATTGTCCACAATCCATCACTTGGATGCATGCCTAGTCTCACAGATGCAGCATTATTGGTCACAGTTATTTATTTTTATAAGAGCAACTCTAGTAGACCCCGCAAAAAGCCCTGACCCATAAAATAACCGTCAAAATGCGGATCGGCGTGGAAAATCCCGCCCGAACAAACCCCGCAAACGCGGCCGGCCCGCAAAAAATTTTGAGGGGCGCGGCAAAAACTTTACCGCAACCCGCGAATACGCCCCCCCACCGGCCCGTCGGTGCCCTGCATATAGCGGGAGCGGTTGGTAGGGAGGACATTTCAGCCCGCGTTTTTCCCCACCAACCACCTCCCCTCTCCCCCTCGCCCCGTCGTCGGGCCGCCGCCCAAGATTCCGGCGAAAGTAGCCGGCAGGAGCACGCCGAAAGGCCGCCACACACACAAGGTTGCCCTCCGCCCCCTCCCCCTCCTCTTGCGTCGGCGGGCCGGGAAGTTGCGGATCTGCAGCCCTTCATCGCGGGTGGCCGGATTTGGCTTTCCCGGCTGCCAGTGGCTGCGCCAAGCGATGGAATAGTCGGGGAGCATCTCGCGCAGCCCCGACAAAGTCGCATCGCCGCATGCAGGTGCGGGTTCGTCCTCTCACCGCCGCCGACGGTTTGCAGGCATGGATTCGGCCGGCCGTCCGCCGGGCTCGGCGCTCGCGCAGAGGCTCTGTGGCTCGCCGATGCCGCTCATACAATGCGACGACTGCGCGCGGATAGTGCTACGGCTGACTTCGGTCACGCCGAAGCACCCCGGATGGGTGTTCACCAAATGTGAAAACAACAGGGTACGTGTTGTTTTCATTCGGCTCATTTAGATAGCTTATTCTTTGGTTCAATTGCGTTAGCTCATTTCGAACATCATCATGCATGTAGGAAGATGGATGCTCATTTTGGTTTTGGGAAGGCGAATACATTGATTTATTGATAGAAAGAAACTTAATAGACGTGCCTGCACTTCTTAGTACAATCGAAGGCAATGAAGCACCTGCATGTGCGACTAGAGGTGAAGCAACGTCTACTTTTTTAGAACCAAAGAAGAAGAATGAAGAATGCAAGATCAAGAATCTGCAGATCAACAATGAGTGCATGGAGAAAATATTGCTTCAACTAGTGAGAGCAGTTATGGAAGTTGGAAATCTTCTAAAATGCATAATTGTGGTTCTTGTTTTCTTTGGTCTTGCTATTCTAGCAAATATTTGGTGATGTCCTATGTATCCAATGTTGTTGAAAAAGCAACGAAATGCATTATGTTGTGTCAAATTGAGGTGCAAATTTAGGTTTTGCGGGCTGGGGGGAGCGGCGCCAGACCAGACCCCGCAAAGCCAACCCGTAAAAGAGGATATGCATAGAAGATGCTCTTTTATGGGTCAGCTTTGCGGGGTCTACCTCTGTAGCCGTTCGCGCCGGCCTGCAAAACCGTTTTTCCGCGAACTGCAAACGCCTTTTGCGGGTTGTCAAGATGCGTGGTCTGCTAGAGATGCTCTAAAGAGAGCTCCCTCTTTGATTTCGATTAAGACAAACCACAATGCCTTTTTACAACAAAGCCTTGTGTCCATGACGTGAGAGGAACAAATTCCTTAAAGCAATCACGGTAGGTCAGGACCAAGCGGAGGTCCAACCCATTTTTTGTCCCAATTGCAAGTCCACATTCGACATGCAATTGGGTCGGCCTATTTTTTGTCCTAGTTGTAAGTCCACACATTTTTACACAACTAGTTCTAACCCATTATTTGTCCCAGTTGCAAGTTCACCATCGATAAGCAACTGGGGCTCGATCCCTTTTGAACCGGTTGCAAGTACATCCCTGCCATACAACTGGGATTTGGCCCATTTTTCGTCCCAGCTGCAAGTCCACATCTGACATGTAACTGGGTCCGCCTACTTTTTGTCCTAGTTGCAAGTTCACCCTTGTACGCAACTGGTTCTAACCCATTATTTGTCCCAATTGCAAGTTCACCCTCGACACGCAACTGAGGCTCGATCCCTTTTGTCCTAGCACTACTAGGGTTAACCCTAGTAGTAGCGCTTGTTTTATAGCTAGTAGTAGCGCTTGTACAAGTGCTACCAGTAAGGCGCTACAGCTAACTAGTAGTAGTAGCGCTAGTTTTCCAGCGCTACTGCTATACCTAGTTAGCAGTAGCGCTGGATAATGAAAGGCGATGCTGATAATAGTAAGTAGCAGTAGCGTTTCTTCTAAAAAGCATTACTGCTAAATTTTCCTATACTTTTGGAAATGCAGCTTATTGTCGCTGTATTTGTATAGGTTTTGTATACAGTACTTTCATCATATGATTTTATGACCATGATTAGTTATTATATATAACAGTGGGTGAAATGAACGTGGATTAGATTGAAGTGTAGGAGCATGTGGTGCATGTCGAAAGTACTACTAATCCAAACTTGATCTAGTTTGGATTAGTAGTACTTTCGATGTGCACCACATGTTGCCTCCGCTTGAATCTAATCTATGTTCATTTCACCCACTGATATATATAATAACTCATCATGCTCATATAACAACTTAGCGTCATGCATCATCATAATAATAAATAACTCATGATTGGTATCATAATAACAAGGAATAATCGGTTTTATGCCCCCTAGTTGTGTCCCGCTCGACGGGATTGCCCCTAATTTCCAAAAGCCAGTGGTTCTGTCCAACCCACTTTGGTCGTCTTGTGCTTTTTCCCTTTGACCGTTTGACCGTCACTTTGAAAACTTCATAAATAATTCATACTAAATTAGAAAAATGCAAATAAGATACCAAAATGTTCATAAAAACATCACATGTATGTCAATGTCACTTGCATTCATGACAAAAGTGTTGGTAAGTGCCCATCCGAGTTTTAGCTCTTATCATACCACCATGAACAGTAAAATCTTAGAAATTTCAAAAAATTCCAAAAAAATTGGTGTCAAAGAATGACAAATGTTTTCAGTGCTTGCCAAGTTTCATCTGGGAATGACATTTGTGGAAGTCATGGCAAATAAACAATCTATTTTGGAGTGTTGATTTTTTTCTTGCCATGACTTCCACAAATGTCATTCCCTGATGAAACATGGCAAGCGTTGAAAACATTTGTCATTCTTTGACACCAATTTTTTTTGGATTTTTCTAAACTTTTTAAGATTTTACTGTTCATGGTGGTGGGATAAGAGCTAAAACTCGGATGGGCAGTTACCAACACTTTTGTCATGAATGCAAGTGACATTGACATACATGTGATGTTTTTCCAAACATTTTGGTATCTTATTTGCATTTTTCTGATTTAGTATGAATTAGTTATGGAGTTTTCAAAGTGATGGTCAAACGGTCAAAGGGCAAAAGCACAAGACGACCAAAGTGGGTTGGACGGAACCGCTGGCTTTTGGAAATTAGGGGCAATCCTGTTGAGTGGGACACAACTAGGGGCATAAAACCAATTATCCCTAACAAGAAGTCATACTCATCATCATCATACAACTTCTACTCATTATCATAATAACAAGTCATACTCATCATCATCATAGTCATCTAACCAATCCTACTTAATTTTTCTTAGCACATGATCATGAGTGTTAGCTAGGACCTAACTACCCTCTCTAAGGTAAAATAGAATAAAACAAGATAGGCCCTGACTCTCCATTATGGAGAATGGAGACTATCCTGTCTCCAATTCTCGCGCTTCGCACAATGTTGGTTCCAAGTAGCTCCCTACTATTGTCCATACATTTTCCATTCTTTGATTGAAATGTCTTCATCGGTTTTAGAAATATGGTATGAACAGTAATGAAGCCAAGGCAGACCTGGCCGTAAGCTAATAACATCAAGGTGACCTTTCGGAAGCATGAGATGAGGCACACAATCCTTCGGGATTTTCTGTTAAAAACATAGTAATAACATCGTAGTTAGCAATGTAGTTTAGCTTTAGAAGAATTTATGCAAAAGATGCACGGATGTCATAATAGTAGAAAATCTTACCATGCCATCTCCATAGATGTCATTGTAGTTCAACACGTGCACTAGTGGCACGTATTGACCATAATGTGCAGGAGTTTGATAATTGATATTGTGATTCTCAACATCAATAATAAATGAGATAAGATGATCTTTCTCCTGATAAGTTAATTCCACGCCATCGGTGTAGTAGGTTCTGTCTACCACCTTTCGTACATTCTTTGAAGACTGAAAATAAGCTATCAATGGAAATAAGGTGTCAACTATTTTGAAATAAACAATATAAATTACTTAATAACTATGTTTGAGAAACTCACATAGCGGTAGAATTGGAAGTGTATCAACAAGGACCCAAATGTCCATATTATCTTGGTCGATGTCAGGATCACCAAGATCCAAGGTGACAAGCATACCCTCGTGAAAATCATACATCTTGCAAAGTGCTTCCCAATTCCGGCAACCAAAATGGGATACACTCTCAGAATTGTATAGACTTACAGCAAAATCAAAACCATGATGGGTCCTTAGGTGAACTATCTTTGTTTCCATACTTTCATGATCTTCAAAATCCATCCACTCCAAGACATACCATCTTGCATGGCATGGGATAAGCTAGTCGAATTGTAAAAGATGAAAATTGCACATTGAAGAAGCGGAAGTCGTGCTTAATTACGAAATACACTTATTGTTGCTGCATACCGTTTCAACATTGAAGGTCTCCTGGAGCTTAATGCTGAAGCGCCGACCTTCTACTAGGTGAGGCCTGTCGCACAGACCCCGGTCATCACCACACCAATCGCACTCTGGGAGACTTCCGTCGTCCGATGACATTTACTATGTTCATAATTCAAAGATTAAACTTCTAAAATTAAATATGTGTACTACAAAAACTATATTAGATCATTATTTTTCATCACGGGTTGATTATCGGTCTATCAGGATTCTCCTTCCTCTCTTATATATGGTGGACACTCCCTCACTGATTTTTCGACCGTTGATGGTCGCTACTCCTCCTTCCCCTAATGCATAACAAATGTCTAGCACAAGGAGAAGAAGGAGAAGCGACCCCCACGACAACGGTCGGCATTCTTCTTCTCTCATATATGGTGGAGACTCCCTCTCACTGATTTTTTGACTGTCATGTATATGGAGCCCCGACAGACTTAAAGTCAACTTGAGATGTCGTTTAATTCTCTTTCTAGCAAATCCGCGGCACTTGATAGTTTCTACATATTCTAGCACAAGTCATGCTTAAATTCACGGAAAAACCCGGCATGACCTTTGCTAAAATAGGACATATCGAGCGCCTGAAATTTGCCAGAACGGAAATGAATCAACACTCCGGCAAAACATAGGCCACTCGGATTTTCCCTGCGATACAAAGATGTCCATACACATACGACGCTGCTTAAACTTGAAATTATATCCGAATCAATTATCGTAAGCATTCGCACATGAGCATAAACTGGTGCTCATTGCATTTCAATGGTTCAATATTGACAAAAACATTTCAATATATCTTATAACCCCGAACATTTCAACACCGAGGAGTAGAGAAGGAGGAGGTGGACTTTTAGCTCACCGACTCGGGTGTAGAGGAAGTAGAGGTAGCTCGGATGACGATCGATCACTCCAAGGAGACACGACTCTACAAAGCCTGCATATTCCACCAAGTGAAAATTTTAGATCATCAAATCTCATATAGCATTCTTTGATGACAAAGTGATAATGACATCAAAATAATTAAATTTTCCAATACATTTCTATATTGAAAAACAAAATTACAAAAAAATTATGTACCTAAATTTTCTTACTAATTTTTTTATTACTAAATTTGATACCTAAAAATTTCTCATATAGCATTCCAATACATTTCTATAATTGAAATTTTTCTATACCTAAAAATTTATATTACTAAAATTTTCTATTACTAAAACTTTTTTATATTCAAAAAACGTATTCACTAGTTTTCTATCCTATTCAAAAGACCATTCTACGTACCTACCTACATTCTACAACAAAATGCTACCTATCTATTCTATTCATAAAACCTCCATTCTACCTATATTTCCTATTTTATTATATTCAAAATACCTACATTCTGTTCATATAACTTATATGTTCTATTTTATTCAAAATAAGATAGATGGGGGAGGGAGGAGGGGATGGAGGGAGGAGAGAGGGAGGAGGCCGAGATGGTGGCAGATGGAGGGGGAGGAATGAGGGAGGAGGAGGATGGAGGAGGGGCGGCAGATGGAGGTGGGGCGACGGCTGGAGGAGGAGGAGGAGGGCGGCGAGAGGGAGGGGAGAGGAGGAGGGCGGCGAGAGGGAGGGGAGAGGAGAGCAGGGAGGGGGAGGAAGGCAGATACCTTGGGGGCGATTGTAGGTGGCAATGGTCGACGGTGGCGACGGCGCGCGGTGGAGAGAGATTGAGCGAGTGAGAGTGTGATGGGAGAGTGAGGACACGGGGTGTGGATATGGTTACCATAGTAGTAGCGCTGGTTGGTAACCACCGCTACTGTTAAGATCCATAGCAGTAGCGCTTTTAGGAAACAAGCGCTACTGCTATGATCAATAGCAGTAGCGTTTTTAGACAACATGCGCTACTGCTAAGTCTAAGCATGTAAAAAAAGCATCAAAAAAGCATTGGTCATCAATGATCTTTTAGTGTAGAATCTAAATTGCCAGTATGAATCTTCGACGGTTTAGGAGGCGAAGATGCATATTTCCACAGATCCTACACATAGAGTACAATGAAGACCAAGTGGTTGTGATAGTTTGAGAAGCACCATATTTAAGGTGGTAAACTTTTTGTTCGCGGAGCGAGGTGGACTAAACTTTGGTCATAGGAGGGGAATGAATTTAGTAGTAGCGCTGGTTGGATGAAAGCACTATTGCTAAGTGCAATAGCAGTAGCGTTTTTTACTTATGAGTGCTACTAGTATACATAGGCTGCCGGCAACGGTCTGGCAATTATAGTAGTAGCGCATATTAGTACTACAATGCTACTGATATGTGCGTAGTAGCAGCGCTCTTTGTACACGAGTGCTACTGCTAAATAGTAGCAGTGCTGGCGTATAAACATCGTTACTGGTAAGCTCATGTGTATAAGGTTTTCCCTAGTAGTGTATATGAAAGTACATGAAGGAAATATGCCCTAAAGGCAATAATAAAGTTGTTATTTTATTTCCTTATTCATCATAAATGTTTGTTGATGTGATGAACGAGACCCATCCGTTAGCTTATCATAATGAATCGTTCCGTTTTATTGCTATTGCTTTCTTCATGTCAAATACATATTCCTCCGACTATGAGATTATGCAACTCCCGGATACCAGAGGAATGCCTTGTGAAAGGATCGATATAGTTGACTAGGGGGGGGGGGTGAATAGGCAACTAACACTTTTTATACTTTTCTTTAACAAATTAAAGTTTGCATCAAAGTAGGTTGTCTAGATATGCAACTAGGTGAGCAACCTATATGATGCAGCAACAACTAGCACACAAGCAAGCAAGCGATACAACACAAATAAGCTTACACAAGTAAAGGCACGAGTTAACCAAGAGTGGAGCCGGTGGAGACGAGGATGTGTTACCAAAGTTCCTTCCTTTTGAGGGGAAGTACGTCTCCGTTAGAGCGGTGTGGATGCACAATGCTCCCCAAGAAGCCACTAGGGCCACCGTAATCTCCTCACGCCCTCACACAATGCGAGATGCCGTGGTTCCACTATTGGTGCCCTTGAAGGCGGCAACCGAACCTTTACAAACAAGGTTGGGGCAATCTCCACAACTTAATTGGAGGCTCCCAACGACACCACGAAGCTTCACCACAATGGACTATGGCTCCGTGGTGACCTCAACCGTCTAGCGGTGTGGAAACACCCAAGAGTAACAAGATCCGCTAGGGATTAGTGGGGGGAATCAAATTTCTCTTGGTGGAAGTGTAGATCTGGGCCTTCTCAACCACTCCCGAGCAAATGAACAAGTTTGATTGGCTAGGGAGAGAGATCGGGCAAAAATGGAGCTTGGAGCAACAATGGAGCTTTTGGGGGAAGAGGTAAGTCAACTTTAGGGAAGAAGACCCCTTTAAATAGTGGGGGGAACAATCCAACCGTTACCCCCTAAGCAGCCCCGCAGAGAGCGGTACTACCGCTTGGATGGGCGGTACTACCGCTTGGATGGGCGGTACTACCACTGCGCCAGCGATACTGCCGCTCACAGAGGGGAGCAGGGTCCTGGCCCCAGAGCGGTACTACCGTGGAGGTACGGGCGGTACTACCGCCACTACTGCCGCGACAAGTACCGTAGAACCGGACACGAGAAAGCGAGGGCTCGAGTCGAGGCGGTAGTGGCCCGGAGCCTCAACGGTACTATGGCAGAAACCAGTAAGCAGTACTACCGCTGTGGAGCGTACTACCGTTTGTTGTCTTCGGCGGTACTACCGCTGTGGCCCGTGGTACTACCGCTGGGGCTAGACAAGAGAGCAGAGAGGGGAGTGAGAACTCCATTGAAGCGGGAAGGAACAGTGGGTGCAATAAGTATGTTTACATGTTGATTCCACCCAAGCCATACCAAAGCGGATCCCCTCTTGATAGTACGGTGACTCCTACGCAACTAGTCCACCAACAGAGAAACGAAGGAGCAGCACCATCTTGAATAAAGCACCGAGGGGAGGGAATCGTCTCGTGCCAAAGGATGAATCTCTAAAAATCTCAACGCACATGATTAGTCCGCAAAGGCATTGTCATCAATCACCAAAACACCTTGGGGATAAATATGCCCTTACAATCCCCCCCTTTTTGGTGGATTGATGACAATACGGGATTTTCACAAACGGGAAGAGACAAAGGACATGCGCAAACCCCACAACTCACAAATGTAGAAGGGCTCCCCCTATATGTGTGCTATCTAGATAGGTGCTTTGGACTGTACGATACACATGCTAGGTCAACGCTCCCCCTACATTTTGGAGACCAACACCCTAAGCAAGATATATGAGAGCAAAGAATATATAACAAGATAAGCATTCATCTCATAAGATACCGACATACTAGATAGACATAGATAATGATAATAAGGATAAGGTAGCATATGTCTCACACCATATGTCTGGAACTTAGGTCTCACTGGCACAAAAACAAGCAAAGCAAACAGCGAGAAAACACACCACAAAGAAAACACACTCGCAAAGCAGACAACGACACAAATCCCTAAACTCTCTCCCCCTTTGGCATCGAGACACCAAAAATAGAGGGAGTGATGCTATGGCTCCAGGTGATAGAATGTGAGAGACTCGAACATCAGATCCTAGCGGGATCATCTGCATTGCCGTCATCGGTCAGGAACTGCTTGGCATTAGAATCTGTCCACGGGCAGTGCTACTGAATCCACTCCTCCTCCTCAGTAAGCTGGTTCTCAGATCCACTGTAAACGGTGGCACCCAACTGACACATGAGCTCCTTGTGACGACCCCTGGCCTTCTTCTCAGCCACATGAGTCATGTACTGACCATGAGCCTCCATGCAGAACAACTTCTTCACCTTGAGCTTGAGCTTCTGTGCCCAAGAGGGCTCTGCCCCAGAAGGCACATAGTCATCATCAGCAGCAGCATCAGCCTCCTCTTCGGTCTCCATGTCGGCAGCAGAAGATGTAGCCCCAGACCTCGAGACCTGGGTGCCCCAGTTATCCTTCTTCCTCAGACGCTTGATCTCATGAGACACCAACTCTCCAGTCTCAAGCATAACCTTGGGATAGACCTTATCCCAGGCCTTCACAATGAGTAGCATGATGAAAGGACCATAGATCGGGCACTTGCGCTCAGAGATAGCAGATAAGAGCTCAGACCACATAACATGAGAAATGTCCAAAGACTCGCCAGTGTTAGCCTCCTTCTCATGTTGGCAGAAGAGAAGCATGTCCACAAGAAAGGAGTGAACCATATCCTGATTCCTGATACAAGGGAAGAGAGTCTCCTGGAAGACACGGTTAAGAATGTCCAGATAGGCAGGCAGCTCATATGTTACCTTCTTAGTGTCAGGGTTGATCTTCTGAGTGCAGTAGGGCCAGAGAGCTTGCTTGTGAGTGGAGGTTGTCTTACTGTGGGGGCAAAAACCAACAGGAGTCTCAAGCCCGTGATCTTGCACTCCAAGTAACTCCATGAATGCCTTCCACTTGACACAAAGTAACTTGCCATTGGTCATCCAAGTCAGAGTCCGGTCTGCATCAGTCCCCAGATGGACCATGGCATAGAATTGGGCCACAATATCAGCATCATAGTCTTTGTTAAACTGCATGATACTGAGAATGTTCAGCTGAGTGCACATCTGAAAAGCTTCACTAAAGTACCAGGATCCTTCTCCATATCCGTGTCAAGGGAGCGCACATCCACAAGGTTCTTCTTGGCCTTGAGCACATCAAAGAAAATGGCAAAATGAAAGCGGTTCCAGAACGAACGGTTGACCAAAGTGGGTTCTTGGTCTTCCACATAGGGGTTGCGGCGACGCCTTGCCCAGAACTCCTTGGCATTCATTTGAGGCATAGTTTTTCCCTTTGGCTTTGGCTTGACGACACACTTCTTCGGGAGCTGAGGTGGAGGTGGAGCACTAGTGGAACCTCCTCCTGACTCAGATGTGTGGTAGCGCTTCGACGTGGCACGGCCGGGGTTGACGTGGCGAGCTTGATGCTCAGGATGTTCATCACCTGGAACCAAACACAAGAGCACGCAAAACAACCAAAAAGAACAAGCATAAGCCACCAAACTCAACAAAAAGGATCACGGAATGGGAGGAGCACGATGGAACTTGGTAGCCAGCGGTAGTACCACGACCTGTAGGCGGCAGTACCGCTCCAAGCGGTAGTACCGCTCTAGTGACAGCGGTAGTACCGCTCGAGGCGGGGAAACAGCGGTTTCCTACTGCCGCGGCCAGATCCGACACTACCGTCCTACCAAGTTCAAAAATACTCCTACCAATCACTAATCCAAACCGCCTAGTTGCCTTCTCCATCCTACTCAAGCCTAGATTTAGCCAAAAATCTAGAGATGCAACCGCTATTGCCCCTAAGATGCTAGATTGGAAATCTAGACAAGAAGAGAGAGGGAACGGGGGCAATACCGGCATCCATGGCAAGAGGACGAGGTGGGGATCGACTCCACCGAAGGGAATGGAGAGGGACGCCCCGGAGAAGGAGATCCGCTAGAGCCCTCCCGCGGCGAGCAGTTGCTGGAGAGACGAAACGGAGCGAGGGGGCAAGAGAATGGGTATGGGGGAGAAGAAAACTCCCCCTGCCCCGATATAACCCCCTGACCCTGCCCCGCAGTGGTAGTACCGCGTTGGTGGGTTGTAGTACCACACACCACTAGCGGTAGTACCGCCCAACAACTTATGGCCACTAGACAGTACGACTATGCTAAAAAAGAAACGGAAAAACAACTGCAAGAAGCGGAGGAAAGACTAACACGACAGTGAACACACTAGCAAAGGGCCAAGACACACATCTACAAGAAAGTGCGGTTGCCGAGGCCACCTATGTTTGAGTCAAGAGGTATGGCATCACGAAGATTTTAACCTTGGACCCATGACCAAAACTCGTCCTTGAAGCACAAGTACCATCAAAAATGGTTAATGTGAAAGACTAGATCACATTATGCATAATAGGGGGGAGGGAGAGTTCATTGAGTGAACAACACTCCCCCTATGTCCATGCCTACACCTAAACTAGACAACAAGTTGAGTGAGGTGGGGTGTGCAAGGGTTCAAGTCACATTGCTCGAATCAATGATATTTAGCTCATGCCTTAACTCGCGAAATCTTGCTTCATCCAAGGACTTCGTGAAAATATCTGCAAGGTTATCATGAGTGTTGACATACTTGAGCTCGATCTCCCCATGCCTAATGTGATCCCGGATGAAGTGATACCGAATCTCAATATGCTTCGTCTTGAAATGTTGCAGCGGGTTGAGAGAAATCTTGATGGCACTTTCATTATCACACAAAAGAGGCACTTTGTCACACATTACACCGTATTCCTTTAAAGTTTGCCTCATCCATAAGAGTTGTGCACAACAACTACCGGCCGCCACATATTCCGCTTAGGTGGACAAGAGAGACACACAACTTTGCTTCTTGGAAGACCAACTCACCAAAGAGCAACCAAGAAATTGGCACCCTTCGGAAGTGGACTTCCTATCCACTTTGTCTCCCACCCAATCGGAATCCGTGAAACCTTCAAGCTTGAAGTTTGCTCCTCTTGGGTACCATAAGCCAAAGTTTGGGGTATGAGCCAAATATCGAAAGATTCGCTTGACCACCACATAGTGGCTTTCCTTTGGTGCGGCTTGAAACCGTGCACAAATTCCCACACTCAACATGATATCCGGTCTAGATGCACAAAGGTAAAGCAAGGATCCAATCATGGAGCGATATACCTTTTGATCCGCCGATTTACCATTGGGATCAATGTCAAGTTGGCACTTGGTAGGCATTGGAGTAGAAGCCGGCTTGACATCACTTAGCTTGAATATTTTTAGCATGTCTTGAGTGTATTTGGCTTGGTTGATGAAGGTACCTTCTCTTCTTTGTTTGATATCAAAACCAAGGAAGAATTTCAACTCTCCCATCAAAGACATCTTGAACTTAGAGGTCATGAGAGCGGCGAATTCCTCATTGAAAGCTTTGTTAGGGGAACCAAAATAATATCATCAACATATAGTTGGCATACAAACAACTCCCCTTTGACCTTCTTAGTAAAAAGAGTGGGATCGATTTGCCCAACCTCAAATCCACGATCTTGTAACAACTCGGTAAGGTGGTCATACCACACACGTGGGGCTTGTTTAAGGCCATAGAGTGCCTTATCGAGTTGATACACATGATCTGGGAAGTAGGGATCCTCGAACCCGGGAGGTTGCTTGACATACACCAACTCATTAATAGGACCATTAAGAAAAGAACTTTTCACATCCATTTGTTGTAACTTAAAGTTTTGATGGGAAGCATAAGCAATCAACAAACAAATGGATTCAAGGCGAGCTACGGGAGAAAAGGTTTCACCGTAGTCGATACCCTTGACTTGGGAGTAGCCTTGTGCTACCAATCTTGCCTTGTTGTGAATGATGTTCCCATGAGCGTCTTGCTTGTTCTTGAAAATCCACTTGGTTCCAATGACATTATGGTTCCCCGACGGCCTTGGCACCAACCTCCACACCTTGTTGTACTCGAAGTTGTTGAGTTCTTCATGCATGGCATTGAGCCAATCCGAATCTTCGAGCGCCTCATAGACCTTTTGGGGTTCAACACAAGAGACAAATGCGTGATGTTCACAATAGTTTGCTAATTGTCTATGAGTGCTTACCCCCTTTCTTAGGATTCTAACCACATTCTCCATGAGATGGCCTTTGGTGGTGAGCTTGGAAGCAATCTTCACGGCACGACGCTGTAATTCCTCCTCAGATGTGGAAGGAGGAGGATCAACTTGATTATCTTGAGCGTTATCTTGAGTTTGTTCGAGATCTTGAGCTTTCTCTTGATCTTGAACTTGCTTGAGGGGGAGAACTTGACCTCGGGGATCATTTGGTGGATTTTCACCATCTTGAGGTTGATCTTGCCCTTGGTCTTGTTCATGAGGTTGAGGGCCTTCACTTTGTTCTTCGGAAGCGTGTGGGTCTTGGGTTGGTGATGGCTCCACTTGAGTGGAGCATTGTACTTCTCCTTCGGCCACAAGGGGTTCCTCAACGGGTAGGATATGACCCACACCCATTCTTCTTATGGCTTGAGGAGGAATTTCATAACCTACATCACAAGTACCACTTTGCTCCACTTGGGAGCCGTTATTTTCATCAAACTCCACATTACACGTCTCCTCAATGAGTCCAGTGGACTTGTTGAGGACACGGTAAGCATGAGAGTTTGTAGCATAACCAACAAATATGCCCTCATAAGCTCTAGCCTCAAATTTAGACAAACGAACACCTTTCTTGAGAATGAAACACTTACACCCGAACACCCGGAAGTACTTGAGATTGGGCTTGTTACCGGTAAGTATTTCATAAGGAGTCTTGTTCAAGCCTTTGCGGAGATAGAGCCGATTGGATGCATGACATGCTGTGTTGATGGCTTCAGCACAAAATTTGTATGGAGACTTGAACTCCGCCATCATGGTTCTTGCCGCATCCATCAACGTCCGGTTCTTCCTCTCCGCGACACCATTTTGTTGAGGGGTATAGGGTGCAACATATTGATGTTTGATCCCTTCATCACTAAGAAACTCATCCAAGGTGTAGTTCTTGAACTCGATGCCGTTGTCACTTCTTATTGTCAAGATCTTTGCATCATGTTGGCGTTGAGCTTCATTTGCAAAGTCGATGACGGTTTGTTGAGTTTCACTCTTCCTCTTGAAGAAATATACCCAAGTGTATCTTGAATAATCATCCACAATCATTAAGAAATACTTTCTACCCCCAAGACTATCAAAGGATGGAGGCCCAAAGAGGTCCATGTGAAGGAGCTCCAAGGGTCTCTTCGAGTAGATGATAGTCGTGGGAGGGTGAGCCATCTCATGAAGCTTCCCTTCGATACAAGCACTGCAAGCACGATCTTTGGCAAAACTAACATTTGTTAGTCCACGAACATGGTCCCCCTTGAGAAGACTTTGCAAAGATCTCATATTGACGTGGGCTAAACGGCGATGCCAAAGCCATCCCACATCAACTTTAGCCATTAGGCATGTCACGGTCTTAGTGGGTCGCTCTGAAAAGTTAATCACATAGAGACCGTTCTCGACATGCCCAACAAAGGCTACTTTAAGAGTCTTGCTCCACAAGAGGGACACGGTATCAATATCAAAGAAGGTGGCAAAACCCATGAGTGCAAGTTGACGAATGGAAAGAAGATTGAATGCAAGGGACTCGACAAGCATCACTTTCTCGATCGTTAGATCATGAGAAATGACAACCTTGCCAAGACCCAATACCTTAGAAGACGAGGCATCACCCTACTCGACGTTGGTGGGCATAGAAGGAATCTTGTGCACATCCACCACCAAGTCCTTGTTTCCGGTCATATGATTTGTTGCTCCACTATCGAGCAACCAAGATCCTCCACCGGAAGCAAACCCCTACATGAAATCAATGCTTGGCTTTAGGTACCCATTGAGTAATGGGTCCTTTGATGTTAGCAACAAGGGTCTTGGGAACCCAAATAGACCATTCAATATATTCATAAGGAGAACCAACAAATTTTGCACAAACATGTCCATCGCTAGCACGACATAACACATGAGAGGGGTTAAAGTTGTCGGCTTTGTTGGAAGAGATGGCTTTTCCCCTTTTGGCATCACCACTCTTTGCATTGTTCTTCTTCTCCTTAGGAGCACCCTCTCCCTCCTTCACAAAAGATTGCTTAAGAGGGGGAGGTCATTTGGTCTTGTCATTCTTCTTCTTATCCTTGGACTTGGGTGTGAACCCAACTCCCTCCTTGACCACAACTTCCTTTTGATTGCTCAAAAGGTCATTGAGGTTCTTCTCACCTTGTATGCATGACACAAGGCCTTTCTCGAGTTGTTTCTTCAACTGGGCATTCTCCTCCACAAGATGCACATGCTCACAACATGGGTTAGTAGCATTTGCATTATCAATTAAGACCATATGAGGAAAAGTGGCTTTCTCCTTGGTTAACTTCACTTGGAGTTGAGCATGAGACTCCTTGAGGCTAGCATGAGCACCCTTCAAGGCCTTGTGAGCCTTGTCAAGTATATCAAACTCCTCTTTGAGTCTAGAAAGATCAACCCCAAGTTTAACCTTCTCAGAGTTAGCCACACGAGAAACAACAATAGCATGATCAAGATCTTTCTTTAATTTAGCATGGTCATCATTGTGTGACTCCTCAAGAGTCAAATGATGCCCACGCTCTTCCTCAAGTGCATTAGAGAGATCTGATATCTCATCGGCATAGTCACGATTATGTTCTTCCATCTTAGAGATGGTTTCCTCATGAGCCTCGATCATGTCATTGGCTTCACCAAGTTGTTCCAAGAGAGCAACAAAGTGCTTCTTGGATTTGCCCTTGAGTTTACTCATAAAAGACTCAAATTCATTCATCTCTTCATTAGACCCCTCATGTTCATCAATGCAATCCGTCAAGGAAGGATTAGTAATGATGGTGGTTTTGATGTTGGGGGTTACCTTGTTAGTGGCTTTAGCCATGAGGCACTTGGCGGTGATGTTCTCGTTGGGTGAATCGAAGAGAGACATCCCGGGAGTTGTGGCAATGGCAACGGATGCCATGGCCATTGCTTCATTATCTTCATCATCATCGTCATCCTCATGGTATTCTTCTTGAACCACCAACCCTCGAGAAGGAGTCTTCTTGGTGAAGTTGTTCTTGTTGGGGAAGGACTTGGCTTTTTCTTTTCGGATGAGCTTGCCACCATTGTCTTCCCACTTCTCGTAAGGACAATCCGCAAAGAAATGGCTCACATTGCCACAGTTGTAACAAGTTCTTGCTCGTTGCTTGCCCTTGAAGCCACTTGAGTTGTTCTTGTTGAAGTTTGGTCTTGAGATCTTCTTGCTCCAAAATTGCCTTGAAGCAAGAGGCATATTCTCATGATAATCATATTTTGTATCTTCGGGGTTGCTCTCCTCATCTTCCTCTTCTTCCTCTTCTTCAACAATAACCTTGGCCTTCAAGGCAAGGTTGGGCTTCTTTGCCCTTTGAGACCGGAGCACCGTGTTATCGGCGGTCTTGTCCAAGATGCTCATTGCAACGAACTCATCCAACACTTCACTTGAGGTCATGGAGTGGAAGTCCGGTCTTTGATGAATGATGGAGGACATGGCCTTATTGTAGGGCATCATGGCCTTGAGGAACTTGCGCTTGATCCAATTGTCATCCGTGTCCTTGCTCCCATGATCTCGGAGTGAGACCGCGAGTTTGGTCACTCTCCGAAAGAGCTCACGAGGTTCTTCATCTTCCTTCATAGCAAACTCATCGGCTTCATCTTGCACCACTTCATAGTTAGAGCATTGAATGCTTGTGCTTCCCCGATAGAGAGACATAACGCAATGCCACGCGTCTTTGGCAATGGCGTAGGGTCGAAGATAAGGGAGATCTTCGGGGAGAATTGCATCTTGGATGGTGAAGAGAGCATTCTCATTGAATTGATTATCCACGGCTTCTCTAGGGGTGAAGTTGCTTGGGTCATGTGGATAGTAACCTTCTTCAATGATTCTCGAAAGATTAGTATTCACATGATTTAAATGACGCTTGAAGCGATACACCCAAGAATCAAAATCCTTATTTTTCACAATCTTAGGAGGAGGACCGACATGATTTAAATGAGTAGATGGAATCGGTCCTCCATAAGTTGGAGGTTCCACATGGGCATACATGCCGGTGCCATTTCTACCACTAGTAGAAGGACCCTTTTCACTGTTAGCTTCCCCCTTGTCGGAGGTAGCATCCATCACCTTGTCAGTGGGATCACCCACTTTCATCGGCGAGGTAGACAGTTTAAGTCCTTCTAGGAATTTAGTAGACATGCTTTCAACCTCGGTCGTCATGGAGGTTTTCAATTTGTCCAAAGCCAGATTGAATTCCTCACGAGAGACCGAGGTTCCCCCATCGGCCGTAGATGAGATAGGATTCACATCGGAGTGCTCCTCCACCCCGTCTGTGGTGTCAACCATACTCTTTGGACGGCAAAGTCCTTAATAAAGAGACGAGGCTCTGATACCACTTGAAAGGATCGATATAGTTGACTAGAGAGGGGGGGGGTGAATAAGCAACTAACACTTTTTATACTTTTCTTTAACAAATTAAACTTTGCATCAAAGTAGGTTGTCTAGATATGCAACTAGATGAGCAACCTATATGATGCAGCAACAACTAGCACACAAGCAAGCAAGGGATACAACACAAATAAGCTTGCACAAGTAAAGGCACGAGTTAACCAAGAGTGGAGCCGGTGGAGACGAGGATGTGTTACCGAAGTTCCTTCCTTTTGAGGGGAAGTACGTCTCCGTTAGAGCGGTGTGGAGGCACAATGCTCCCCAAGAAGCCACTAGGGCCACCGTAATCTCCTCATGCCCTCACACAATGCGAGATGCCGTGATTCCACTATTGGTGCCCTTGAAGGCGGTGACCGAACCTTTACAAACAAGGTTGGGGCAATCTCCACAACTTAATTGGAGTCTCCCAACGACACACGAAGCTTCACCACAATGGACTATGGCTCCGCGGTGACCTCAATCGTTTAGGGTGCTCAAACACTCAAGAGTAACAAGATTCGCTAGGGATTAGTGGGGGGAATCAAATTTCTCTTGGTGGAAGTGTAGATCTGGGCCTTCTCAACCACTCCTGAGCAAATCAACAAGTTTGATTGGCTAGGGAGAGAGATCGGGCGAAAACGCAGCTTGGAGCAACAATGGAGCTTTTGGGGGAAGAGGTAAGTCAACTTTGGGGAAGAAGCCCCCTTTAAATAGTGGGGGGAACAATCCAACCGTTACCCCCCAAGCAGCCCCGCAAAGAGCGGTACTACCGCTTGGATGGGTGGTATTACCGCTGCGCCAGCGGTACTACCGTGCCACCCAGCGGTACTGCCGCTCACAAGAGGGGAGCAGGGTCTTGGCCCCAGAGCGGTACTACCGCGGAGGTACGGGTGGTACTACCGCTCGGGAGCCCTACTACTGCCACTACTACCGCGACAAGTACCACAGAACCCAACACGAGAAAGCGAGGGCTCGAGTCGAGGAGGTAGTGGCCCGGAGCCTCAGCGGTACTACAACAGAAACCAGTAAGCGGTACTACCGCTGTGGAGCGGTACTACCACTTGCTGTCTTCGGCGGTACTACCGCTGTGGCCCGCGGTACTACCGCTGGGGCCAGACAAAGAGAGCAGAGAGGGGAATGAGAACTCCATTGAAGCGGGAAGGAACCGTGGGTGCAATAAGTATGTGTATGTGTTGATTCCACCCAAGCCATACCAAAGCGGATCCCCTCTTGATAGTACGGTGACTCCTACGCAACTAGTCCACCAACAGAGAAACGAAGGAGCTGCAGCATCTTGAATAAAGCACCGAGGGGAGGGAATCATCTTGTGCCAAAGGATGAATCTCTGAAAATCTCAACGCACACGATTAGTCCGCAAAAGCATTGTCATCAATCACCAAAACATCTTGGGAATAAATATGCCCTTACACCTTGTGTGCTATCAAACGTCACAACATAACTAGATGATTATAAAGATGTTCTACAGGTATCTCCGAAGGTGTTTGTTGGGTTGGCATAGATCAAGATTAGGATTTGTCACTCCGAGTATTGGAGAGGTATCTCTGGGCTCTCTCAGTAATGCACATCATAAGAAAGCATTGCAATCAAAGTGACTAATGAGTTAGTTGCAGGATGATGCATTATGAAACAAGTAAAGAGACTTGCCGATAACGAGGTTGAACTAGGTATGAAAATACCCACAATCAAATCTCGGGCAAGTAACATATAGATGACAAAGGGAATAACGTATGTTGTCATAACGGTTCGACCAACAAAGATCTTCGTAGAATATGTGGGAGCCAATATGAGCATCTAGGTTCCGCTATTGGTTATTGACCGGAGAGTTGTCTCGGTCATGTCTACATAGTTCTCGAACCTATAGGGTCCGCATGCTTAACGTTTGATGATGATTTTGTATTATATGAGTTATGTGATTTGGTGATCGAATGTTGTTCGGAGTCCCGGGTAAGATCACGGACATGACGAGGAATCTTGAAATGGTCGAGAGGTAAAGATTGATATATAGGATGATAGTATTCAGAACTGGAAGTGTTCCGAGTGGTACCGGGTATTAATCGCACTACCGGGGGGGGGGGGGTTACCGGAACCCCCCAGGGGAATATTGGGCCTTATGGGCCATAGGAGGGGAGCACACCAGCCCACAAGGGGAGGGGCACCTAGAACACACACCAACGATTGTTAGCCGTGTGTGGCGCCCCCTCCACAATTTACGCCTGCGGTCATATTCACGTAGTGCTTAGGCGAAGCCCTGCGCAGATAACTTCACCATCACCACGCTGTCATGCTGACGAAACTCATCTACTTACTCGATACACTGCTGGATGATACATCCATTTTGAATCATGCTTTTATATCAATATTTATTGCATTATGGGCTGTTAATACACATTATGTCACAATACACATTATGTTGGATGACAGTATGCTCTTAAAGAGCTTGATGTCTACTATGCAACTTATTCTTGTATACACGTGTTGGGCCTCCAAGCGCAGAGTTTTGTAGGACAGTAGCAAATTTCTTTCAAGTGGATGACCTAAGGTTTATCAATCCGTGGGAGGCATAGGATTAAGATAGTCTCTTTCAAGCAACCCTGCAATCAAATACAAGAAATCTCTTGTGTCCCCAACACACCCAATACAATGGCAAATTGTATAGGGGCACTAGTTCGGCGAAGAGATGATGATAAAAGTGTAGTATGGATAGTAGATATGAGTTTTTGTAGTGCAAACAGTAAAAACAGCAAGGTAGTAAATAGTAAAACAGAGCACAAACGGTATTGCAATGATGGAAAATGAGGCCTAGGGTGCATACTTTCACTAGTGCAATCTCTCAACAATGCTAACATAGTTGGATCATATGACTATCCCCACTACAAAAAAATACACTTCTATGATGATACGTGTTTGTCACAGTAGGTCGCTTTTTCTGTCATGCATGTACATCCATGACGATTTTATGAAAGAATCAAGATAGTCATACCTGTGCCGTCGTAGAAGTGTTCCATGACATTACCAAAATTGTCATCACAGAAGTGTCCACTTCCATGACGATATATCGCATGTCACAGAATTGCTTTTGTCAAGGGTGACCGACACGTGGCATCCACCGTAACGGAATGCCGTTAAGCTATCGGGTCCGGTTTTGGATCAGATAACCCGTTAACAGCCCCGACCGATGGGGATTTTCCACATGTAAAATCATCATTGGCTGGAGGAAACACGTGTCGGCTCATTGTTGGGACAGATGTCATCCACTCATTGGACCCAAGGCGCCTATGATACATCGACACGTGGCACGGCCCAACAGAGGCCCATTTCTGTGAAAAGGCCGGCCCGTTTGACTTGGTCAAAAGGTGGCGGTCTAGCCCATGGAAAGCCTGTTAACGGCCTGTTCGCATATAGCCCATTTATAGCCTGCTAACCCAGGGCACATTATGACCTCTCTGAATTAGGCCCGGTAGGGTCATTTGGGCTGTCCAATATGATTCCAGCCCGTTTTAACTTTCGGCCCATGTATGGCCCATGACGTCTTTCGGCCCATATGAGGCCCTTTGTAACTCTTGGACCATTAATGGCCTGTGGTGAAACTGGCCCGTAATGAACAATGTATCATTTTATACCCATTAACGACCCATTATTCCATTGGGCCATTTCCAGCCCAAGTTGTCTTTCGGCCTTCTCAGGGCCCATTTATTCTTGGGCTCATTTCCAGCATTCGGTTACTTACGGCCCGTTACTGTCATTTTTTGCTTGTGTGCCAAATTCAGCCCGTCGTTATAGTCGGCCCATTTGTGGCCCATTAATATGTTGGGCCGTTTTCATGTCAAAAAAACCTGTTGGGCTGTTTTCATAGAGTTATCAAATACGGCCTATTAACGGTCCGTTATGGTCCACAAATAGTACGACCGATGATTGGCGAAATGATGATACGCCCCGTAGAAGGCCCATGGATCCTACGGCCCGTAAAAGGCCCATGGATCGTACGGCCGACAGAAGGCCCATGGATTGTACGACCCGTAGAAGGCCCATGGATCCTACGGCCTGTAGAAGGCCCATGGATCCTATGACCCGTATAGAAGGCCAATGGATCCTACGGCCCGTAGAAGGACCATGGATCATATGGCCCACAGGAGGCCCATGGTTACAAAAGTTCGTGTGTTGCCATGATTATTTTGTCCTAGTTGCCAAAAATAGGTTATTGTGGCCACTAGAGAAACACAAAAAAAGAACTGCAGTGACTACAAGCAAACAACTAAACAAGACAATAAGGAAATAAATAAGCAAGAAATTAACGCTAGCCTATTACCGCTATCACACATATTACATCCACTGGGCATCAAAGTTCGCCACCAGTGCAAATATAGGTAACAAAGCAGCATATTACATACACTGTCCGTCAAAATTGGCCACCAGTGCAAATAAACGCGGCAGTAAAACAAGAGCATAACTGAAACAACTTTAGAAGAGCTCAAGAAACGTTATCCTGGGTATCCACCATGCTGGCAATAAGCTTAGCAAGCTTATTAGCTTTGTCCTGTTTGGCGCTAAAATCCTCCAACGCTTGTTGTTGCACCAGAAAGTATACATCTGGATGCTCCAGGGACTTCCCCAGTCCTTCCGCTTCTTGTTGCAGCACAGTTGATCGATGTCTTTCAGCTTGTAGTTGAGACTCAAGAAACTGAACTGATTCAGATAGTGAGTTTGAATAGCTTGTGCAAGCGGTAGTGGCCAGTAACTCGAACACTAAACCAAGACAGGACTTTGGGGATGTCTCATTGTCTTCAAGATAGTCTTCCTTAGCTGTTTTATCAGCTTTGTTGGAGACCAACAAGGATGTGTCACTATCCTGAACCTTATCTGCATTACTTCGTTTACCATTGCTTAATAAGGCACTCTTCCCCAATATCCTGTCAGCATTCTAAAAGAAGAAACAAGCAGACACATAACAGGTTTAGCATGTACTAGTATATGAAACTCATTTCGGTGAACCAGTTTCGAAGAAACAAGTAGACACATAACAGGTGGACAGGATTAAACTACCAAGTCTTCTATTGCCAAGTACTAGTACATAATAAAAGCATCAAACAAACATATATCTATGTCCTATGGTCACTTCATTGTCTTGCCAAATCAAAATAGGGACACGGTTCAAATCATATCAGTTCAAGACAAAGCAGCAATGAAAGAATACAAAGCGTGTGAAACTACACGACACAACAAGATTTCAGATGGGTACCACGGGTCTACATGTACAACAACACTATTGGCTCTGTTGTGATTCTAGTAATGTGCATGATATGAGAAGTCAACTGTATACACAACTGAAATTGAAATCAGTAGAGCTATTGATAAGAGCAAACCTGTTAAAGAAACATGCATGAACATACCTGTTGTGCCATTGGAGTTTCGATTGGATCCTTCAATTTAAAAATAAGTTTGTATGAGTAAATATAGTGATACAAGAGCAAAGGAGTATGCACGATAGCAATCATAGTTAAAAAAGGCGTGCCTAAGCGAGCGCTTAAGCGCGCCTAGGCTCTAGGCGTTGGCAAAACGCATTGCGCATAACTATGCTTAATCTATGCATAACTGCGCATAAGCATGCGCTTTGGTCAGCGCAAGGCGGTGGCAAAACACACAATTAACGCCTAGCACTTTTTTGAACTATGATAGCAATTGAATCTTAAATTAGAACAATTGTTCTTCAGGTTTAGGCACTTGTTCTACATGAACATAGTACAGTAAGATGCAAGAATATAGTACTTAAAAATAGAAAATGAGCTCATAGACCTTACCACATTCTTGGTTCGGGACCAGTACAGAATAAGGTGTTCCCAGTCATCGTCCAGTAAATGTGTCTTAGGAGAACGTAAGGGAATTTGATGAGTTTCTTTGCTGGTGAAGTATGTTTTCTTTAGGTAATTCCGATACTACCACCAAGCATTCTTGAAGATAGCAGAGGTATTAGCACATGTTACCTCATCCTGAATTTCCAAATCGGTCCTTCTCTATAGAGAAAAATGGGAAAAATTTGTTGTATTATAACCATCATGGAGGTAGGATGTATGGGACAAAGCAAAGTAATTGCCATGAATAACATTACTTACACATAACTCCTAGACAAACACCTGCAATTGGCATTTTCCTTCATCTTCAGTATAATATTTCCAAGATGGGAAGATACACACATACGATTTAACAACATCAAATGCAATAGATGCTAACTACGACTAGCTGGTTGTGCTTCCTCCACAGGAATAGGCATACTAACTGGTGGAGTTGGGGTTTGCCATGGTAGTACTAGCCCTTTGGGCAGTGGAGTTGCCTTACTAACTGCTCTTGTTTGGGAGCTTTGTGGTGGAGATGGTGCTGTGTCAACAGGAACTGGGTTACTATCTGCTGGGGTTGGGTTTAGATTGGGTGAAGCTGGTTCTCTGTCCATCGTAGTAGGGGTACAATCTGCGAGAGTTTGGGTTATGTGTGGTAGGGTTGGTTCTCGTGCATGTACAACCGGGGTGCTATCTCCACTAAGAGGTAGCACTGTTTTATTTGAAGACCGTGTTTTTAGTCCGCTAGATACTGGCATCACCCGCTCCAATTCAAATGGCTGATAAACAGGAAACATAGTTGAATGTACAAACATTGTATGAGAGACAGGTGCAATAGATAGTGTGGAAAAAAGAGGGCATGAAATAGTTGACATGTATATTGTTTAACTAAAATGGATAGCATGACATAATTTCACATATATGATGTCTATCTAAACTGGATAGCATAGCATACCATAATTCAAAGATATGATGCATAACTAACCAGGATCGCATGGCATAATTCACCTACATGTTATCTAAGTAATCAGGATCGCATCATTTAATTCACATATGTGATTCCTATGCTAAACAAAGGGCATTCGATATGATGTGTGAACTAAGAACATGGTGTTGAATATTGTGTATATGATGTCTAAACTATGCAATGCAAGACACCATATGCATGATATGAGCAGTATAACTGTGCCAAGTTAGAGCATACACCTCGGTGGGGGAATAGGACCAGTCATCTGTCTCTGAATCCATCTCTAGGGAGCTATCGGGACCCAACAAGAGATCTGCTTCGACAGGTAGCCCTGTCTGCTCTGAAGGCCTTGTTTTCACTCCAGATTTTCCATCTCCCACCCAAATGGCCGATTCACAGGAAGAGTAGTTTAATGTACAAACATTGTCGACAAATGGAAATGTAATGAAGAAAAGGATGGGCAAGATATCATTCAAATATATGATGTCTGGTTAAACAGGATGGCATTGCACATTTCACATATATTACGGCTGGCTAAAAGACATGAGACTGCATAATTCCCACATATGATATAGAAACTAAACAGGTGGCATTACAGAACATGTCTAAACTAAGCAGATGGCATATATGATGTCAAAAGTAGGCACTGCAAGGCAACATATGCATAATATGACTAACATCATCATGCCAAGGTAGAGAAAACACCTTGGGGGGTAAATAGGAGTGGTCAGCGGCGTTTGAATCCGCCTTAGAACAGATATCTTCCTCTAGATTACAATCTGGAGAGGGATGGGGAGGGTTTGCTATTGAACCCACCATGGAGCGATGTATGCATGACATTGTATTGCCGCACAAAACTCTTCTCTTTTTCTCTACATGTTCAACATGATTGTGTACAATATCTGACATGCATACGAAAAAATATGGTGAGATTATGTAAGGATAGCATGCAGAAATTTAGAGTGATGGTAACAACCAGTGGATGGATCCAAAAATAATGATAGAAGGATGATGATTGCTTTAATTTATTAAAAAGACAGATGATGATTGCTTTACTATTTGTTTCCCACCCAAGATGAAGAACATAGGCATACCCTAGGTGAACCAGATATTAGACAGAGATACTATTCATCGCTTCCTCGATATGTGCCCCACAACTAATTTAGAACTCAAGTTTGAACATTAATTTAGACCTGACTTGGAGTCCAAGAGGTGAATAGGACGATAAAGTAGCAGGTAATTTTAAGCAATGCATAACATAAGCAGAAACAAAAGAGTGCGACCTCTCTTGTGGACCCGTGTAGTCCTTAGGTTCATCTGCTGAGTCGATGATGGTGATGCCGTTGCGGTGGGTGCCGATGGCAGGGAAGGATATCTGAGGTGGCGAAAGACAGTCAGGAGTCGTGATGTCTGGTTTGGTGGATGCTTCTGTCAATGGAGCAGCTCAGGTGAGGTGGACGACATCGCGGCAGGAGCAAGACAAACCACACAAAGCTCCCTTCGACACCTACCTGTAACTGAAGTAATTATGTAAGGGCTCATTTGGCTTGCATGATTCTAAAAACGCAGGGATAGGAAAAACACCAGAATAGGATAGGAATGCACATGGTAAATAGAACATTTGTAAACACAGGATTTCTGTCAACTTGGGTGTTTGGTTTACATGAATTGGAAGAGCAGAGGAATGCAAAGAAACATGGCCAAAATAAAGTGAAACCATATGGAAGCGTGTACAGTTAGAATGTTATTCTGCCACTAATGCACTTGGTCTTGTTTTCATGCATAGGATTTTGAAAAGTAGGTCCAGGTGGATGTTTTGCTTCATTCCTTTCAACAAAATGCATGAATAATTGAATAGTAGAGTGCCATTGGAAAATTCCCTATTGCTATGTTTTTCCGTTGAACCAAAATAGCCCTAATGGATCGACATGAATGTATAGTAATAAGTGATGCAACAAGTGTACAACCTCTTTGCCGTAGCCGTGTCGACCTCAGCATCATTTGGTTGGTCGCTGAAGCAGTTGAGGCAGAGGTGGCTATCGGAGGTGTGGAGGTAGATCTGAGGAATCTGTAGATGGCATCTAGGGCACTGCTCTATTGTGATGGATTGTTCTATCATTGGAGCAGCTCTGGTGAGCCGTAAGACGTCCAGGCTGAAGCAGCACAAGACAGACATAGTCAATCTCAAGTGGGATTCTAATAGCATCTCCAATACATGATGTACAATTTACATCACCAAAAACCACCTGACTACAACAGATGAGGTAAAAACTGTTGACTCTGAACTTAACTGTCAAATCTGAAATTTACTGTGGAACCTCAATGTTAATGTCGAAACTGAACGCAATGGTAGCAGAGAGGCACTTGACATGTAGTTTAGGGAGGGCCTGCAGTTCATCTTCAACATGCACCTCCCTGAGCCTCCAGCCACCACCGGCCGAACCGCCGGCCCCAGCACCGCCTCGCCGCCCCGAAACAACTCCCCACCGCCGGTCCCCCGCCGCCCCAGCCAGCCCTCTAGGCCCCCCGCCCCCACCCTGAACCCTAAGATAGATAGTGGGGTACATCTTCGGCGAGCCCTTGTCCCTGCTGCGG
>NC_041389.1:558249620-558283634 GCF_002162155.2 Triticum dicoccoides
ACCCCCACCCCCTAAAAATCGACCGACCCAAAAGTCGATTCAGTTGACTGAAGTATAGCTAAATCGGAGCAGAGCAGTAGCACGAGCGAGGGGAAGAGCAGCAGCAGCAGCGCGAGCGAGCAAGCGAGAGCCGGAGCTGCAACAGCTGGGCGAGCGAGCGATCGAGCGAGAGCCGAAGCAGCAGCAGCAGCACGAGTGAGCGAGCGAGAGCCGGAGCAGCAGATCCGGTTGGTATGGCCGCCGCCACCGGAGGGGCCTCGCACTGGGGGAGAGCCGCCGTGGAGATGTCGCCCGCGGCGCCGGCTTCAAGGTAGCCGCTCCATGGGGGTGCGGGATGGAGCACCGTCGGTGCCGGGAGGTCGAGTTAAGAAGAAGGTGCGATGCGATGAGTGTACAACCTCTTTGGTGGCGCCGAGTAGGCCTCGGCTTTGTACGGGGACTCGGTGAGGATGCTGCGGTTCCGGTGGAGCTGGTTAAGGCGTCTCTGTGGGGATGGAGCAGCCACGATAGACGAGGCGATCATCGGAGCAGCTCCTTGGAGGTGGAGGATGGGGCGGCTGAACCGCTGGGGCAACGAGATGGACGACGGATCCTCATCTGGGGAGGTGGATGAGGGACGTCAAGCTATTCCGGTGGACGATGTTGTCGGGGAAGAGGCTCTGGCTGGGTAGCGGTGATGTGGCGTACGGAGGAGGGTGGGGTTTCATGGCTGGAGTGGAGAGGTTATAGCGGCCTAGGATTTCGAAGGGAGAAAAGGAGGCGATGGGAGGGGGTGAACCATGACTTAGGGATGCGCTTGTCGAAAATGTAGGGTGTGTTACAAAAGTACCCCCCATCGATTTGAACTAGCGGCCCTTTCGGCTCGGTGTTAGAAGGGGGATTTCGCGTGTCGGGATTTGGCAGCTGGAGGGAGTTTTCCGCGCGTTGTAGTTTCGGGATAGCAAGGCGCAGGTTGTGAAGGTGCCAGTTTTGGGAGCACGGTATCTGAATTTTCGGGATATAACAAGGGGCGGGTTGAATTTTAGGGACAAGCATAACATGTAATATTGTACTTGTACGTACCAAATCAATTCGCACTTCCCTCAACCTAAAAGAAAACCAAAAAAATAAAACTATTCACACCACACAAAGAGAGAGTCTTGCCCCATTTTACTATACAAATGCTATTCAAAGCTACTCCCTCCTTCCATATATATAGGGCCTAATGCATTTTTCGATGCTAACTTTGACCAAATATTAGAGCAATAATATATAACATGCAACTTACACAAAGCACACCGTTAAATTCATGTGTGCAAGGAGCTTTCAATGATATAATTTTCACATTGTGCATGTCATGTACTATTAATCTTATCAATAGTCAAAGGCGGTCTTAAAAAACGCATTACGCCCTATATAGATGGAAGGAGGGAGTCTGAATCCATGTTATGTCTAATTAAAGTTTTTCGCTTGCTGTATAAAGCATGTAACCTACTCATACCAAAATTTTAGTGCATTCCAAATGTCTATACTACCGCTGCAATTCGAACTAAATTTGAATTCGTTTATCTATTTCAATAAGAATCTACAATCATGATTGTTGCCAACTTCAACCATCATTCGTGTATTACCTTAATAACACACCACATGATTACTATAGAGATAGATATGAACTATGTGTACTACATGAACTCGAATTCTATTTTTTGAATACACTTGATATTGATTCCAAATAATAGTACATTTGATGTGCTAACTATATATTCATAATCTAAACCATGTTCCATACGTACATCGTGTTTATCACACAAAGTATAGTGCCCCGCCCCCTACATTATGACAAGTATTTAGACCTGAGCTGCAAAAGCCACACATTAGCCCAAATTATAATCAATGTTCTATATATTATACGTAGTACTAGCAAGATGCCCATGCATTCCACAGAACATCAACATGACCAAGGGGAGGCCTAATTTGCAAATATGGAGAGGGGTGTGGGTATCTTTTTCAAAATTGTCATAGTTTCCTTCCTATCCGCCAGATATAAATCGGACGGCCTATATTGCAGGATGGCAGGCACACCATCATCAACAACTCTGTTTTTTATAAGAGTAGAGATAAAATATATTATATGTAGTATAACATGTTCATAATCACACCATGTGTATCACCGTTATATATATTCACACATGTGTTAGTTTAAAACACTATGATAAATTCTTCAAATATCCGAATTCGCTTTTTATAATGAAGTATGATCTCTATTCGTCTTTTACACCCACACAATCCTCTTATCTTTGTAGCTAGAGCTAACTTTCTCTTGTGCATGCACACGCCCGCATCCCTCTCACCCTCCCTCGGCATTCTCTAGCTTCATCGCGCAAATTTGTCTTTTCACTTTAGGTCGTTCACCCACGGTGTGTGTAGGCCCCCCAACTCCTTCTTTACGACACACATCGAGCAATATGCCTCTCTAGCGAGGTGTGCCTAGCACAAACACAAGCTTCCCCTATTCTCTTATCACCGTCCATGCCTCACTCCCACCACTCTTTTCATCGATCTCGTACTCGCACACTCCTTCCCCCTCGATATAGTATGCCTCTCGCACCATCTCTTAGATGCATCCCTCTCTCTCTCTATCCTTCTCCCCGTGCCTCATTTGCTTCTAACACACACATGCATGTATACTGATCGATCTCCCAACATATACCTAGGTCGACTTTAACTATCCCCCCCGCCCCGTCGATCGACGTACCTCACAAGTTATGTCTCTCCTTTCTCTGACAAAGGACGATTGATCTTCCTATGTAGTTATGTCTCCTTACCACAGCCATATCGTCCCCCCTCATCATTCGTGCATGCCTCCTGACCCGTCTCTCACATGCACGTGCACAGACAGGCAGCCATCCCCTCTCTTATTGATATTGCAGGCGTGCCCTCCATTTGTCTAGCAAGCCTATCCCACCATTTGTTAGAAGCAACTCCACTACCAACCCCTCCAACACTCTAGCTCTGTCTCTCTCCTAACCTTATTCCTCTCCTACACATATGCATGGATGCCGATCGATCTCCCTTAATACATGAGGTAGATCGATCTCCCTTAATACATGAGGTAGGCCTCTCTCCTCCTCCACACATATACCAGCCATTGTACCTCTATAGTTAATTAGGCCTCCCTCCCCCCCACCACACACCGATAGTCGAGCGCTGTAGGTAGGTATCCATGCTACAGAGACAAACTGCACCTGTCCCCTCTCACGTTCCAGTAGGCCAGACACTCTATATCTTTGACGTGGGCACACACAAATTCGATGGCACTCTTTATCGATCACGCGCGCGCACACACACACATCATCCCTCTCTTCGATTCTATGGACACCTCAAGCCAATGATACCTCCACTCTCTTCTCATGGATCGCCCCCTCTATATATATGATATATCCAGGACTCTATTTCACACACATTGCATAGGTTATATTTTTTGATTGACCCCCCGCCCCAAAAAAACTCTCACGAACCCACACACTATATCTCTCTATGTTTGTATCTCTCTCACACGACCGCATGTAGGTGGTGTACGTATACAAGAAGAGAATAGGTGCACCGTGCACGTACTCACGTTCCGTGCCCAGCGACACCCGCGCGGGTACACGGTGGAGCTCATTTCTGTATGAAATGGCAGCCCACGTGCTAATTTGAACACGTGTAGCGGTTGTTTACCTACGGACGTCGTGTACCACACGTGCACGAAAAAAAGTTCGACTTGATGCGTTGGCGCATTATTTTTAAATAAAGTTATATCGCTCAATGGCACGTACACAGAATATAAAATGATTTTTATGGAGAAAAAGGTAGTCCGCTCTGATACGTCTCCAACGTATCTATAATTTTTATTCTTCCATGCTATTATATTACCCGTTTTGGATGTTTATGGGCTTTACTTTACACTTTTATATCATTTTTGACACTAACCTACTAACCGGAGGCCCAACCCGAATTGCTGTTTTTTTGCCTATTTCAGTGTTCTGAAGAAAAGGAATATCAAATGGAGTCCAAACGGAATGAAACCTTAGGGAGTGATCTTTTTGGAACAAACGTCATCCGGGGGACTTGGAGTGGACGTCAAGCAACAGAGGAGGCGGCCACGAGGGTGCCCGGCGAGGGAGTCCTGGTTTAGGGGGTATCCGGAGAGCCGGACTATATACATCGTCCGGACTATTGAAGTGTGGAGATACAAGACTCAAGACTCTGGCCCGTGTCCGAATGGGACTCTCCTTTGCGTGGAAGGCAAGCTTGGCGATCCGGATATTATGTTTCCTTCCTTGTAACCGACTCCATGTAAACCCTAGCCCTCTCTGATGTCTATATAAACCGGAGAGGTTGGTCCTTAGAAGGCCGATCACAATTACAATCATACCATCATAGGCTAGCTCTTAGGGTTTAGCCTCTATGATCTCGTGGTAGATCTACTCTTGTACTACTCATATCTTCAATATTAATCAAGCAGGAAGTAGGGTTTTACCTCCATCGAGAGGGACCGAACCTTGGTAAACATCGTGTCCCTTGCTTCCTATTACCATCAGCCTAAGACGCACAGATTGGGACCCCCTACCCGAGATTCGCCGGTTTTGACACCAACATTGGTGCTTTCATTGAGAGTTCCTCTGTGACGTCGCTGCAAGGCTTGATGGCGCCTCCAATTGTCAACAGCATGGTCCAGGAGGAGACTTTGCTCCTCGGACAGATCTTCGTGTTCGGGGGCTCCGCACTACGGGCCAATTTGCTTGGCCATCTGGAGCAGATCGACAGCTACGCCCCTGGCCACCAGGTCAGGTTTGGAAACTTAAACTACACGGCGGATATTCACGGAGACTTGATCTTCGACGGATTTGGGCCTATGCCAGGAGCACCGAACAGTCACGATGGCACGGCTTAGACCTGCCGTCGGACGATGCTCGGGATATCACCCCTTCAATAAAAGCCTCGAATCTAAATCCGGAGCAGGTTGCGTTGCCTAAGGGCGGAGGGGTGGACCCCGCCCCACAGGCCGCACACTCATCGGCATTGGGGCCGAATACAGGTCTCACCTTTGTGGAAGCCTGTAACCCCGGGCCCCCGGACTCGTATCCGGTTGTTGGTTCCGGTCCGCACACCCTCGAGCCACCCGAGCTAGGTTGGGCTTCGGTAATGGAGTTTACCGCTGCGGACATCTTCCAGCACTCGCCCTTTGATGACATGCTGAACTCATTAAAATCTCTCTCATTGTCAAGAGGCTCTGGGCTGAACTATGTCTGGCTTGAGAGGGACGCATGCGACGAAGGAATTCGCTGCCCACCCACCACCCACTTCATTGCCACGGTCGACGATTTAACCGACGTGCTTGACTTCAACTCCAAAGACATCGACGGTATGGACGACGATGGAGGAGAAGTACAGGAGCCACCGCTCACAGGGCGGTGGACGGCCACCTCCTCATACGATATATACATGGTGGACACTCCGAAGGAAACCAATGGCGACGAGGCAACGGAGGATAACCCGTCAGGGGGGAAAGCAAAGCATGGGCGTCTTCGGCGCCGCTCCAAGCCCCGCCACATCAATACCGGCCCCGGAGATGAAAGCAATCCGGATGGTGCCAAAGAGGAATACAACCCTGATCATCCTACCTTCAAGCAGTCCGGACCGGCCATGGTGGGATACTTGGAGAGGGACAACTATACACCCTATCATGGAATTGTCACATCAGATGTCCTAGTGAAAGGACTTAGTCATAGGGCCATCGCAACTAGGAAGCTTGAAGGGGTTAATTAGGACAAGAGACACGAGAGGTTTATACTAGTTCGGCCCCTTACGATGAAGGTAAGGCCTACATCTAGTTGGGTTGGTATTGCTTGATGTTTCGATGACCAGGGAGAGAGATATGCTATGCCCGGTTCTCGATGAGTTGTTTCTTACCCTAAGCCGCCAGCGGGTCGCCCCCTTATATACACGGGTCGGCGCCTTGCGGCTTACAGAGTCCCGACTGGCTCATAAACAGTGTCCGGCTCGGTGACTAGTTAAATCTACCTTATGATACAAGTCATGCCATTATGGCGGTTTACTACGACGGGCCTCAAGTCGCTGGTGGGCTTTAGACACTTTATTGAACCGCCATCTTCATGCTTGGTCTTGGGCTTCTTTCTGATGGATCTTCTTTGCGTAACCCGGCCCCTCCTGGGCGGCTTACACAAATAGTTATATCCCCAACATTAGGCCCCAGATTGAGTTGAACCGGTTCATGTCAATCTTAAAACACCTTAAGAAATAAACCTTCAGCCTTCTGCCTGTGCAAAGGTTTTTAACCACCATGAAGTCATCTTATGGATCTGCGTTAGCCCGTCGTGACGTCATCTTTACTTAAATTCATATTTTACTCTGCCATATCCTCCAACGGATCTTTGCTTTTACTGACTGTTCCGAAAACCGAGGCGTCGGGGCCGCTGGATAATGATGTTTAGTCTCCTCGTTTCTCGCATCGTCTTAGTCGGTCTTCCCTTATAAATAGGCACAACCTAGGTCTTCCATTCTCCCCCTTTTGGTCATCCTCTTCCTCTCGCTGTCTCTCTGTTACTCGAGCTCCGCCGCCGCCGCCGCGAAGCTCCTCGTCTTCACCGACTCCGGCCGCTACATCAACCTGATCCCGACCAGAAAAAACAACAACGACGGACCTCCGCAGCCAGTCTGCATCTGTGAGTTCCCCTCTTCCCCTGTTTTTAGATCTGCATTAAGGCTTCTTCGAGTTCGTCGACGTTCGTAATCGCCTGAGTCAAACCCTTGATAGTTTTTATCTCCAATGCCCCCTTTTGATCTTCAGATAGTGTAGAACAGTTGAGGTGGTTATTTCACACCCGTTTCCAACTGCAAATAGATCCCTTTCCGTCGCACAGAGGCCTCGTTCGAACCCGTGAACTTCATCTGTGCCAGTCCTAGGTCTAGAAATTTTTCTTTTCAGAACAGCCGTTTGATCCAAAATAATAGCCGCAACTTGTGAAACCTGTTTGTTCCACCCTTAAATAAAAAACCGCCTCTGTCGAATTTGTTTAACCACGATTGTCCATGTGTCCGGTTTAAATAAATGATACTGATCTGTCAACCTTGCTTGCTTCTCGCGACTTAAGAAAATTTAACTGCCCTTGATACCTGTAGCGGCTTAAATATTACTGCATAGTTACCCATATATCATTAGGCCCCTTCTTAAGCCGCCATCTTGAATAAACTTAAAATGTTTTTCTCCGGGTTAAATTTGAACCAAAACCTCTTATTTTGTCATAGGCTTCAATTTACGTAATGTCAACCAAGGCTCGCAAAGCTCCCGTGACCTGCAACTGGGTCAAATCCACTGTTACAGAGAGCACTTTGTCTGATTTTGTGAAATCCGACCATCTGCCCAAGACGAAGGAGGTCATGTCTTATCGTTCTCCTAACCCGTCAGAGGAGTAGCCTCAACCCAAAAAGGGGGAGGTAATCGTGTTTACTGATCACATGAACTGGGGCGTCGCTCCACCCAGTTCAAAATTCTTCAGGGATGTTTTGCATTTCTTTGACCTCAGACCTCAAGACATCGGGCCCAATTCCATGTCAAACATTTGCAACTTACAAGTCTTTTGCGAGGTGTACCTTGGAGAAGAGCCCAATATACTTTTATTCAGAGAGCTATTCTATTTAAACCGGCAGAATGAACGTGCCAATGGGCCCAGTCTTGAACTCGGTGGCATCTCGATTCAGCGGCGGAGAGACTGCCTCTTTCCTTATGCTGAACTGTTGAGTCACCCAAAGGATTGGAATCAGACGTGGTTCTACTGCCAGGACACTTCTCCGGCTGAGGAAAATCCTCTGCCCGGCTTTCGCGCCCTGCGCCTTGAGTCCAACCACCCGCTGCTGGATAAACTGACTGCTGTTGAACGTCTGCCACTTGCTCCCCCCATTAGAAAAATCAAAGCTCTTTTGGGAAATGGCTTGGAAGGCATCGACCTGGTCCGAGTCTAGGTTACTTGGCGAGTGCTTCCGTTAAGCCGCCGTGCCGGCTTAATGTGCACTTACTCCGGCGAGAAGGATGACCCACTGCGTCATAGCCCCGATGACTTACCAGAGGATGTGGTGGAGGCCATGACCCAAACGTTGTTGAAAGAAGGCATGGTGATTAGTAATGCCTTTGGCTTACTTCCCTTCTGCAAGAAGAACCCGACCCCTGCTGTGAGTCATCAACCTCAATGAATACTCTTTACCATATTACATCTTACTTTTAATCATAACCCCTTATCATTTTTCACAGGCCGATGACAACTTCTGGAAGGTCAAATATGACCATGAGGCGGCCAAACAAACCAGAGCGGCAAAAAGAGCCGAAAGGAAAGCCACCAAAACAGGAACTTCAAGGAAGAAAAAGCCAAGCACTTCAGATTTATTCAAATTGGACGACACTTCTAATGATGAAGAAGAGGTAATTCTTAACTCTCTTGACTCTTTTGTCATTATTTTTTTTGACATTCTATCCTTTCAGGAGGATACGAGGTAACTATAATCTCCTCCGACTCAGAGCCTTTGCCAAAGCAAAAAATCCGAAGGGTGACCCGGAAAGTAAGATTTTCACATCCTCTAGCTTATCAAGATCCTCAATTTTTTTTGAAGCAACAACAGTTTGAAAGCCGGAGGCAGACCCGGAACAGCAAGGATGTAGAGCTCTCCTCCGGCTTACCTGACATAACCAGGAAGCGTCGGACTGAGGTTATCTCCGATTTACGTTCTGTTTTACCTTTGGCGGGTTTAATTCACCAACCTCTCAATTCATCTGACTCCAATTATCAGGATACCTCTCCTTCCTCCGGCGAGTCTATGCAATCTAACATTTCGACTTTCAAAACTGCCCCCGGGTAACATATTTTTGTTTACCTTATGCTTTACCTTACCCATGCTTTTGTACTCATCCTTCTGCCTTTGTCCACATCATGCAAGTGAAGCCCAGTAACAGGGCAAAAAAGAGTAAGCCATCCCGAGACCCGGTTGTGACTGAACCGGAGCTTGGCACGACTGCTCCTGATAGTTCTACCCATCAGCCGCCGCCTGAACTAGCCTACGACATTCCAGCACCAACCTTTGATCCACCCGCCGAAGATACTCTCAACAGCTTTGATAATCCAGAAGCTCCTAGCCCGGCCAAGACAATTGATCCAGACGTTCAAATTCTAAAGACTCACTTTGTTGATCCAGGGCGACCCACTGTCCTTGCCAAGTGTTCTGCTAAGGAGGAACTTCTGGAATGCCGAAAGGCCAAGCTAGACATTGCTGACTATACTCATTTAAGTATTGGAGATATAGTCTCTGGCTATCTCAATCAAGTACATAGCAGCCGTGACCTGGAAATTGACATGGTGAAGCAAATACAGCAAAAATCTGAGGTATGACTGATGCTACTTTTCCGAATCATACTTACTGTATCAGCCCCCAAGTCTATTGCTTATGAATAAATATGCTGTAGACTTAGAAAACTACTTAGCACTGCTTTGTCCGGTTTAGAAAGAATATATTTAACCCGGTTGTAACATGATACTTTAAACTTGCGATACACATTAGCCCCCAAGTGTCAAGCATCTTTGCTTGCAAAGTGCTTGAGACTTAATTTCCATGAGCCAACATTGTAAGTTTAAAATTCTTCAGCACGCATTATAGCCCCCAAGTGTCAAGTATCTTTGCTTGCAAAGTGCTTGGGACTTAATGTTATCTTACCATGATTCGGATTATAACCCGACATTAATGCAGGCCACCATAAGTCAATTTGAGTCGGAGACTGCTGCCCTGAAGAGCCGCCTGACAGCTCAAGAATTTGAAATTCAAAAGGCCAACTCAAAATTTGAATTCAGTGTCTCTGAACAAGAGAAGTTGAAGAAGAATTTTGAGGTGGAGAAGAAAATCTGGGCTGATGAAAAAGCTTCACTGGTGACCCGGGCTGAGACGGCAGAGGCATTACTTGCAGAAGCAACAGCGGAGCTATCCGGCTTAAAGCGCCAGATATCTCAAATGGTCTCAGCAATCTTTGGTAAGTTACTCATATAAACTTTAAACCTTGCAAACCTCCTTTCAATGATTACTTCAATTGTAAACTCCGGCTCACTTTATGTTTAATAATGCAGGCCCTAGGAGCACAAACCTTAAGCAGAATATGTTGATCAAGCTGAAGGCGGTTTATACTCTTGTGGAGCAGCTCTACACCGGGTCACAACGTGCTCTGGCCATCGTAGCTTTATCAGATGACATTCCTTACCTCCTGCAAGACGTGCTGAAACGGCTTGCTTCACTACCTCAACGGGTCCAAGATCTAAGGCGGGCGTCCGCAAGAGCCGGGGCCATAGCTGCGTTGAGCCGGGTGAAAGCATGGATTCCGGAACTAGACCCGGCCGACCTCGCTCTTGGATACCCCAGTCTGAAAGAAGATGGGACCATATTTGATGAACATGACTTCACCGCCTGTGTTAAAGATATACGCCCCGTGGCTACTCTTATCGGGAACGATACTGATCTTACCAAGTATCAGCCGGGCTATGACAGCGAGAATCGGAGAATCCCAACACCTCCCTATGATGAAGTCAGCCTGATTCCTCCAACTCGTAAGCATACCTTTGCCCTGAAGTGGATCCAGCCGGTTTAATAGATGATGAAGCCGAGTTTGAAGCCTTGAGTGGCATTGACTGGGCCTCGTCAACCTTCCAGGACAAAGCAGCCGACGAAGAGGCGGAGAAGGACAACCCGGAAGCTTCAAGCCCACCAAGGGAGTGAACCACCAGGCATTTATGACTTTGCAAACAATGCTTCATTATTCAGACTCGGAGAGTCTTGTAATAGGGTAGAAAAAACTTCTCAATTTTGTCATGCCTTCGCACATGTTTATGGCACTTAATACTTTCGTAAGCCGCCATCACTATATATTTCCAGCTTATGTTGATATTTTATTTCCTTGATGTTACATTTGCTTGCCTTATCCTACATATAAAACAAGCAAAATTCCCTTAGTGGTTTATCGCATCGGGGGTCACATAAGGTATTGATAACCCAGAGTGCGAACCAAAACATCATATAAAGGCCAGGTTATGATTATAATTGTTTAAACATAATCACAATAGTATACTTGCGATCCTTTTGATGATCTCTCCTGCTTATATGATTTACACCATGCGGGTAAATTCAACTCCTGAAGGTTGGAACATATAATGTTCACTTGGCACTCAATAACCTGGGGTGATCAATATTAAGCCGGAAGAACAAAAAACCATCTCATAGTGCTTTCAAGAAGGTCTCAAGATAGTCAACTAATTATGTTTATGAAATATAATGGATAATAAACAATATTCAAAGGCTTCTGATTCGAATACGATCAGTAAACCATTCCAAAGGGGATAAGCTAAGATTCGTATACGATCATATAGCCCCCAGTGGCTTTGGCGATGCCGATCAAGTGGGTATCGACAGCTATGTTCTCTTTGGTTCGAATACGACCTATGTTTGAACAAGAAGCCCCCAAATGACCATAAGAGTTGTTTAATGATGCTGATTCGAATACGATCCACGTCAGACCTAAAGGGGTTAAGCTATGATTCAAATATGATCAAGAAGCCCCCAAATGGGTTTGGCAGTATGCCGATCAAATGAGTATCGACAGCTATGTTCTCTTTGGTTCGAATACGACCTATGTTTGAACAGGAAGCCCCCAAGTGATCATGGCTAGATTCAGGTATGATCATAAGGCGGACCAAAGGGAAAGCCGGATTCAGATATGATCCGCTCCATGTTGGTAGTTTCCACCACCTGATAAAGAAGACATATAGACATTTTGAGGGTAAAAAAAGGACAGAGGCCCTGCTTTATTGCTTTTTATAATATATACATCATCAAAATATATACATGTTGAGAGTCGATGGCTCAAGTATAGTAAGGCCAAAGATGGGCGATATTCCACGACCGGCGGGTCTCCTCCTCCGACTTACATGAGTCTTTGTGCTCTCGAACATCGATGAGGTAGTATGACCCGTTGTTCAGATTCTTGCTGACCACAAAGGGTCCTTCCCAAGGAGGGGATAGCTTGTGCATATCATACTGATCCTGGATGAGCCGGAGCACTAAGTCGCCTTCCTGAAAGGTTCTGCTTCTAACCCGGCGGCTGTGATAGCGGCGCAGGTCTTGCTGGTAAATCTCCGAGCGGGCTATTGCCAAGTCTCGCTCCTCATCCAACAAATCAAGTGCATCCTGACGAGCTTTTTCATTATCAGCCTCAACGTAAGCTGCCACGCGGGGTGAGTCGTGTCGGATGTCACTTGGCAGGACTGCCTCGGCTCCATAGACCATGAAGAAAGGTGTGTAACCCGTGGATCTGTTAGGCGTAGTGTTGATGCTCCACAGTACAGAGGGTAACTCCTCCACCCAACAACCCGGAGTCCATTGTAAAGGGACCAAGAGCCGTGGTTTGATACCCTTCAGGATCTCCTGATTAGATCTTTATGCTTGACCATTGGATTGAGGGTGAGCAACAGCCGAAACATCAAGCCAGATATGTTCTCGTTGACAGAACTCTTCCATAGCATCCTTGGAGAGATTAGTGCCATTATCATTTATGATGCTGTGTGGAAAACCAAAACGAAAGATCACCTTTTTGATGAACTGAACCGCTGTAGATGCATCACACTTACTGACCGGCTCTGCCTCGACCCACTTTGTAAACTTATCCACTGCCACCAGGAGGTGTGTCTTTTTATCCTTAGACCTCTTGAAAGGTCCAACCATGTCAAGCCCCCAGACCGCGAACGGCCAAGTAATTGGAATCATCCTCAACTCTTGAGCCGGCACATGAGCTCGTCGTGAGAATTTTTGACATCTATCACATTTGCTGACTAGATCCTCTGCATCAGCATGAGCCGCCAGCCAATAGAAACCATGACGTAAAGCCTTGGCTACAAGAGATTTTGAGCCGGCATGATGACCACAATCTCCTTCATGGATCTCACGAAGTATCTCTTGACCCTCCGCAGGTGACACACAACGTTGAAATGCCCTAGTGACACTGAGGTGATGTAACTCGCCATGAACAATCGTCATAGATTTGGACCGCCTGATGATTTGTCTCGCAAGGTCTCATCCTCAGGCAACTCTCCTTGGGTCATATAAGCCAAATATGGCACTGTCCAATCCGGGATGACGTGAAGGGCAGCCACCAGCTATGCCTCTGGGTCTGGCACTGCTAATTCTTCCTCTGTAGGTACCTTGACAGAAGGATTATGCAAAACATCGAGAAAGGTGTTAGACGGCACTGGCTTACGCTGAGATCCCAACCGGCTTAACACATCGGCCGCCTCATTCTTCCTTCGATCAATGTGCTCCACTTGATAACCTTTGAAGTGCCCAACCACATCATCTACTTCACGATGGTAAGCCGCCATAATGGGATCCTTGGAGTCCCACTTGCCTGACACCTGTTGAGCCACGAGATCTGAGTCGCCCAAGCACCTTACCCGGCTCAAGTTCATCTCTTTGGCCATTCGGAGTCTGTGGAGCAAGGCCTCGTACTCAGCTGCATTGTTAGTACAAGGAAACATAAGCTGGAGCACATAACAAAACTTTTCACCTCAAGGGGAAGTTAAAACAACTCCAGCCCATGAGCCTTCTAACTGCCTGGACCCATCAAAGTGAATAGTCCAATATGTGTTTTCTGGCTTCTCCTCAGGTGCCTGCAACTCTGAACAATCATTGATAAAGTCCACCAAGGCTTGATGTCGGTGTCAAAACCGGCGGATCTCGGGTAGGGGGTCCCGAACTGTGCGTCTAGGCGGATGGTAACAGGAGACAAGGGACATGATGTTTTTACCCAGGTTCGGGCCCTCTCGATGGAGGTAAAACCCTACTCCTGCTTGATTAATATTGATGATATGGGTAGTACAAGAGTTGATCTACCACGAGATCAGAGAGGCTAAACCCTAGAAGCTAGCCTATGGTATGATTGTTGTTCGTGCTACGGACTAAAACTCTCCGGTTTATATAGACACCGGAGAGGGCTAGGGTTACATAGAGTCGGTTACAATGGGAGGAGATCTTCATATCATATCGCCAAGCTTGCCTTCCATGCCAAGGAAAGTCCTATCCGGACACGGATGAAGTCTTCAATCTTGTATCTTCATAGTCCGGGAGTCCGGCCAAAGGTCACAGTCCGGCCATCCGGACACCCCCTAATCCAGGACTCCCTCAGTAGCTCCTGAACCAGGCTTCAATGACGACGAGTCCGGCACGCAAATTGTCTTCGGCATTGCAAGGCGGGTTCCTCCTCCGAATACTTCATAGAAGATGTTGAACACAAGGATAGTGTCCGGCTCTGCAAAATAAGTTCCACATACCACCGCAGAGAGAATAATATCTGCACAAATCTAATCTGCTGACGCATTCCGCAGCGTGACATCATGCCATGGCCAAGCCTTTATTCGAATCGTTTTATTGTTTTACCTCAGCGTGTTTAGCGAGGCGGTTTCCTTGGCACGTCTTGTCAAAGCAGAGATCATGTCCCCTTATTCCAGGATTCTCATCAATACAACCGTGGGTAACCCAACCGTGCCTTTGGTATGACTCCCTAATTGAAAGCAAGTCCCAAACGGTTACGGGTAGGGCTCTTGGTATTCAACCCCTTTATAAAGAGACCAAGGCTCGACTCCTTTCTTTTCAATTCAATCGAATCCGCCCCTCGCCTCGAGTTCCAACACCCAAAGCTCCAATTTTAGGCGCTTCGGACCTTCGATGATGTCCGTCTCTGACCTTCAAGGCCGGCGGATGCCTTCCTCCATTACGGAAGAAGACGTGCGAAAGATGAGAGATGCCAGGTATCTAACTGGCGAAATCTCGCATAGGCTGCCTGCTCAAGGGCAGGCCATTCCCACTCCCCAACCCGGTGAGAGCGTGGTGTTCACATCTGACTTCCTTCGGGGGCTAGGCTTCCCGATTGATCCCTTCGTGAGGGGGCTCATGTTTTATTACGGGCTGGAATTTCACGACTTAGCTCCGGAGTCCATCCTCCAAGTCTCATCGTTCATTGTCGTATGTGAGGCCTTCCTCCATATTACTCCTCACTTCGGATTGTGGCTTAGAACCTTCAAGGTGGAACCGAAGATGATCGAGGGGCAGCACGCTGAGTGCGGAGGAGCTATCATAAGCAATATGGCCGATGCTCCATGGCCCGGGGGCTCTTTCCAAGAGGAGTTCGGCTTATGGCAATGGGACTGGTTTTATATCACAGCTCCCAAGGGCACCACATGGGTGGCGCCACCCGCTTTTCGCTCGGGTCCCCCACCATGACTAGCGTCATGGGTCAATGAAGGGCTTATCTGGGGGCCGTCCAAAGACGCGCCCTTGCTGCAGGACCACATTCGAGATCTCCAAGAAAGAGATATCAACTTGACCGTAGTGGCACAAGTTATGCTGATTCGCCGCATGCTGCCCTGCAAACGTTGCCCTCTCCGCCTGTGGGAATTTAATCCAAAGGGACCGCGAGTCCTCCAACACTTTATGGGCACGACACCCGTGGAGATGTACAAATTGTTCTTCGGATCACAAGCAAGGTGTCCGGACTTGTCCGAGGACGCATGTCTGAGCTGCAATCGCCCGGATGCTCAAGTAAGTAGCCCCGTATTTGGACACGCCATCCGTATTTTCATCATAAAATTGCCCTTAACAGAGCTATCCTTTGAACAGGAGTGGATAACGAAGGCAAAGCTTGTCAGGTGTCCAGCCCCCCTGCCTGAGACCATGCCGGATCCCTTGTTAACCAGGATGCTGGAGATTGTGCTTTCGGCAGAAGGCGAAGAGGGGAACCAAGGAGCTACTGCCTCCGCGAAGGAGGCTGTCAGGAAGGGAGGAATCGAGAATTCCCCCAACCAGGGAAAGAAAAGGACTGCCTCCGAAGACCCGGAGGGGGTGGCCTCAAAACGGGGGAAGAAATCTTCGGCAGAGGATCCGGCGCCGGAGAATGCCCCGGCCGCATTGCGCCCCCAAGGGGATCAGCTCTCCCCCGAGCCGTAAGTAAAGAGAGGGGTTCCAAAATGAGTGACATCCCTGTTTTATTTCTGAGGAAGATAACCAAAATATTACCTTGCAGTTCGGATCTCAACCCTTCTCAGTAGAGCTCATCTTCAGGGGATCTTCGTCCGGAGATGATGGAGAGCGAAATGCCTCCCCTAGCTGCACCGTCTTACGAGGCAGGCGACCCCGAGGTGTCGTCTCGGAGGGTTTTTCCAAGTCCGGACCCTGAAAAAGGTCGTCAGGTTAGTCCGGCACCCTCTGGTGTGCGATCGGAGGGGCTGAAGGATCTGCTCGGGCGAGCATCCATCTCAGAAGAACACCGTATGTTGATGAACATGGTGATTGGAAGGATTTCATCCGCGGAAAGCAGATTGTACGAGGCCGCTAGGAGTTTACTGACAGGCTTTGAGGTACGTGAAAAGGTGTACCTTTTGGTAGAGTTGCATATGTAAAATGCGCCCTGTATAAATAGTAGCCCCTGAGACTCTGTGTGTCGTCAAAAGTGACGACGCACAGAGGATCATAACCCCAGGTATAATATGTCACCTTTTTTATGAAGGTGGCGAGGTGTTCGGTGGCTAGCCAGACTGATGAATCTGCCGAGCTAAAGCGGCAACTTGACGTAGCGGATGCCGACATCGCGCTTGTAAATAAGCGGCTAGACGAGGCACAAGGTATGTTCCAAAGAAATCTAATAAGAGGAGTTCGATGCTCGTGTCTTATAAGATATGTGCTTAATGTAGATGGTGCTGCTACTATGGAGAACCTTCGGGCGGAACTTGCCCGAGCCAAGGAGCAAGCAAGGAAAAGTGATGCGGCTTCTGTTAACGCAGCTGAAGAGCTAAAAGCCGAACAGGCTGCTCATTGCCAGAGCAAGAAAGTAATAGCCGAGATGGCTATAAAATTGAAGGATGCTGCCGACCGCTGTAAATTTTTTGAACAAGAAGATAGGGCGGCTCAGAAGGATCTTGAAAAGATCACTGCCGAGGCCAAGGATACTCTCTTTGCAATGAGAGCTATGAAGGAGGAGCTGCGTCAGGCCAGAGATATCACGGCTGGAAAGCCCTATATGCTGCGGATGAAGTTCGGGGATCCTAAGTATGCTCCGTTAGACCGGCAGTGGAGTGCGGAAAACACTTATCTGGATTTGGCAGTGAGTGCACAGACGCGACCGAACACTTCCGGGGTCGAGGTGACCATGAATTGGAAGAACTTTTTTGGTCGCAGTTCCACAATCCAGAACACCCACTTTTGGTATCCGACCGTTTGGCCGCCTGGGCGGAGCTGAACAGGTTATCCGGAATCGCCATGAGGTATGTTGCGAGTCATCTGTTGCCGGAAGAGCCAGAGCCAAAGAGTTATTTTAGCTTGGTGCAGCAGTTCCTTGGTTCGGTGCCGCATGTTGATGCAATGAAGAGGTCGGCGTGCATAAAGGGTGCGCAGATGGCTCTTGCCCATGTCAAAACATACTGGGCGGATATGAAGGTCAGTGTTGTTGCATCCCGGGATTCGGACGAAAGCCGAGTACCTGCCAAGCACTACTTTGAGGAAGTTCTTCAGGGCGCTCGTTTAATAGAGGCGTAGTGCTCGAAGGATGTTGTGTTCGAATAGCATGTGCTATTTGTAGAACAAATATTTTGATAGAATATAAAAGCTTTTTATACTTGTGCTTGCAAGAAATATAATGCCTCGTGTGCGGCCGTTAATGTATATGTGTATATAACCTGAAAGATGGCAGTCGTTGGCTTCATCCCCCACGCATATAATGCGGGGGTGTTCGCAAAAAGGCGCCTTTTCACACTTAATCCAACGTCTTGGTCCTATAAAGGAGGTGATAGCGTAGCGAACTAGGCAACCGGACTATAATGCTTTGTCACTTTCACTTAGCCATAGGAGTTTGACAGTGGGGCTACTTAATAGCCCCTAGGGGCACCGTGCTCGCCCGAATTCGGGGCACGTGTGTGCCTGACCGGGAAGCGGCCCTTCGTTAATGCGGAGGAATCCTAAAGATTCTGAAAGTCATCGAGTGGTTGACCAGTCTCTCGCTATATCATGACAGTCAGTTTTTGGCTTTCTCTACTGAGGTGCTCGCCTGGCCAAACCGGGGCACAATCGCAGTAGTTCTCCTGGTGCCGCCTTAGCCGATAGAGCGGAACATAAGGCAGCAAAACACATGAGCCGGGCAAACCCAACATTTGACCGAAGACATGATTCAGAGCTGATGCATATAAGGCCAAACTCGCGACGCCGAACACTCCCTAAGGTATTCGGTCTTTATGAAAATGGGCCGAACAAAAGCCCTTGGTAAGAAGCCCCTAGTGCCCAGGAATGCACAAAATTCTGGCGTGGCCACATGCCAAGACGCCAGCCTCCTCCTCGGTTATAGTAAAAATCGGGGGATGTTATCAACAAGAGACAGTAAACAAGGTTTACGCAGGGTCTTAATCTCAAAAGAATCCTTAAAACGGGTCCCTACTGCACGTCTGCGCCTGTGTCTCCGTTGTGCCGTATCCTGGACGGGCATAGCATGGTGTTCGTCTGCGAAAGAGAGGAACTTAGTGAAAAATAATCGTGCGAGAAATTAAAATAAACAAAATATAATACAAAGACATGAGTAAAATTGAGCCGTATTGTCTCCTGGTGTAAACACAAGGAGGCCCTTGTACAGGGTTATGCGGCTATTAAGCCTTTGTATGTTTACACCGGACTCATCGAGCCGTGTCCGGGGTAGTAAAGCTGGATTAGTGTGCGACTGTCAAGGCGGCCGCACCATTATCCGTACTTCCGAGATCGATTGATATTTCCCTTTAATGAGATGATGCCTCATGGACCGGGCATTTTGAGTGTAAGGGATGCATAATGCGGTATTGCGTTAAAGCGGGCGAAAGCTTCACGTCCCAGTAGCGCTTGATAGCGACTTATGAATGGGGCGATGTGGAAGGTTAGCTTTTCGCTTCGGAAGTTGTCGGGTGAGCCGAACATGACTTCTAACGAAAGGGAACCCATACTTTAGGTATCTGGGCCCGGCGTGACTCCTTGAAAGGAAGTGTTGCCGTGGCGAATTATTGCTGGGTTTACCCCCAGTTTGCGGATTGTGTCCTGATATAACAGGTTTAGGTCACTGCCGCCGTCCATTAGGACTTGTGTAAATTGGAGTCCGTCAATAACCGGATCCAAGACCAAAGCAGTCCAGCCTGTGTTCTGGATACCTCTGGAGTAATCCTGATGATCAAAGGTGATTGGTTGTAACAACCAGTGGCGGTGTTCCTCTGGGGCAGGCCGTATGGCGCGTATCTTTGTAGGCGCCATTCTGTTTTTCCCTTTTGTCACCTGAAGTGAATTTACTGTTTTGACTTCTTATGGGAACTTCTTTTGTTCTCCGGTGTTCTGCTTGTGGGGTGCGTCGTCATCCTCGCTTGGTGTGTCGAGCCCCTTGTGTTCGGCGTTGAGTTTGCCGGACTGCTTGAAGACCCAGCAATCTCTGTGGGTGTGGTTTGCAGGTCTCCCGGGAGTACTGTGGATTTGACATATTTTGTCCAAGATTTTGTTGAGGTTAGATAGCTCGTCCCTGTCATCTTTGGGGGGAGGCTTTTTCTGATTTTGCCAAGAGCTTTTGAATCCGGCGTTGACTGCGGTGCTCATCGGGTTGTTATCTTTGATCCGGCGCTGTTCTTTGTTACGGTGCGGTTTCCCGTTTCCTTCTCTGAGTTCGGATGTACTCGGGTCGCTGGTGCTGCTTCTCGTCAACTAGCTATCTTCTCCTGCGCAAAAGCGGGTCATGAGGCTTTTTAATGCGGCCATTGTTCTTGGCTTTTCTTGGCCGAGGTGTCTGGCGAGCCATTCGTCTCGGACGCTATGTTTGAAAGCTGCCAGGGCTTCGGCGTCCGGACAGTCGACTATCTGATTCTTTTTAGTAAGAAATCTGTTCCAGAGTTTCCGGGCTGACTCTCCGGGTTGTTGGGTTATATGACTCAGATCGTCTGCATCCGGAGGTCGGACATAGGTCCCTTGAAAATTTGCCCGGAAAGCATCCTAGAGCTCTTCCCAACTTCCTATGGTGTTTTCGGGAAGGCTTTTAAGCCAATGCCGGGCTGGCCCTTTGAGCTTAAGGGGTAAGTATTTTATGGCGTGAAGGTCATCTCCTCTGGCCATGTGTATGTGGAGGATATAATCCTCGATCCAGACTCCAGGGTCTGTTGTTCCGTCATATGCTTCTATGTTTACGGGCTTGAATCCCACTGGAAATTCATGATCCAGTACCTCATCGGTGAAACATAGGGGATGTGCGGCACCCCTGTACGTAGGTGTGCCGCGATGTTCGGATATTTTTTGCGTTGCAGTGCTCACTGGAGCTTGCTTTCTTGGCCCGTAGATGGATCTGGTTGGACCGGTTTTTTGATGCGAATCCTTGGGCGGATCGTGTGCCGTATTGAGTGCGGCGCCCTTTGTCGCTTGAGGTCGATCATGGGGTCGTCTATCCGACCTGGTGGCTTCCTTGTTTTTTGATTGTGGGGGCTCTAAGGCCTCTTCATCAAATTCCGGTAGTAATTTACGCTTCGGATAGCTCTTTGTGTGATGACTGTTGCCGTACTTATGTGCGGTATTGAGTACTTTGCCCCATCTGATTCTGAGTGCATCTTCCGCTGTTTTGAGCTTCCGCTTCTGCTTTTTCAGGCTACGTGCAGTGGCGACGAGCCTTTGGTGGAGGTTCTGGTGCTCCAGCGACTTGTCCGGCGTGAGGTCGTCCGGACTATTATCTTTGCCGGGGACGGATTGTTCAGTTTATCCGCCCTGTTTGGACGTTTGCTCGATGACATGTTCATCTTCCGTTGATTCGCCCTGCTCTATGGCTGGGTCTCAGTCGAGGTGGGGCTTGGCGCGGCGCTTACGCCTCCGCTTTGATTGTCTTTCGAGGGAACGATTCCTGGTTGCGACCTTTTGATCCTCGTCGTTGCTTCTTTTAGGTGTGTCCACCATGTATACATCGTGTGATGAGGTAATTGTCCGGTGCTCTATAGGCGCTGGTTCTCGATTGTCTCCTTCATCGGCGTCCATACCGTCGATGTCTTCGGAGTCGTAGTCGAGCATGTCGGTTAGATCGTCGACAGTGGCTATAAAGTGGGTGGTGGGCGGGTTTCGAATTTCTTTGTCATCCGCGTCCCAACCTCACTGACCATAGTCCGACCAGGGCTCTCCTGACAAAGAGAGAGACTTTAGTGAATTCAGGATGTCGCCAAAGGGCGAGTGCTGAAAGACGTCCACGGCGGTGAACTCCACGATTGGAGCCCAATCGGATTCGACCGGAAGGGGTGCGGGAGATTCGGAGTCCGGAAAGGAGTCTGGCACCTTGGAGTCACATGACTCACAAAGGACTAGGCCGGTATCCGGCTCAATCACCGTAGAAATTGCGGCTCCTGGGGCGGCGTCCAACCGTCCGTCCCCGACTGGCGTGGTCGGCTCCGAGCTAAGGGTCGGAGCGGACACCTGAGCGGCGCTCTGGGCGCTGTCCGGCGGCAGAGCTAGATCATACCCATCGTGACAGTGCGGCGCGCTCGGCCGTGGCTCGAATCCGTTAGAGATCATGTCCCCGCGGATGTCGGCTGTGTAGTTTAAGCTTCCAAATTTGACCTGACGGCCAGGGGCGTAGCTTTCGATCTGCTCCATATGGCCAAGCGAATTGGCCCGCAGTGCGAAGCCGCCGAATACGAAGATCTGTCCGGGGAGAAAAGTCTCACCCTGGACCGCGTCATGGTTGATGATCGAAGGAGCCATTGTGTAACACCCACGATGCGGCTATATCTCCCACGTGTCGAAGCACGACTTAGAGGCATAACCGCATAGTAGTTTTGTCGCAAGAAGGGTCATCTTCACACAATCCCATGTAATGAACAAGACTGGGATAAAGAGAGTTGGCTTACAATCGCCACTTCACACAATACATAAATTAAGATCATACATCATTCAAATACACTCATAGACCGGCTACGGTCAAGTTCAAATGAAAAGAAGACAACCCCAAATGCTAGACCCCCGATCGTCCCGACTGGGCACCTCTACTGATCATCTGGAAACGATACATAGTAACGACCAAGGGCCTCATCAAATTCCCACTTCAGCTCAGTTGCGCCATCTGCGCCAGTATCCTCGGCACCTGCATCTGTTTTGGTAGAATCTGTGAGTCACGAGGACTCAGCAATCTCACACCCGCGAGATCAAGAATATTTAAGCTCATAGGTAGGAATGGTGTAATATGGTGAAGCTGCGGCAAGCACTAAGCATATATGGTGGCTAACATACGCAAATGAGAGCGAGAAGAGAAGCAACGCATCGGTCGAGAAGCTAGAAGCGATCAAGAAGTGATCCTGAAACTACTTACGTCAAGCATAACACAAACCGTGTTCACTTCCCGGACTCCGCTGAGAAGAGACCATCACGGCTACACACTCGGTTGATGCATTTTAAAGAGGTCAAGTGTCAAGTTATCTACAACCGGACATTAACAAATTCCCATCTGCCTCATAACCGCGGGCACGGCTTTCGAAAGATTATATACCCTGTAGGGGTGTCCCAACTCAGCCCATCACAAGCTCTCACGGTCAACGAAGGAATAGACCTTCTCCCGGGAAGACCCGATCAGTCTCGGAATCCCGGTTCACAAAACATTTCGACAATGGTAAAACAAGTCCAGCAAGACCCCCCGACTGTGCCGACAAATCCCGATAGGAGCTGCACATATCTCGTTCTCAGGGCACAAACGGATGAGCAGTCCGTCCAACTAAAACTATCCCTCAAGTTTCCCCGAGGTGGCGCTGCAAAGGGCTCTGGTTTGGACCAACACTCAGAGGTGCACTGGCCCGGGGGGGGGGGGGTAATAAAGATGACCCTTGGGCTCGCGAAAACCCAAGGGAAAGGGCTTAGGTGGCAAATGGTAAAACCAAAGTTGGGCCTTGCTGGAGGAGTTTTATTCAAAGCGAACTGTTAAGGGGGTCCCATAAATAAACCAACTGTGTAAGGAACGCAAAATCAAGGAACATAACACCAGTATCACGGAAACTAGGGCGGCAAGAGTGGAACAAGTCACCAGGCATAAGTCCGAGCCTTCCACCCTTTACCAAGTATATAAGGTGCATTAATTTAAACAGGAGATATTGTGATATCCCAAAATATCCGTGTTCCGACCAGGAACAAACTTCATCTTCACCTACAACTAACAACGCTATAAGAGGGGCTAAGCAAAAGCGGTGACATAGCCAAACAACGGTTGCTAGGACAGGTTGGTTAGAGGGTTGACATGGCAATAGGTAGGCATGGTAAACAAAGGCATGCATGGCTAACATAGCGAAAGAGCGAGTACTAGCAAGCAAAGATAGAAGTGATATCGAAGGTATGATCATCTTGCCTGCAAGGTTCTCAGAGTTGTCGAAGGCTGGATCCTCGTTAGCGTACTCAACAGGTTCCTCGTAAGCGTTCTCCTCTCCCGGCTCTACCCAAAGCAAGAACACAAGCAAGGAACCACCATAAATCACGGTGTAATGCCCAGGCATCATGATGCAAAACATGTCATGATATGCGAGAGGTGATATGCAAAGCATATCCGTGCTTCGGAAGGAAGGTTGGTGAACAAGGCATCAACTTGGCAAACCAAGTATGCCGCTGGAAAGATGAGATGATTTCGGTTGAAATCTATATAAGGATCACCGGATCCGGGTACACGGTTTGCAAAAGGCAAGCAAGACAAGATATGATGCAAACAGCAACATGGCCACTTGGATGCAAAGTATGAACAAGCTATAGCACCCAAACATATGAACAAGATGCATAACAGTGATGTACAGGAGATGCCCTACGAAACATGAACACTGAGCTCAACCTAAAAACCACTAGAGCATGACTAAAATAGCATGGCAATATTGCAAGAGATAACAGTTCTACAGACTTAGTGGAATTACTAGACATAGCAAAAACAGATTCATCATGGCATCTCTACAGGCTTGATCAACTCATTACCAGGCATGTCATGGCATGGAATAAGTACTAGTATGAAGTAGGCATGACAAAGTAGCTACTCAAGTGCAAAACAAACAACTAGCATATTTGCATGAACAAGCACATAAGAGACAAAACAACAATAAGAAGTGAGATGGCATGATTATGAACTTGCTCAAATGCAGAAACTAATGCCACCAATGGATTGGTGGGATTTTTCTACCCCAAAAACATATATAATATGTTAGGGTTGCTGTAGAAAAATCATCACAAATGCACAAAGTTAAAACCTGCCTAAAATGGTAATTGACAGAAATGGCACTTTCCATAATTGGAAGCGTCCAGAATTGGACTTGCCCGAAAAGGACAGATTCCATATGCCAGAATTGGAATATTCTCTGGGGACAGAAATAAAACAAATAATAAAATAAATAAAAAAACACACAGGCTAAGAGAGTATGACAGGTGGGGCCACCCTGTCATACGCACAGTGCAAAGGAAAGGAAAAAAGGGGGGAAGAAATATGCAGCCGCGGGGGATCGAACCCGGGTCTCCCCGGTGTGGCTCTGCTACTGCAACCACTGGGCTAGGCGGGCGCTACTGATAGGGGAAGGGCTTCGGCCCCTTTTAGATAGGCACCAGGTCGCGCAACTCTGTTGCAAACAGAGAGGACGACGGCGCCGGCGAGGGCAACGGCGGCAACCAGTGGGCACAGGTCCTCCAGCGGCCGTGCGGAAAGGGCAATGGACGCGCGCATCTATGAGGGAAAGCAGGGGTGCTCGAGCTCGAGCAGTTGCTCGACTCGGGGCCATGGCGTCCGCGGCGAGCGGCAGAGGGACTCGCCGGAGCAGCGGGAGGCTTGCAGGGTGCGCGCGAAGGCGTAAACGAGTGCGTGAGCGCGCTACGGGAGCACGACGAGGGGGAACCAGAGCGGGGACACGCACAACACGCATACGGTTGCACCGCACTGCACCAACAAATTCAGAAACGCCGGAGCACTGCGAGCACGGGAAAAATAAGGATCAGATGCGATCTACGGGCTCCTACATGCTATGGGAAGGATGGGAGAGGGAGGTGCATTACCCAGCTCACCCAAGGACACGGAGTAGTCGACGGAGACGAGGTGCCGGCGACGAGGTGGAGCTCTGAATCGTGGCGCGTTTTCTGACCGAGAGGTAGGAGGAAGCAGGGGACGTCAATGAACTCGTCGTCCGGGCACCGTAGTCGACGTCGTGGAAGGAGACGACGGCGAGGAAGAAGATGGACACGAGCTGCGGGGTTTGGAGTGGCCGGAGAGCACGCCGGCGACGAGGCGCGCTCTCAGGTGCGCTCGGGACGGGGCGGAAGCGGCAGATCTGGTGGCTAAACTCACCTGGAAACGGCGGCGGCGGACGAGGGAAACCCTAGGCGACGCGAGGGACACAGAAGCTGGGGCTTATAAGGGCTAGGGCGAGCGGTGCGAGCTCACGCGCGGTCGTGCTCGCGGTCCCCATGGCGACGGTGAGAGGAGAGGGAAAAGGTGGGTGCGGGAAACAGGGGAGGCGCTGACGAGCGGGGCCACTCTTACCACGTGTCGAGGGTCTAGCGGGGGTGCGCGCTTGCGTGGGTGAGAAAAAGCACGGAGGAGAGGACCGAGCGGGCCGGCTGGCGCGAAGGCTGGGCTGCGCGGTGCGCTAGCTGGGCCGACCTGGGAGGCCGAGGCCCAGGGGGGGGGGGCTGCTGCGCTGGCTGCTGCTGCTGCTGCTTCATTTCTATTTATATAAACAGAAATAGAAACAGAAAAGCTCAGGAAAAAGGGAGAGGAGTTAGAGCATAAAGAAAATACTCTCCAACTCCTGGAATTATCCACTATTTTAATAAATTGCATTGGGCATTTTTAGAGGTAGAAAAATAAGACAAGTTTGAAATATTTTCAGACTTGTGTCATTTTTGAACCTGACCAAAACAACTTCAAATAAGGATATCTTGTTGGAAATATGCCCTAGAGGCAATAATAAAAGTATTATTATTATATTTCCTTGTTCATGATAATTGTCTTTTATTCATGCTATAACTGTATTATCCGGAAATCGTAATACACGTGTGAATACATAGACCACAATATGTCCCTAGTGAGCCTCTAGTTGACTAGCTCGTTGTGATCAACAGATAGTCATGGTTTCCTGGCTATGGACATTGGATGTCGTTGATAACGGGATCACATCATTAGGAGAATGATGTGATGGACAAGACCCAATCCTAAGACTAGCACAAAAGATCGTGTAGTTCATTTGCTAGAGCTTTGCCAATGTCAAGTATCTCTTCCTTTGACCATGAGATCGTGTAACTCCTGGATACCGTAGGAGTGCTTTGGGTGTATCAAACGTCACAACGTAACTGGGTGACTATAAAGGTACACTACAGGTATCTCCGAAAGTATCTATTGTTTTATACGGATCGAGACTGGGATTTGTCACTCCGTGTAAACGGAGAGGTATCTCTGGGCCCACTCGGCAGGACATCATCATATGCGCAATGTGACCAAGGAGTTGATCACGGGATGATGTGTTACGGAACGAGTAAAGTGACTTGCCGGTAATGAGATTGAACAAGGTATTGGATACCGACGATCGAATCTCGGGCAAGTAAAATACCGATAGACAAAGGGAACTGAATACGGGATTGATTAAGTCCTTGACATCGTGGTTCATCTGATGAGATCATCGTGGAACATGTGGGAGCCAACATGGGTATCCAGATCCCGCTGTTGGTTATTGACCGGAGAATGTCTCGGTCATGTCTGCTTGTCTCCCGAACCCGTAGGGTCTACACACTTAAGGTTCGATGACGCTAGGGTTATAAAGGAAGCTTGTATATGGTTACCGAATGTTGTTCGGAGTCCCGGATGAGATCCCGGACGTCACGAGGAGTTCCGGAATGGTCCGGGGGTAAAGATTTATATATAGGAAGTCCTGTTTCGGCCATCGGGACAAGTTTCGGGGTCATCGGTATTGTACCGGGACCACCGGAAGGGTCCCGGGGGCCCACCGGGTGGGGCCACCTGCCCCGGGGGGCCACATGGGCTGTAGGGGGTGCGCCTTGGCCTACATGGGCCAAGGGCACAAGCCCCAAGAGGCCCATGCGCCTGGGGAAACCCTAAAGGAAGAGTCCCAGCAAGGGAAGGCACCTCCTAGGTGCCTTGGGGGGGGGAGGACTCCTCCCCTGGCCGCCGCCCCCTTGGAGATTGGATCTCCTAGGGGCTGGCGCACCCCCCCTTGGGATCCCTATATATAGTGGGGTAGGAGGGCCTCCCAAACACACCTTATGCCTTTGGTGCAGCCCCTCCCTCTCTCCCAAGTTATTCTCCTCACCCGTGGTGCTTGGCGAAGCCCTGCGGGATTGCCACGCTCCTCCACCACCACCACGCCGTTGTGCTGCTGTTGGATGGAGTCTTCCTCAACCTCTCCCTCTCTCCTTGCTGGATCAAGGCGTGGGAGACGTCACCGGGCTGTACGTGTGTTGAACGCGGAGGTGCCGTCCGTTCGGCACTTGATCATCGGTGATCTGAATCACGACGAGTATGACTCCATCAACCCCGTTCACTTGAACGCTTCCGCTTAGCGATCTACAAGGGTATGTAGATGCACTCTCCTCTCTCCCCTTTCTACTCGTTGCTGGTCTCTCCATAGATAGATCTTGGTGTTACATAGGAAAATTTTTGAATTTCTGCTACGTTCCCCAACAGTGGCATCATGAGCTAGGTCTATTGCGTAGATTCTTTGCACGAGTAGAACACAAAGTAGTTGTGGGCGTTGATGTTGTTCAATATGCTTACCGTTACTAGTCCAATCTTGTTTCGATGGTATTGTGGGATGAAGCGGCCCGGACCGACCTTACACGTACTCTTACGTGAGACAGGTTCCACCGATTGACATGCACTTGGTGCATAAGGTGGCTAGCGGGTGCCAGTCTCTCCCACTTTAGTCGGAACGGATTCGATGAAAAGGGTCCTTATGAAGGGTAAATAGCAATTGGCATATCACGTTGTGCTCTTGCGTAGGTAAGAAACGTTCTTGCTAGAAACCCATAGCAGCCACGTAAAACATGCAAACAACAATTAGAGGACGTCTAACTTGTTTTTGCAGGGTATGCTTTGTGATGTGATATGGCCAGAAGAATGTGATGAATGATATGTGATGTATGAGATTGATCATGTTCTTGTAATAGGATTCACGACTTGCATGTCGATGAGTATGACAACCGGCAGGAGCCATAGGAGTTGTCTTTATTTATTGTATGACCTGCGTGTCATTGAAGAACGCCATGTAAACTACTTTACTTTATTGCTAAACGCGTTAGTCATAGAAGTAGAAGTAGTCGTTGGCGTGACAACTTCATGAAGACACGATGATGGAGATCATGGTGTCAAGCCGGTGACAAGATGATCATGGAGCCCCGAAGATGGAGATCAATGGAGCTATATGATATTGGCCATATCATGTCACAACTATATAATTGCATGTGATGTTTATTATGATTATGCATCTTGTTTACTTAGGAAGACGGTAGTAAATAAGATGATCCCTTACAAAATTTCAAGAAGTGTTATCCCCTAACTGTGCACCGTTGCTACAGTTCGTCGCTTCTAAGCACCACGTGATGATCGGGTGTGATGGATTCTTACGTTCACATACAACGGGTGTAAGACAGTTTTACACAGCGAAAACACTTAGGGTTAACTTGACGAGCCTAGCATGTGCAGACATGGCCTCGGAACACGGAGACCGAAAGGTCGAGCGTGAGTCGTATAGTAGATACGATCAACATGAAGATGTTCACCGATGTTAACTAGTCCGTCTCACGTGATGATCGGACACAGGCTAGTTGACTCGGATCATGTGATCACTTAGATGACCAGAGGGATGTCTATCTAAGTGGGAGTTCATAAGATGAGCTTAATTATCCTGAACATAGTCAAAAGACCTTTTGCAAATTATGTCGTAGCTCGCGCTATAGTTCTACTGTTTAGATATGTTCCTAGAGAAAATTATAGTTGAAAGTTGATAGTAGCGATTATGTGATCAGTAGAAAGCTTATGTCCTTAATGCACCGCTCAGTGTGCTGAACCCCAACGTCGTTTGTCGATGTTGCGAACATCGTACATACACGTTTTGATAACTACGTGATAGTTCAATTAAATGGTTTAAGTAGAGGCACCAAAGACGTTTTTCGAAACATCGCGGAACATATGAGATGTTTCGAGAGCTGAAATTGGGATTTCAGGCTCGTGCCCATGTCAAGAGGTATAAGACCTCCGACAATTTTCTTAGCCTGCAAACTAAGGGAGAAAAGTTCAATCGTTGAGCTTGTGCTCAGATTGTCTGAGTACAACAATCACTTGAATCGAGTGGGAGTTGATCTTCCAGATGAGATAGTGATGTTTCCCCAAAGTCATTGCCACCAAGCTGCTAGAGCTTCGTGATGAACTATAACATATCAAGGATAGAGATGATGATCCTTGAGGTATTCGCGTTGTTTGACATCGCGAAAGTAGAAATCAAGAAGGAGCATCAATTGTTGATGGTTGATGAAACCACTAGTTTCAAGAAGGGCAAGGGAAAGAAGGGATACTTCATGAAACGGCAAATCAGCTGCTGCACCAATGAAGAAACCCGAGGTTGAACCCAAACCCGAGACTAAGTGCTTCTGTAATAAGGGGAACAACCACTGGAGCAAGATTACCCTAGATACTTGGTAGATGAGAAGGCTGGCAAGGTCGATAGAAGTATATTGGATATACATTATGTTAATGTGTACTTTACTAGTACTCCTAGTAGCACCAGGGTATTAGATACCGGTTCGGTTGCTAAGTGTTAGTAACTCGAAATAAAAGCTACGGAATGAAACGGAGACTAGCTAAAGGTGAGCTGACGATATGTGTTGGAAGTGTTTCCAAGTTTGATGTGATCTAACATCGCACGCTCCCTCTACCATCAAGATTAGTATTAAACCTGAATAAAGTGCTCTTGCACCTAAAGGAATGGTTTATTGAATTTTGATCGTAGTGATACACATTTTCATGCCATAAGATAGTAATGATAGTACCACTTACTTGTGGCACTGCCATGTAAGTCATAATGGTATAAAACGCATGAAGAAGCTCCATGTTGATGGATCTTTGGACTCACTCATTTTTGAAAAGTTTGAGACATGCGAACCATGTCTATTGGTATATATGCATGAAGAAACTCCATGCAAATGGACCGTTTGAACTCACTTGATTTTGAATCACTTGAGATATGCAAATCATACCTATTAGGCAAGATGACTGAAAAGCCTCGGTTTCAGTAAAATGGAACAAGATAGCAACTTATTGGAAGCAACACATTTTGATGTGTGCAGTCCAATGAGTGCTGAGGCATGCAGTGAATATCGTTATGTTCTTACTTCACAGATGATTCGAGTAGATGTTGAGAATATTTACTTGATGAAACACAAGTCTGAATTATTGAATGGTTCAAGTAATTTCAGAGTGAAGTAGAAGATCATTGTGACAAGAGGATAAAATGTCTATGATACGATCATAGAGATGAATGTCTGAGTTACGAGTTTTGGCACACAATTAAGACATTGTGGAAATTGTTTCGCAATTAATACCGCCTGGAACACCATAGTGTGATGGTGTGTCCGAACATCATAGTTGCACCCTATTGGATATGGTGCGTACCATGATGTCTCTTATCGAATTACCACTATTGTTCATGGGTTAGGCATTAGAGACAACCACATTCACTTTAAATAGGGCACCACGTAATTCCGATGAGATGACACCGTATGAATTATGGTTTAGAGAAACCTAAGTTGTCGTTTCTTAAAAGTTTGGGGCTGCGACGCTTATATGAAAAAGTTTCAGGTTGATAAGCTCGAACCCAAAGCGGATAAAATGCATCTTCATAGGAAACCCAAAACAGTTGGGTATACCTCCTAATTCAGATCCGAAAGCAATATGGATTGTTTCTTGAATCGGGTCCTTTCTCGAGGAAAGATTTCTCTCGAAAGAGTTGAGTGGGAGGATGGTGGAGACTTGATGAGGTTATTGAACCATCACTTCAACCAGTGTGTAGCAGGGCACAGGAAGTTGTTCCCGTGGCACCTACACCAATTTAAGTAGAAGCTTATGATAGTGATCATGAAGTTTCGGATCAAGTCACTACCGTACCTTGTAGGGTGACATGGATACGTACTACTTCAGAGTGGTACAGTAATCCTGTCTTGAAGGTCATGTTGCAAGACAACAATGAACCTACGAGCTATGGAGAAGCGATGGTGGGCCCAAATTCCGACAAATGGTTAGAAGCCATAAAGTCCGAGATATGATCCATGTATCAGAACAAAGCATGGACTTTGGTGGACTTGCCCGATGATCGGAAAGCCATTGAGATAAATGGATCTTTAAGAAGAAGACGGACGTGGACGGTAATGTCACCGTCCATGAAGCTCGACTTGTGGCGAAGAATTTTTCACAAGTTCAAGGAGTTGACTACGATGAGATTTTCTCATCCGTAGCGATGCTTAAAGTCCGTCGGAATCATGTTAGCATTGGCTGCATTTATGAAATCTAGCAGATGGATGTCAAGACAAGTTTCCTTACCAGTTTTTGTAAGGAAAGGTTGTATGTGATACAATCAGAAAAGTTTTGTCAATCGTAAGGATGCTAAAAGGTATGCTAGCTCCAGCGATCCTTCTAAGGACTGGAGTAAGCATCTCGGAGTTGGAATGTACACTTTGATGAGATGATCAAAGATTTTGGGTTTGTACAAAGTTTATGAGAAACTTGTATTTCCAAAGAAGTGAGTGGGAGCACTATAGAATTTCTGATGAGTATATGTTCTTGACATATTGTTGATCAGAAATGATGTAGAATTTCTAGAAAGCATATAGGGTTATTTGAAAGGTGTTTTCAATAGAAAACCTGGATCGAGCTACTTGAACATTGAGCATCAAGATCTATAAGGATAGATCAAAATGCTTAATAATACTTTCAAATGAGCACATACCTTGACATGATCTTGAAGGTGTTCAAGATGGACCAGTCAAAGAAGGAGTTCTTGCCTGAGTTGTAAGGTACGAAGTTAAGACTTAAAGCTCGACCACGGCAGAATAGAGAGAAAGGACGAAGGTCGTCCCCTATGCTTAAGACGTAGGCTCTTCAGTATGCTATGCTGTGTACCGCACCTGAAGTGTGCCTTGCCATGAGTCAGTCAAGGGGTACAAGAGTGATCCAAGAATGGCTCACAGGACAGCGGTCAAAGTTATCCTTAGTAACTAGTGGACTAAGGAATTTTCTCGATTATGGAGGTGGTAAAAGAGTTCGTCGTAAAGGTTACGACGATGCAAGCTTGACACCTATCCGGATAGCTCTGAGTAGAGAGACCGGATACATATAATGGAGCAATAATTTAGAATAGCTCCAAGTAGAACAGTTATTTGGAATAGCTCCAAATAGAGCGTGGTAGCTACATCTAGGAGATGACATAGAGATTTGTAAAGCACACACAGATCTGAAAGGTTCAGACCCGTTGACTAAAACCTCTCTCGCAAGCAACATGATCAAACATAAAACTCATTGAGTGTTAATCACATAGTGATGTGAACTAGACTACTGACTCTATTAAACTCTTGGGTATTAGTCACATGGCGATGTGACCTGTGAGTGTTAATCACATGGCGATGTGAACTAGATTATTGACTCTAGTGCAAGTGGGAGACTGTTGGAAATATGCCCTAGAGGCAATAATAAAAGTATTATTATTATATTTCCTTGTTCATGATAATTGTCTTTTATTCATGCTATAACTGTATTATCCGGAAATCGTAATACACGTGTGAATACATAGACCACAATATGTCCCTAGTGAGCCTCTAGTTGACTAGCTCGTTGTGATCAACAGATAGTCATGGTTTCCTGGCTATGGACATTGGATGTCGTTGATAACGGGATCACATCATTAGGAGAATGATGTGATGGACAAGACCCAATCCTAAGACTAGCACAAAAGATCGTGTAGTTCATTTGCTAGAGCTTTGCCAATGTCAAGTATCTCTTCCTTTGACCATGAGATCGTGTAACTCCTGGATACCGTAGGAGTGCTTTGGGTGTATCAAACGTCACAACGTAACTGGGTGACTATAAAGGTACACTACAGGTATCTCCAAAAGTATCTATTGTTTTATACGGATCGAGACTGGGATTTGTCACTCCGTGTAAACGGAGAGGTATCTCTGGGCCCACTCGGTAGGACATCATCATATGCGCAATGTGACCAAGGAGTTGATCACGGGATGATGTGTTACGGAAAGAGTAAAGTGACTTGCCGGTAACGAGATTGAACAAGGTATTGGATACCGACGATCGAATCTCGGGCAAGTAAAATACCGATAGACAAAGGGAATTGAATACGGGATTGATTAAGTCCTTGACATCGTGGTTCATCTGATGAGATCATCGTGGAACATGTGGGAGCCAACATGGGTATCCAGATCCCGCTGTTGGTTATTGACCGGAGAATGTCTCGGTCATGTCTGCTTGTCTCCCGAACCCGTAGGGTCTACACACTTAAGGTTCGATGACGCTAGGGTTATAAAGGAAGCTTGTATATGGTTACCGAATGTTGTTCGGAGTCTCGGATGAGATCCCGGACGTCACGAGGAGTTCCGGAATGGTCCGGGGGTAAAGATTTATATATAGGAAGTCATGTTTCGGCCATCGGGACAAGTTTCGGGGTCATCGGTATTGTACCGGGACCACCGGAAGGGTCCCGGGGGCCCACCGGGTGGGGCCACCTGCCCCGGGGGGCCACATGGGCTGTAGGGGGTGCGCCTTGGCCTACATGGGCCAAGGGCACCAGCCCCAAGAGGCCCATGCGCCTGGGGAAACCCTAAAGGAAGAGTCCCAGCAAGGGAAGGCACCTCCTAGGTGCCTTGGGGGGG
>NC_041389.1:558283868-558312108 GCF_002162155.2 Triticum dicoccoides
TGGTGCTTGGCGAAGCCCTGCGGGATTGCCACGCTCCTCCACCACCACCACGCCGTTGTGCTGCTGTTGGATGGAGTCTTCCTCAACCTCTCCCTCTCTCCTTGCTGGATCAAGGCGTGGGAGACGTCACCGGGCTGTACGTGTGTTGAACGCAGAGGTGCCGTCCGTTCGGCACTTGATCATCGGTGATCTGAATCACGACGAGTACGACTCCATCAACCCCGTTCACTTGAACGCTTCCGCTTAGCGATCTACAAGGGTATGTAGATGCACTCTCCTCTCTCCCCTTTCTACTCGTTGCTGGTCTCTCCATAGATAGATCTTGGTGTTACGTAGGAAATTTTTTGAATTTCTGCTATGTTCCCCAACATATCTTTGGCAGAGAGGTTTAGGGCAAGGAGCAAGTTTTACACGGAGAAGATGAACATTAATAGAGAAGGAAAAATATCACTTGATAAGAGAAGGAAGGGGAAGGAAGGAGGAGAAGTGTTGGTGCCATGGTTGAAAAGGGGGGGGGACAAGGTCATGCCCATGATGCTCATGGCAACAACATGAATGACAAAATGCAACATGAGATGGCATGAGATGAAAACGCACTATATGATGAGGATGAATGCAAAATGACAAGAGGCACAAATGCAAAATGGCTAAAAGGAAATGACAATGAAAAGAATAAAACCACACAACCAAACAAGATGAGGCCAAACATGATAAAACCCACAAGAATTGGATGAGGTCAAGTTGATATATTGCGAAATTGGGACATGTTACATCTGGGGTGTTACACATCGGGCCTAAAGGTGACGACACAGAGGAACTCTCAATGAAAGCACCAATGTCGGTGTCAAAACCGGCGGATCTCGGGTAGGGGGTCCCGAACTGTGCGTCTAGGCGGATGGTAACAGGAGACAAGGGACACGATGTTTTTACCCAAGTTCGGGCCCTCTCGATGGAGGTAAAACCCTACTCCTGCTTGATTAATATTGATGATATGGGTAGTACAAGAGTTGATCTACCACGAGATCAGAGAGGCTAAACCCTAGAAGCTAGCCTATGGTATGATTGTTGTTCGTGCTACGGACTAAAACTCTCCCGTTTATATAGACACTGGAGAGGGCTAGGGTTACATAGAGTCGGTTACAATGGGAGGAGATCTTCATATCATATCGCCAAGCTTGCCTTCCACGCCAAGGAAAGTCCTATCCGGACACGGGACGAAGTCTTCAATCTTGTATCTTCATAGTCCGGGAGTCCAGCCAAAGGTGACAGTCCAGCCATCCGGACACCCCCTAATCCAGGACTCCCTCACTTGAGATTTAATAGCAGTACGTGGCATATACTTCAAACCATAGGGCCCAAGCTCAATAACCCACTTGGCGATTCGTCCTGTGGCCTCCCTATTCTGAATGATGTCTCCCAAGGGGGCGGAACTTACCACCTTTATAGGATGACTTTGGAAGTACTGCTTCAGCTTCCGATTTGCCATGAACACTCCGTAAACAAGTTTCTACCAATGTGGATACCTTTGTTTAGACTCAATGAGCACCTCACTGATGTAGTAAACCGGCTGTTGAACTAGATGCTCCTTGCCTGCCTCCTTACGCTCCACCACGATGGCGACACTGATGGCTCGTGAGTTAGCAGCCACATATAACAGCAACGACTCTTTATCAATGGGAGCCACAAGGACCGGTGGCTCAGACAACTGTCTCTTTAAATTTTCAAAGGCCGTATTAGCAGCATCACTCCAGACAAAGGTGTCTGTTTTCTTCATCATCTGATACAGCGGTAGGGCCTTCTCACCTAACCGGCTTATGAATCGGCTTAAAGTGGCAACACGACCCGCCAGTCGCTGAACATCATTGATGCGTGCTGGTTTAGCCAGAGAGGTAATTGCCTTGATCTTCTCCGGATTAGCTTCAATGCCTCTGTTTGAGACCAAGAAACCCAAGAGCTTGCCTGCAGGTACACCAAATAGACACTTGTCCGGGTTAAGCATCATTTTATAAACCCGGAGATTCTCAAAGGTCTCCTTCAGGTCAGATATCAAGGTTTCCTTCTCTCTGGACTTCACCATGATGTCATCCACATAAGCATGAACATTGCGCCCAATTTTATCATGGAGACAGTTCTGTATACATCGCTGATAAGTTGCTTGAGCACTCTTGAGCCCAAATGGCATAGATACATAATAGAAGGATCCAAACGGAGTGATGAACACCGTCTTCTCCTAGTCCTTAACTGCCATTTTGATCCGATGATAACTAGAGTAAGCATCCAAAAAGCTCAAACGCTCGCAACCCACCGTAGCATCAATGATTTGATCAATACGGGGGAGAGCAAAGGGATCAGCCAAACAAGCCTTATTTAAGTCCGTGTAATCCACACACATCCGCCAAGTGCCGTTCTTCTTGAGCACGAGCACCGGGTTAGCCAACCACTCCGGGTGAAAAATTTCAATAATAAACCCAGCCGTTAAGAGCCGAGCGACTTCCTCTCCAATAGCCTTCCGCCTCTCTTCGTTGAATCCTCGAAGAAACTGCTTGACTGGCTTATACTTCGGATCAATATTGAGAGTGTGCTCAGCGAGTTCTCTCGGTACACCTGGCATGTCAGAAGTTTTCCATGCAAAGATGTCCCGGTTCTCACGGATGAACTCGATGAGCGCGCTTTCCTATTTAGGATCCAAATTGGCACTGATACTGAATTGCTTAGATGAATCACCTGGATTGAAATCCACAAGCTTGGTTTCAGCAGCCGACTTAAACTTCATCGCCGGGTCATGCTCGGTGGTTGGCTTCTTTAGAGAGGTCATATCTGCCGGATCAATGTTGTTTTGATAACACTTCAGTTCCTCTGCTGCACAAGCAGACTCATCATAAGCCGCGTCGCCCTCCTCACATTCCAAGGCTACCTTTCGACTTCCATGCATGGTGATGGTGCCCTTGTGACCCGACATCTTAAGCTGTAGGTAAACATAGCATAAGCCGGTCGTCCAAACAGAGCATGATATGGACTCCTGATTTTGACCACCTCGAAGGTTAATTTCTCAGCTCTGGAATCATACTCATTTCCAAAGGCGACTTCCAGTTCAATCTTGCCAACTGGGTAAGCCGACTTACCAGGGACCACTCCATGAAAAACAGTGTTGGACATCTTCAAATTCTTATCAGTTAACCCCATGCGTCGAAAGGTCTCATAATAGAGGATATTGATGCTGCTACCCCCGTCTATGAGTACCTTAGTAAATTTATATCCACCAACCTGAGGTGCTACCACCAAGGCTAACTGACCCGGATTATCAACCCGGATGGGGTGATCTTCCCTGCTCCACACAATGGGCTGTTCTGTCCACCTCAAATAACAGGGAACCGCCGGCTCAATAGAATTTACGGCCCTCTTATGAACCTTCTAATCACGTTTGCACAAGCTAGTGGTAAACACGTGCTATTACCCACTATTCAGCTGCTTCGGATGGCTTTGATAACCCGACTGCTGCTGCTGCTAATCCCCTTGACCAGATTGCTGTTGATTATAACCGCCCTGATGTCCCTGAAAGCCAGAACTTGAACCGCCACCCGGGCCATGAAAACCGCCAGCTCCTGAGCCTCCGCCCGACCCATGATTGCCATCAAACGTGTTGGAATTCTTAAAAGCCTTCATGATCGCACTATCTTTCCATAAGTGGGTGGCCGGTCGTTCCCGCGTGCTGTGTCTCGGGCACGGCTCATTGAGTAGCTGTTCAAGAGATGGGCCTGACCTGCCAGATCGGGGGGGGGGGGAGGTTTGCCCTTACGTCTCTGATTGTTACCCTGTGCATTGGCATTGGCTACAAACTCCGGGTTACCCTCGGCCTTACGCTTGTTGCCCCCTTGATTTATCAGGTTATGCTGCTGTCCTTTTCCTTTGTCGTTCTTCCTTCCCTCCCATATCTTTTCCTCATCAGACGCGGGATCCTTGGTACTATCAGAGTCGGCGTATTTGACTAAAGCTGCCATCAGCATACCCATATCGTTGCAATCACGCTTAAGGCACCCCAGTTTCTGTCTCAGCGGCTCAAAGCGGTAGTTCTTTTCCAACATAAGGACTGCAGAGCCAGCATCCATCTTGTCAGACGAATGTATTATCTCCTTGACCCGGCGTACCCAGTGAGTCATGGATTCACCCTCCTCCTGCTTACAACTTGCCAAATCTATAATCGACATAGATTGCTTGCAAGTGTCCTTGAAGTTCTGGATGAAACGGGCCTTTAGCTCTGCCCATGAATTAATGGAATTGGGTGGCAAGCCCTTTAACCAGGACCGGGCCGTTCCATCTAACATCATGGTGAAGTATTTAGCCATTGCTGCGTCGCTGACCTCCAACAGTTCCATGGCCATATCATAACTTTCAATCCACGCTCCGGGCTGTAAATCGGCCATGTAATTCGGCACCTTTTGAGGTCCCTTGAAGTCCTTGGGTAAGCGTACATTACGCAGAGCCGACACCAAACAAGGAACACCGCCGGTTCTAGTAGCCACTCCCATCTCAACGGAAGTCATCGGATACTCTGGGAAATCTTGATGAGCCATTTGTTGAGCCGCTGGCTGAGCTGCCCGCTCGTTCTCCTGATGTATCCAATCTTGTGCCGGGTTATAGCCACCGGGCTGGTTCCGGCGCTGGGCGTTGCTTGACAAAGCTTCTGACTCCATGTGCCTGCTGTAACTCGGACTCCGGTTTTGGCGAGGCGGTGCTAACCAAGGTGGAGGAGTCGAATGAATCATGTCCCGACTATAAGAATGAGTCTCTTGCTGAGCCAGGGCCGTCTGGACAAGTTCCCTGATCCTCCGGGTCTCCACCGCTATCGGATCATCACCGTCCACTGGGAGAGCCGCCAAACGCGCCAATGCTGCGATTAAGTTCTCCATGGGGTTGGAAAAGTGACCCGGCAGTATCGGCACGTACCGGGGCGGTGCCATGTTCCCATGAAGAGGTGCCATCTCCCGAAGCTGAGCCGGTCCTCCTGTTCTGGCTGTCATAAACTGATTTGCATCTGGCGGGTTACTTTGTCCGGCTCCGAGTGTAGCGATAAGATTCTGAGGGTCGTAAATCAGAGGCAAACGGGATTGAGTTTTCTGGTGCCTCCTTCTCATCACCTCATTAGATGCGTTCAGGATCATCGTAAGCTGGAAAGCCTCTGATTGGAGTTGCTGTGCCCGCGCATCCAAAGCCACCTGTTCTGTGGCTAACCTGGTGTCCTCAGCTGCCAAGGCCTCCTTGGCCCGAGCTATTTCCTCGCGCACCCATGCCACCTCCGCGTCATGCTCATCTTTATTTGCAGGAATAACTGTGGCGGTTAACATGGCTGTAAGCTTATCCATGAGATCTATCAGCACCTGAGCCGGCGGGCGCGCAGGGCCTCCTGCCCCGGTTGCTCCTGTTCCAGACATTATTGCAGCAGCCGCTGTAGAATTTTGGCTGGGTTGAGTCCCAGCCATGAAGACTCCTGCCCAGCTTGGCGGCTCATAGGGGTCCGGAATACTGGAGCCATCGGAACAGCCGCCAAGCACACCATCTTGCACTTGATACATCGAATCTATTGAACCGGCGGATGAATCACCGTCAGAGAGGATGGCCGTCTCACCACCATCTTCAGATCCTTCAGAAAGTTCTTCTCCATGGATGCAGCCCACAAAGACATGCTTCATGCTGGGTTGAACTCGGCCGGTTCTTGCACACTGAGCCGTCTCGACGAGGTTGATGCAGTTGCCCGGCTTAGAGCCTGACTCACCAATCCGGCCGATGAAGACATGGATTCCGCCGAAGGGGACCCGGTACCCATACTCAATTGAGCCAGCGTCGGGGCCCCAACCTTCGTCGTTGATGTAGATCTTGCCACGATGACTCTTGGTCATCCGGCCCACTGCGTATCCCTTGAGCCCTTCGAAGTTGCCCTTCAAGAACTCAAATCCACCGTGCGCTAGCCCCACGGTGGGCGCCAACTGCTGTGGAATTGTCACGTCAGATGTCCTAGTGAAAGGACTTAGTCGTAGGGCCATCACAACTAGGAAGCTTGAAGGGGTTAATTAGGACAAGAGACACGAGAGGTTTATACTAGTTCGGCCCCTTATGATGAAGGTATGGCCTACGTCTAGTTGGGTTGGTATTTCTTGATGTTTCGATGACCAGGGAGCGAGATATGCTATGCCCGATTCTCGATGAGTTGTTTCTTACCCTAAGCCGCCAGCGGGTCGCCCCCTTATATACACGGGTCGGCGCCCTGCGGCTTACGGAGTCCTGGCAGGCTCATAAACAGTGTCCGGCTCGGTGACTAGTTAAATCTACCTTATGATAGAAGTCATGCCATTATGGCGGTTTACTACGATGGGCCTCAAGTCGCTGGTGGGATTTAGACCCTTTATTGAACCGCCATCTTCATACTTGGTCTTGGGCTTCTTTCTGATGGATCTTCTTTGCGTAACCCGGCCCCTCCTGGGCAGCTTACACAAATAGTTATATCCCCAACACACACCCCTCCGAAGACGAGGTAAGCCTCGGCAATGACGAATTTGGCGTGCCTGAAGATCCAGTGGAACAGGTTCGCTTCAAGAGACGGCTCATGGCCATGGCAAGGAGCCTGCAAAGGAAGCAAGAGCAACTTGAAGCTGACCAAGATTTGCTAGTGGATAGGTTGGCCAAGATCTTGGCCACCAAAAACTACGGACTCGACCGCCCTAACAGAGGGTATACGCGGCACAACTGGCTACCTCAACCTAAGCAGGAAAACCAAAGGCACACAACCCGACGTCCAGACACCACTACGGTCCAAGACAGTAAAAAGGATACACAAGGAGGCATCCTAAAGCCTCGGCGCAGCGGTCATAAACGTCAAGCCAAGGAAGCTGGTGCCAAGCCCAGCAACTCCTAGTCTGGTCAACAGACAAGGAGCAGCTCAAGCCTATCCGGCCCGAGCCACATACTTGATCAACCATGTGAAATTCACGGTACTCCTAGACGGACGACAAAGCATACCAATAGAGAATGCCGGATCCTCAAAACAAAGTGACCGGACGTGTGCCAGAAACAATGAAGGGAGGCGTCTAGTCAAGAGACCCCCCAGCGCACAACAGTACGGCCGATCGCCCCCTATCCTACGAACCACAAAAATTCAATTGTCATACCCCTAGACCTAGTAGTCCATGGGCTCCATGACACATAAAGCCCCTACGGGTATGAATCTACAAATAACACCTTCTACAAGACGTTAGGTGCAAAGGCCAAGTTCGTTGGCCCACCGCTCTAACGATTGTTCTCGGATAACCAAAAAATGCCATGCCATCAGCGCCTTCCCCTCATATGATAACCCACCGTATGCTAATGGGACGAACCACGTTGACTAGATTCGACGTGGTAAACCATTAGGCCAACACCGGTGATATACTCATGCTTACGTGCAAAGCCAAACCCCGCCCTTAGAGCGGAAATCATACAGCTGCCGGAGTAGCAAGTCGTGCATGCCGATCAAAATTTTGATATGACAGCCAACTATCGGGACACCAACTGAGGAGTCCGCGCTGCTTCACGTTATAGCAGCTGGGGTCGCCAGGGTCCGATCAGGAACCCTTAGACCAACCACAAGAGGACGTTCGGCTGCCTCCAAGCATTTGCCTTCACAAACTAACTTTAATGCAGAACAGGATTGGCGGCGTCGAATCGGCCTGGACACACAAGGATAGGACCATGCAGGTAAAAGGCAGTTCGGATTCACTTTCGATCCACTCACAGCCCCCTCCAGCCCGGCGATGACAGGTTCCGCCAAAAACCATCTCTTTTTCATAATCATATATCACACTCCTACGCATAGACATATCATCCTACTGCAATGCGTAGACTTAAATGACATGCACCGGCCATCATTTATCATCAATGCCTCTTTGCCACAAAACGGCAGCCACGCTTCGTGTTACGCCTAGTTATGCCAGGGGCTTCACAGTACGACAATAAAGTCCGACCACGTTCTCGGTCGCTCGGCACCCCGAACTTACACTAAAAAAAATACACTTCCGTGATGATACGTGTTTGTCACAGTAGGTCGCGTTTTTTGTCATGCATGTACATCCATGAAAAATTTATGACAGAATCAAGATAGTCATACCTGTGCTGTCGTAAAAGTGTTCCATGACATTACCAAAATTATCATCACGGAAGTGTCCACTTCCATGATGATAAATCGCGCGTCACAGAAGTGCTTTCGTCAAGGGTGACTGACAAGTGGCATCCACCATAACGGAACGCCGTTAAGCTATCGGGTCGGGTTTTGAATCCGATACCCCGTTAACAGCCCCGACCAATGGGGATTTTCCACGTGTAAAATCATCATTGGCTGGAGGAAACACGTGTCGGCTCATCGTTGGGACAGATGTCATCCACTCATTGGACGGAAGGCGCCTATGATACATCGACACGTGGCACGACCCAACAGAGGCCCATTCCTGTGAAAAGGCCGGCCCAATGAAAATTAGCAGGCCAACCCATATAAGGCCTACGTATGTCAGGTCCATTTAAGCCCACGACCCATACGAGATGTGCCAATTCGGCCCATCAACGGCCCGTTAAAGATTTGACACCATTGCAGCCCATCGTCAGTTTGAGCCCGTTAACAGCCCGCTATATATTTGGGCTCAATATCGGCCCGATGAGATTTCGGCCTGTTAACGACCCATTTAATGGATGGGTCAATTTTCAGGATGTACATCTTTCGGCCTTTTAGCGACCCATTTAAATATTGGGCTAATTTCCGGCCTGGTGTGTCTTTCAGCCCGCTGACGGCCCATAAATCTGATGGGCCATTTGTGGTCGGACCTGAGTTTCAGCCTTTTAGCGGCCCATTTAAGTGTTGGGCCAATTTCTGGCCCAGTGTCACTTTCAGCCTGTTGACGGCTCATAAATCAGTTGGGCCATTTGTAGTCGGACATGAGTTTTGGCCTTTTAGTGACCCATTTAAGTATTGGGCCAATTCCCGGCCCTATGTGCCTTTTGGCCTGTTAACGGACCATAAATGAGTTGGGCCATTTGCAGTCGGACCTTAGTTTTGGCCTTATAACGGCCCATGCCCTTCATGGTCCAATACGAACCCGGTTTCTCTTTCGGCCTGCTAAAGGCCCACAACACAGTTGGGCCATTTACAATACGACGTGACTTTCTGCCTCTTAGCGGCCCGTGGTCTTCATGGTCCAGTACAAGCCCGCTGTCTCTTTCGGCCTGCTAAAGGCCTACAGTATAGTTGGGCCATATGTAGCCCAAACTTAGTAACGACCTGTTAACGGCCCGTGAAATAAATTGGGGCCACCTGTTGCCCGCTTTAATGTCGGTCTATTAACGACCCAGGAGGTAAGAGGGCCGACCATTAACTTTCGGCCTAGTAACGACCCATTAACTTATTGGGCCCACTAAAGTTCATACATGTCTTTAGGCCAAATTAGATAATTTGAGCCCATTACGATGAGCAATTATGCACAGGACCAAAACCGATCAAGCAAAGGTACGGCATACAGGGAATAACGTTGCACATCCAGCATATATTACAGGAAATTACATCCACTGGGCAATCAAAGATTTATGCCAGTGCAAATAAATGAGCAGAACCTAACCATCTACAACGTCACAATCTGCAACCTCAGCACAGATGACGCCCATAAGCATTTGGGAAAGTTATTTCTGCTTTGCTACACTGTCTCTGAAAGAATTGATCAGTTGTTGTGTCGCACGACTCTGCACCTCTGATTCATCCACCATTTCCATCATTGCCTCTGCCATTAATTGGTTCACAAACATACATTTATTCCGTTGCATTCGAGACAAAGGATACTGAACAGATTCAGATGGCGATTTTGGCAGGCTTGTATTATTGATAGTGGAGAGTGTCTCGACCACTGCATCATAACATTAATCATGAGTTATTGCCATATTACCAGGCCTAGATTTACTGGAAAGAAACAATGGGGTTGCCTTGCTGTTTTCAGAGTTTGTCTTCTTATCTTCAACAACCTGCACAAAATTAACACACTAGCATTGCTATCATTGGCCAAGTCAGATAACAGGAAAGCAACATTGACACAACGAACGTTTGGGCAACTAGCCTACACCAAATTAACACAATATGGCACAGCTATCATCAGCCAGGTAAGGTAGCACGAAAGCAACATTGACACAATGAATGAATGGGCAACCAGAGAAGCACTTCAATTCTGTAATGTGCGTGATATGAGATAGTACATTCATGCAGCTCAGTATGCAAAACTACCAGGCAGTTCTCCTTACAAAAATCAACATTGGCGCCTTTAACATTTTGCTACAAATAATGTTAGATCAGATAAAGGTTAGATTCACGCCGATTAACAAAATACATGTTGATGTAAAAATATAGTGATATACAATAGGTACTTACATCAGCATTGGAGCACAGAGAATTCCCGCAAGATATTTTCCTCGAATATGATCCCAATGGAGGAAGTCTTCTATCGTTTAACCTTATTTTCTAAAAGAGAGATGGGTAAGAAACATGTAGAAAATATGATCAGAATGCTATAAAATTTCATGATGCGAGGATACACACACGCTTCTTAGAATTGAGTTGACATTCTTTTGCTGGACTGGAGCGGACTAGTTCTTTGGCCACTAGAATCTGCCTATTATCAGTGGGAGTTGGGTTTCTCGGTGCTGGAGCAGTATCTATGAAAAATGGAGTTGGTTTATTATCTCCTGGCGTTTGGATCTTTTGCAAAGACCTGGTTTGTAACCCTTCAGATTCTGACATAGTCGTCTTCCCCTTGCATGCCTTATATAGAAGAATGGCGATTCAGTTATAAAACATGCTACAACAGAGATGGAATAGGTACTGAAGAATAGAAAGGCATGAAATATTGACATGTATTCCCTCCATCCGGAAATAAATGGACGGGTCTAGGCGTATTTCAGTTCTAGATACATCTAGTTTTATCCATTTCTGCGACATTTAATCCGGACGGAGGGAGTATGATGTAGGGATACAACAGGACAACATAGTAAAAAAAAACACTGAAAAACCCACTGCAGAACCAAAGTATTCAAACCCACTGATATGAGATAGTACACTCATGCAGCTTAGGATGCAAAACTACCAGGCAGCTTTCCTTACAAAAATCAACATTGTGTCCCTTAATCATACATTTTGCTACAACTAAATTTAGATCAGATAAAGGTTGGATTCACGCCGATTAACAAAATACATGCTGATGTAAAAATATAGTGATATACAACAGGTACTTACATCTACATTGGAGCACAAAGAATTCCTGCAAAAATCTTTCCTCATAAACGATACCATTGCAGAAATTCTTCTATCTGTTAAGCTTATTTTCTAAAAGAGAGATGGGTAAGAAACATGTAGAAAATATGATCAGCATGCTATAAAATTTCATGATGCAAGGATACACACACGCTTCTTAGAATTGAATTGACATATTTTTGCTGGACTGGAGCAGACTAGTTCTTTGGCCACTGGAATCTGCTTATTATCAGTAGGAGTTGGGTTTCTCTGTGCTGGAGCAGTATCTATAAAAACTGGAGTTGGTTTATTATCTCCTGGTGTCTGGATCTTTTGCAAAGGCCTTGTTTGTAACCCTTCAGATTCTAACATAGTCGTCTTCCCCTTGCATGCCTTGTATAGAAGAATGGTGCTTTAATTATAAAACATGCGACAACAGAGAGATGGAATAGGTACTGAAGAATAGAAAGGCATGACATATTGACATGTATTCCCTCCATCCGGAAAAAAATGGATGGGTCTAGGCGTATTTCAGTTCTAGATACATCCTTTTTATCCATTTCGGCAACATGTAATCCGGACGAAGGGAGTATGGTGTAAGAGCAAGGGATACGACAGGACAACACAGCAAAAAAAACACTAGTTAAATGTAAAACTATATGCTATCGGAATACGTACAGAAGTAACTAAGGCAACATACATGTGTATGATTGGGAAAATAAGATGGCATTGCAACAGAGCACTAGAACATCACTTCAATGTAAAAATACATGGTATGGAAGACAGATGAAGTACATACTGATTAATAACAATGCATAAGATATTCAGAAGCATGATGTCCAAATTAAGCAGATGGCATTGCGATAGAGTAGAATGACTGTACTTGAATTTGAAAACATGTTATCATGAATGGAATAGGTACTAAAAAACAGGAAGGCATGACATATTTACATGCATGATCAGCATGCTAAGCACATGGCATTGCAACAAAATAGATACACTCCAGGACATTATATGCATGTTGTACCCATATCACAGGCCAAGTTAGAGCAAGGACCTTGTGGGGTGAAGAGGATTCATCATATTTCTGCAAGTCTTCTGAAGAACTGCCTTTACATGTTCCATCATATTGGGTATCATTGACATCATGTTTATTGGCCTTTACATTGCTCCGAGAGTTTCTTGTGGATATATCAGTGTGTGCAATTATATCTGACATGCATGGAAGACAACTAGTAGTTAGATTTATGTAAATGAGTGCCTGTAGGAGATGACATAAATAGTAGGACTGGGGTTAACTAGCAGCAACAGGTCTCATAAACTAAAGGGAGAACACAGATGAAAGCTACAGAATATGTATCATTTGTACTCAAGATTAATTAGATGGCACACAAAAGTATTAAAGAACAACATAGGTAATACTAGAAGTGGTATAATACTATAATCACCAGCCTGTGGGATAGCATTGGCTGATGGATGATAACTATGGAACAACGTTACCTAAAGAACAAGTATCTTAGCTGAACTATGGAACAGCGTGAACTCCTGAACAAGACCCGTAAGAGATCAGCATGAATATACAGTGAAATGTGATGATCTATTTTCCGTGCTTAGATGAATAACAAAGCCATAAATGTTGCACACAAGTAAGATGAGGGTACAACCTATCTGGCTGCCATCCATAGGAGTGAGCATCATGTGCTGACTTGTCGGTGGCCCTGCAGTTGTTGTGGCTGTCCATGTTGGGCACGTGCATTCGATGCAGGGAATTGTTGAGTGGGGACTGTAGCTCCCTTCTGGTGTATGCTTCCCTTGTTGGAGCAGCTGCGGTGAGTCAGAAGACGGTGTGTCTGAAGATGGAGAAACGCATAATGTTAAGAACGACATATCTCTTTGATCTGAAGAAATACGCTAAGAGATCAACAACAAGGTACGAGAGTGGTCACACGTCTATTGACTGAAGACTAAATTGGGGTCACACGATTTAATTTAATTTGGTACTATCCGATCTACGCTGGATGGCTTGATGGCCGTCTTGTGCCTCCCGGCTGACACTGTTTGGAATATTCCCCGAAGAGCCAGCGACTAACGGCAGAGCAGCCTGCCTCCGCCGTCTGTGGCCCCGACAAAAACCCCGCTCCCCGCCCCACCACACTGCCGTGGTTGCTGTCACACCCTAGCTAGTTCATGCATTAGAGTGTTGCATCATGTTTATTCTTTCATCAGAAACCTGAAATGGGGATGACAGAACCCCCAGTCCCCTCTGAAACCAATTAGGGTTTACTAAAAACTTTTTCAATGAACCTGAAATGCCCTTCTAAAATGCCCATCATTTTTGTCCTGGTTCAGAACCTCTGCCAAAAGTGGTGCACATTTTCCTAGGCCATCTTAGGGTCTTTGAATTAATTCATAAATATTTGAATTTGGGCATTTAAAATTATATAAAATATTTAAATGCTCAAATATCTCCAAACTAAAATGTTTCATGTTGGAAATAATCCAACTATGGACCAGGAGTAGTTTGGTGATTTTAGGAGTTGCCTAAGTATTTTTAATAAATCAACAAAGTTGCAGAAGTATTAAAAAATACAGAAAACAGAAGAAATGGAAAAACTTACCTGACGCCAGCGCCCGGCCCACCTGCCGGCCCAGCCCAGCGCCGCTCCAACGAGCTGCTTGCCAGCCAGGCAGGCAGGCAGGTGCCCGACGGCGACCGCAGCGCGCGCCACGCACCTGCTCGCCGCCTCGCCGCTCCCCTCGCCCGGTGATGTCGTGGATCGGCCTCCCTCTCTCCCCCGAACCCCCCAGACACCCCCTCTCCTCTCCAGCTCCTCCCCCTCGTGCTCCCCCGCCATGACCGACGCCACCACCGCCGTGCCTACGTCGTAGCCGTGCTCCCCGCCGCCCGTGCGTCCTCTCATCGTGTCCAGGAGCTCCGCCGCTGTCCACTTTATCGAGCAAGCCGAGCCCCGAGCGCTCGCAACGCCCGAGTCCACCGCAACGACCTCGCCCGAACAGCCATCGCCGGAGATCCCCTTCAACGCCGTCGTCGCTCCGGTCCGTCCCCGGCCGCACCAAGGGCTTCGTCGCACTCACTGTGAGCTTATCCATCTTCCCCTCCCTTCCGTTCTTGCTCCCGAGCCGTGTAGCGACCTCCCGGAGCTCAACCGCACCCACCACCGTGGAGCTCGTCGCCGACGTGCTCCCGGTCACCCTCCGGCCACTCCACGGTGTCCATCATGCTCACCGCGTCACGTAGCACCTAGCTAGCTACTCCCCGCGCCTCACCGACCCCTCTAGCGCCAAGTTCGTCTTCCGGCGAACCCCGGTGGCCGCCAAAGTCGTCGCCGGCGCCAACTCTGGCCACCCCGACCCCAACGGACTCCACCAAGAGCTGCGGCTCGTCCTCAGCTCCACTCCGGTGGTCTCCGCGACCCATTTGGTGGCCGAAACGGCAAAAACCACTTCCGCCACCGCGTCGGGCTCGCCGGCGGCTAAACGCCGGTGCAGCCGACCCGGGTTTGACCACGGGTGGGCCCTGGTTGACTCCCCTGAGTCTACGACAGGTGGGGCCCAGCCCTGTTAATTAAACAGGTTTAGTTTTAATTAAACTTTAATTAATCTAATCACACTGACATGCGGGACCCACTATCAGGTTTGACCCGGACGTGTCCCGTTGACCTGCTGACGTCACACTGACGTCAGGCTGACGCAATAATTGATTTTTTGGAATTAATCTAATATAGGAAATTCCAGAATATAGTTTAAACTTCAAAAATTCATAACTTTTATTCTGTAATTCCAAATCAGACAAATTATATATGAAAAATGATCAAAAAAATCCAATCTATCCATCTGTACTATTTTCATGCATGATTAAACAAGTTAACCTGATGTTTAATGCAGAACAAGGAAAAACACTTTAAAGGGCCATGTTTGAGTTTGAAATTTGAATCTTTGATTCAAATTGGTTCAAACCCTTCTGGTCTTAGTTGCATTAGCCCAATACACTCATATTGCCATGTTTCATGCATGCATCATATTGTTGCACATTGTTTGGTGATGGTTGTGTATCGGTGTTCTTGCGGCAGGTTCTGCCTCCGAGGAGTACCGTTATTACCCTAACGAAGAACCGTATCAGTGCATCGAACCATCAGGCAAGCAACCAACCATTTGATCATATCGATACAATCCCATGATCTCGCTCCTGCTCTATTTTACTGCATTAAGACAACGCGTTTCAAACTATTGTGTGCTACGGTAGTTGAACCCTTTTCCTCTGCATGACCTGTCATTGCCACAGTAACTAGATGAAACCCACTAGCATGTGTAGGAGTTGATTGAGCCATATGTATGTGTTGTTCCTACCTTGTTATGCCTGCTATGCTTAGAGTCGTGTCAGGTCTGGTTCATCTGGGTGATGGGCTAGAGTGAAATGATTATGTCGGTAATGAGAGTGGTGTGGTGAACACGATTTGGTAAAGGTATCGATGAGAGGCCATGTAGGAGTACATGGTGGGTTGTTTCATTGAAGCCGACCTTAAGCACTGAGATCTGTATGTGTGATTTAAGATACAGCTACTACCATGCATTGGGCCCTGAAATATGACCCCGCTTGACTTCTTATTCACCCTAGCTCTCTGTCCAGGAGTTGCAAGTAGTTTCTGGTGTTTGTAGCCTACTGGAGGCCGTGGACAGCGCTGACCGTAGGGGTGGGCTGTGATGCGGTAGGTACGTGGCCGGGTGTACCGAATACCCGTTAGGTATCTCGGGAACCCTGTTCACATCGTTCGGGGCCGTATGGGAAACCTCGGCCGGACTCCCTGCGGATGGAACCTGGATAGGCGATAAACCTGGACTAGAGGCTTAGGTGTTTAGGTAGGTCGTGGTCTACACCCACGTCGGCTTTCGCTTGAAGTCTGCCGAGCACATATCGTGTGCAGACGCTAAGTGGTGGAAACATGTATGAAGAAGTACACCCCTGCAGTGTTATCATGATCTATTCGAATAGCCGCGTCCGCGGTAAAGGACTACTTGGTTGCCTATACAGTTCATAGACAAGTAAACGGAAACTACTAAAAGCCTCAAGATAAGTGTGAGTGCCGAGGATGGCTCTTCCGTAGGAAGACGGAGGTGGATCCTCGGTAGTGTATTGAAGTGGTGAGTAGTGGACTCGTGTACGCAAAACCATTTCAAGTTGGAGTCTCGTAGGATAGCCTAGCCAAGAGTCAAAGCTGGCTTGCTGCAATAACTCCACCAACCCTTCTTGACAATGTGCATGTATGTAGGATCTGATGTAAGTCTTGCTGAGTAACCTTGTACTCATGTTGCTATAATTTACATTTTTACAGAAGACGCTGCAACCCCTTCTGATGGGTTCTTCGTAGACGTTGACATCAATGAGTAGGCTAAGGCCCAGGTGGTGATCCTGAGCTTGTGAAGGACCACATAGTTTAGCTAGGCTTTCCAAGCCTCTTTTATTTTACTAGTTGTCTGTACTCAGACAAGTTACTTCCGCTGCTGGTTTCGTGTGACCCGTACCTGTGTGTATGATTATGTATGGCTCCCTGAGCCTTAAATAAAGTACTTGTGTCGTAGAGTCATGTTGTGATGCCATGTTGTATTTGCACATATCGAGCATACTGTGTGTATGTTATTGAAATGCTTGGTATGTGTGGGATCTGACTATCTAGTTGTTTATCTTTAGTAGCCTCTCTTACCGGGAAATGTCTCCTAGTGTTACCACTGAGCCATGGTAGCTTGCTACTGCTCTGGAACACTTAGGCTGGCCGGCATGTGTCCTTCTTCGTTCCGGTGTCTGTCCCTTCGGGAAAATGTCACGCATTGAGTACCGGAGTCCTGTTAGCCCGCTACAGCCTGGTTTACCGGAGTCCTGCTAGCCCAGTGCTACAGCCCAGACCCACTTGCTGATGACTGACACGTTCGAAGCTGGGTCATGGATGCCTGTCCCTGTAAGTCTGTGCCACTTTCGGTTTACGACTAGTCATGTCAGCCCGGGCTCCTTATCATATGGATGCTAGCGACACTATCATATACGTGAGCCAAAAGGCGCAAACGGTCCCGGGCAAAGGTAAGGCGACACCCGTGGGATACCGTGCGTGAGGCCGCAAAGTGATATGAGGTGTTACAGGCTAGATCGATGTGACATCGAGTCGGGGTCCTGACAGCATTGGTATCAGAGCCGGACTGCCTGTAGGTTCTCCAAGCCAAACTGGTCGATGTTGAGTCTAGAAATTCTTTAGTTATATGTAGGGGAATTGTTTGTGGGTTGGAACGTAAGGCTCTTTTTACTTCTTTATCTTATGACATTCTGATCTGAGTCAGTCTATTCTTCCACCGGGGGTTAAGGAATTAGGATCTATTCTCTCTATCAGGATCACGTGTTACTAATCAGTAGTACCTTATAGGTTTGATGGATACACGCCTAGATCAGTTCTACTACCACATTATGTTGCCAAGATGGACTCAGAACCTTGATATGATGTTGTTGAGTGTGTATGAAATCCTTTGTCAAATGTCTCAAAATCCTTCTTGAGCATTTACAGCTGTTATGCTGCCGAAATTTTGCTAGAAATTCTAATGCCTTTGCATTATGGTTGTGCTTTCAGATGGCCACTCGCGACCTCAATCAAGTGGTTCGCCTGACTCGATGCCTAGATGTACCCGGCCATACCGCCATGTTGGTCAGGGTAATGACTGAGGCTGGATACCGTTGGTATCCTGAGTACACGGTCGAAGAGCAATTTCGAGACTTTAATCAAAGCCAGTATCTCTGCACTGTCAGGATATTTCCATCCTATCCTGGATCCACCGAGCCCCTTCACTGCTCCTATGGACTCGGGGTTACTATTGAGATGGCTGTGCACGACGCCGCCTACTCTATGATGACCATCATGCGAGTCAGGTCTGGCCTATTTCGGGACTCTGATTTCCGGTATATGCCAGGATCACTTCCGGGAGCACAAGGGTATCTCCAGGCTATCTATGCTGACCCCACTCAGGAGGATTCACGGACTCGCACCACTGCTGAGATGCTCGAGGATAAGGACCGTGAAAATCGGGCCTTGAGGCTAGAGCTTTTCAATACCCGTGCTGACCATTGGGCCACATTGACTCGGTTTGCACCGGCGGTGCAAGCTGGATATTCGGATATGCGCGATCTCTATCCTGTGAGATCTGCTTTGCCAGTCGTGATGGGTTGGCGTGATGTAGGAGGCATCACCCCACCTTGCGGTCCCTGCAGGCCACCGTCTGTTGGTCCAAGACCTCATCCTAGCCCCTATGGTCCACAAGCTCCGCGAGATCGTCTGTTTCCGGATGATCATGTTGAGCTACCAGGCTATGGAGGTAACTTCTACGAGGACTACTACGGATCGGTCTGAGTTAGTGGTAGTATCACTAGTTCGTGCTAGCTGTGTCATCTATCGTCCTGCGTGACTTGTGGGATATGACCTAGTTTGTACCGCCTTCCAGAGGTGTAGAAAAATAATGTATAGGAGCTTGGGATGCCTCCGATGAGATGTAATCCCCTTTTCACCGTAATAGTACCTTGTTTGGTCTTGTACTAAACCCTGTATGGTGTGTATGACGATGGAATAAAGAAGCAGTTTCTGTATCTACCATGTCATACGGATGATCATCTTGCATTCCGAGTTATTCCTTACATTCTGTATCCTATGTCGGAATTTTATCATTCTGACTAAATCTTTGTCTTGTTTACCTAGGATGGTCAACACGCGCACTAACCCTGCTCCTCAAGAGCAGGCCGAAGGCAGTGAAGTCAGGAATGCAAATCCGCCTCCTCCTCCTTCCCTAGCCGAGGTTATGATGGAAGCCGAAAGAAACAAGCGGGAGACCAACCGTTTGTTGGAGTGTATTGAACAGAACACAACACACCATCAGAGGACTAACGTGGTGTCACTCAGTGATTTCATCAAATTACATCCACCCACGTTCCACCACTCCGTCGAGCCTCTCGACGCTGATGACTGGCTTCGCAGTATCTCTCACAAGCTGCGTTCCGTGCTAGTAGCTGAGGCTGACAAGGTCACCTTTGCTGCATATCATCTTGAAGGCCCCGCCAGTCTATGGTGGGAGAATTATGGAGCTATGCGCCCAGCGGGCCATGTCACTACTTGGGCTGAATTCAGCGAGGCTTTCCGTGAACATCACATTCCGGAGGGTCTCATGGACCGTAAACATGAGGAATTTTGCAGTTTCACTCAGGGCCGACTCTCTGTGGATGCTTACAGCAGGGAGTTCGGTAACCTCGCACGATATGCAACTGAGGAAGTTTCTACTGATGCCAAGAAGCAAGCAAGGTTCCGTAAGGGACTTAGTCCTGAGCTTCGCCGCGACCTCCGTCTGCATGAGTGCACATCTTTTCAGAAGCTTGTTAACAAGGCCATCAGTGCTGAGACTGGTCAGACTGATTATGACGCAACACGCAAGCATGGACGTGATGTGGGTTCCTCATCCGGTGCTGGTCCTCAGAAGCGCCGCGTGTGGGTGCCCAACACTGCCCTGCCACCCAGGTTCACACCGAGGCCATCCTTCCAGGCGCCTCGCCCCGTTCAACAGTCTGCACCAGCCAAGCCCTATGGGGGTCCAACCAACAGTGCTCCTCCACGCACCAGTTCCGTGACTTGTTTCAAGTGTGGGGAATCTGGCCACTATATGCGTGAGTGTCCCCAGACCAACCCCAACCAATCTGCTAAAGCTGTTGGCCGTGGCAAGCCGACGGGGAAAGTGTTCCACGCCAGGCCGGCCACCGCTACACGTGGCCATGTCAACTGTATCTCTGCCGAAGAAGCTGAAGAGGATCCCAACGTCGTTCTCGGTACGCTCCTTGTTAATTGCCACCCAACATCTGTTCTTTTCGATACAGGAGCCTCTCATTCATTTATATCCGAGAACTATGCTCGTCTGCATAACACCACATTCTGTGACATGCCATCCACTATGGAAATTTCTACTCCCGGTTCTAGATGGCAGACCTCCAGGGTAAGTTATGGAAATGAAATCCAAGTCGATAGACTTGTTTTCCTTGCATATTTGATAGCTCTCAAATTTTCAGATATTAATATCATTTTGGGTATGGACTGGATGTCAGCTCATCATGCCAAAATTGATTGCTTCTCTAGGACTGTTCAACTCACTCATCCTTCGGGGAAGATAGTCAATGTCTTGACCCGAATAGCCAAGCGACAGTTATATTCTCTTAACGCCAACCCTTTGCCAGACCTTGAGGACGTTCCGGTAGTTCGTGATTTCCTGGATGTCTTCCCAGAAGAATTGCCAGGTGTTCCACCTGACAGGGATGTGGAGTTCGTAATAGACCTCATTCCAGGAACCGTCCCGATTGCTAGAAGACCCTATAAGATGGCACCACTAGAACTAGCCGAGCTAAAGAAACAACTCGATGAGTCCTTGAAAAAGGGTTTCATCCGACCTAGTTCATCTCCGTGGGCTTGCCCCATCCTCTTCGTCAAGAAAAAGGATGGTACGGACCGGATGGTTGTAGATTATCGACCTGTTAATTTGGTCACAATCAAGAACAAATATCCGCTCCCCAGGATCAACGACCTGTATGATCAGCTCGCTGGATCCTCAGTCTTCTCCAAAATGGATTTGAGGTTGGGCTACCATCAAATCAAAATCAGAAACGGGGACATCCCTAAAATGGCCTTTGTTACTCGTTATGGCCAATATGAGTACACCGTCATGTCCTTCGGTTTAACCAACACTCCAGCCACCTTTTCTCGGTTAATGAACTCAATCTTCATGGAGTATTTGGATAAATTCGTCGTGGTTTACCTCGATGATATACTCATCTACTCCAAGAGCGAGGAAGAACATGCCGAACATCTAAGGCTAGTGTTGAAGAGACTTCGAGAGCATCGCCTTTATGCCAAATTCTCTAAATGTGAATTTTGGTTGTCAGAAGTGACCTATCTGGGTCACGTAATATCTGGTAAAGGTATTGCTGTTAACCCTGAGCGAGTTCAAGCCGTCCTTAATTGGACTCCACCTGAATCGGTCAAGCAAGTTCGGAGTTTTCTAGGCTTAGCGAGCTATTGCCGTCGCTTTGTCGAAAACTTCTCCAAAGTTGCTAAACCTCTAACCGAACTCCTCAAGAAAGATAAGAAGTTCGAATGGACTCCACAATGTGAGCACAGCTTTCAGGAACTGAAAAGACGCCTGACTTCTGCTCCCGTGCTGGTACCGCCAGACTTCTCTAAGGACTTTGTTATCTACTGCGACGCCTCGCGACAAGGACTAGGTTGCATTCTCATGCAAGATCGACACGTAATTGCTTACGCCTCACAGCAATTGCACCCACATGAGGAGAATTATCCTACTCATGATCTAGAGCTTGCAGCCATAGTCTATGCACTTAAAACCTGGCGACATTACCTTCTTGGTAATCGTTGCGAAATATTCACTGATCACTAAAGTCTCAAGTACATCTTCACCCAACCGGATTTGAACCTCAGGCAAAGACGTTGGGTCGAGTGGATCACAGATTTCGACTTAGGAATAACCTACACCCCAGGGAAAGCCAATGTCATGGCTGATGCGCTAAGTCGTAAATCTTATTGTAACAACCTGATGTTACAACAAAGTCAACCGCTTCTCCATGAGGAATTTCGGAAGCTTAACCTTCACATTGTTCCTCAAGGATTTCTTTCCACCTTGGTGGCGAAACCTACTCTTACGGATCAAATTATCGCTGCCCAAAAGCGAGATAAGGGAATATCTAAAATCAAGGAGAACATTGCTAGCAGAGGTGCTAGTTGTTTCTCCACAAATGATCATGGTGTTGTGTACTTTGAGAACCGTTTAGTGGTTCCCAAGAACCAGCATCTACGGCAGTTGATCCTTAAGGAGGCTCATGAATCTCCTCTCACCATTCATCCTAGTAGTACCAAGATGTATCAGGACCTACGCCAGAGGTTCTGGTGGACTAGGATGAAGAGAGAAATTGCTCAGTATATTGCTAATTGCGACATCTGTCGTCGCGTAAAAGCAGAGCATCAACGGCCTGCTGGCACCCTTCAACCCCTAGCTATTCCTGAATGGAAATGGGATAAAATTGGTATGGATTTCATTACCGGTTTTCCCAGGACCAAGAGAGGGAATAATGTTATCTTCGTCGTTGTCGATCGTCTTTCCAAAGTGGCCCATTTCTTACCTGTCTGTGAGAGTATAACCGCTAGTCAGCTGGCAGACTTATACATCTCCCGAATAGTGTCTCTCCATGGTGTTCCTTTGGAAATCAACTCAGATCGAGGAAGTCTTTTCACCTCTCGATTTTGGGAAAGCTTCCAAAATGCTATGGGAACCCGCCTTTCCTTTAGCACCGCTTTTCACCCTCAATCGAGTGGTCAGGTAGAACGCGTCAACCAGATCCTAGAAGACATGCTTCGAGCCTCTGTTATCTCATTCGGAATGGAATGGGAGAAATGCCTTCCATTTGCCGAATTTGCTTACAACAACAGCTATCAATCTAGCTTGGGTAAAGCCCCTTTTGAAGTTCTCTATGGACGACGGTGTCGAACACCCCTTAACTGGTCAGAAACCGGGGAAAGACAATTCTTTGGCCCGGATATGATTCAGGAAGCAGAAGATCAAGTTCGCATCGTTCGTGAAAAGTTGAAAACAGCCCAATCTCGTCAGAAGAGTCAATATGACCGAAAACATAAGGCTATGACTTCCGAGGTTGATGAGAAAGCTTACCTTCGGGTTACTCCTCTGAAGGGAACCCATCGTTTCGGTATCAAAGGCAAATTGGCTCCTCGTTACATTGGACCTTTTCGCATTCTCGCTAAACGAGGAGAAGTTGCCTACCAGTTGGAACTACCTCCGCATCTCTCCAGAGTCCACGATGTCTTCCACGTTTCTCAACTCAGGCGTTGCTTCTCGGATCCTATCCGTGGAGTGGACCACACAACGCTTGATCTCCAAGATAATCTCACGTATCGAGAGTACCCCATTCGTATCCTCGACCAGGCCGAGCGTACCACTCGACGTCATAATATCAAGTTTCTCAAAGTTCAATGGTCGCACCATTCTGAGGATGAAGCAACTTGGGAAAGGGAGGATCGTCTTCGACTCGAGTATCCCGCCTTCTTCCCAGAGGAACCCAAATCTCGGGACGAGATTCTTTTGAGTGGGGGTGAGTTGTCACACCCTAGCTAGTTCATGCATTAGAGTGTTGCATCATGTTTATTCTTTCATCAGAAACCTGAAATGGGGATGACAGAACCCCCAGTCCCCTCTGAAACCAATTAGGGTTTACTAAAAACTTTTTCAATGAACCTGAAATGCCCTTCTAAAATGCCCATCATTTTTGTCCTGGTTCAGAACCTCTGCCAAAAGTGATGCACATTTTCCTAGGCCATCTTAGGGTCTTTGAATTAATTCATAAATATTTGAATTTGGGCATTTAAAATTATATAAAATATTTAAATGCTCAAATATCTCCAAACTAAAATGTTTCATGTTGGAAATAATCCAACTATGGACCAGGAGTAGTTTGGTGATTTTAGGAGTTGCCTAAGTATTTTTAATAAATCAACAAAGTTGCAGAAGTATTAAAAAATACAGAAAACAGAAGAAATGGAAAAACTTACCTGACGCCAGCGCCCGGCCCACCTGCCGGCCCAGCCCAGCGCCGCTCCAGCGAGCTGCTTGCCGGCCAGGCAGGCAGGCAGGTGCCCGACGGCGACCGCAGCGCGCGCCACGCACCTGCTCGCCGCCTCGCCGCTCCCCTCGCCCGGTGATGTCGTGGATCGGCCTCCCTCTCTCCCTCGAACCCCCCAGACACCCCCTGTCCTCTCCAGCTCCTCCCCCTCGTGCTCCCCCGCCATGACCGATGCCACCACCGCCGTGCCTACGTCGTAGCCGTGCTCCCCGCCGCCCGTGCGTCCTCTCATCGTGTCCAGGAGCTCCGCCGCTGTCCACTTCATCGAGCAAGCCGAGCCCCGAGCGCTCGCAACGCCCGAGTCCACCGCAATGACCTTGCCCGAACCGCCGTCGCCGGAGATCCCCTTCAACGCCGTCGTCGCTCCGGTCCGTCCCCGGCCGCACCAAGGGCTTCGTCGCACTCACTGTGAGCTTAGCCATCTTCCCCTCCCTTCCGTTCTTGCTCCCGAGCCGTGTAGCGACCTCCCGGAGCTCAACCGCACCCACCACCATGGAGCTCGTCGCCGACGTGCTCCCGGTCACCCTCCGGCCACTCCACGGTGTCCATCATGCTCACCGCGTCACGTAGCACCTAGCTAGCTACTCCCCGCGCCTCACCGACCCCTCTAGCGCCAAGTTCGTCTTCCGCCGAACCCCGGTGGCCGCCAAAGTCGTCGCCGGCGCCAACTCTGGCCACCCCGACCCCAACGGACTCCACCAAGAGCTGCGGCTCGTCCTCAGCTCCACTCCGGTGGTCTCCGCGACCCATTTGGTGGCCGAAACGGCAAAAACCACTTCCGCCGCCGCGTCGGGCTCGCCGGCGGCTAAACGCCGGTGCAGCCGACCCGGGTTTGACCACGGGTGGGCCCTGGTTGACTCCCCTGAGTCTATGACAGGTGGGGCCCAGCCCTGTTAATTAAACAGGTTTAGTTTTAATTAAACTTTAATTAATCTAATCACATTGACATGCGGGACCCACTGTCAGGTTTGACCCGGACGTGTCCCGTTGACCTGCTGACGTCACACTGACGTCAGGCTGACGCAATAATTGATTTTTTGGAATTAATCTAATATAGGAAATTCCAGAATATAGTTTAAACTTCAAAAATTCATAACTTTTATTCTGTAATTCCAAATCAGACAAATTATATATGAAAAATGATCAGAAAAATCCAATCTATCCATCTGTACTATTTTCATGCATGATTAAACAAGTTAACCTGATGTTTAATGCAGAACAAGGAAAAACACTTTAAAGGGCCATGTTTGAGTTTGAAATTTGAATCTTTGATTCAAATTGGTTCAAACCCTTCTGGTCTTAGTTGCATTAGCCCAATACACTCATATTGCCATGTTTCATGCATGCATCATATTGTTGCACATTGTTTGGTGATGGTTGTGTATCGGTGTTCTTGCGACAGGTTCTGCCTCCGAGGAGTACCGTGATTACCCTAACGAAGAACCGTATCAGTGCATCGAACCATCAGGCAAGCAACCAACCATTTGATCATATCGATACAATCCCATGATCTCGCTCCTGCTCTATTTTACTGCATTAAGACAACGCGTTTCAAACTGTTGTGTGCTACGGTAGTTGAACCCTTTTCCTCTGCATGACCTGTCATTGCCACAGTAACTAGATGAAACCCACTAGCATGTGTAGGAGTTGATTGAGCCATATGTATGTGTTGTTCCTACCTTGCTATGCCTGCTATGCTTAGAGTCGTGTCAGGTCTGGTTCATCTGGGTGATGGGCTAGAGTGAAATGATTATGTCGGTAATGAGAGTGGTGTGGTGAACACGATTTGGTAAAGGTATCGATGAGAGGCCATGTAGGAGTACATGGTGGGTTGTTTCATTGAAGCCGACCTTAAGCACTGAGATCTGTATGTGTGATTTAAGATACAGCTACTACCATGCATTGGGCCCTGAAATATGACCCCGCTCGACTTCTTATTCACCCTAGCTCTCTGTCCAGGAGTTGCAAGTAGTTTCTGGTGTTTGTAGCCTACTGGAGGCCATGGACAGCGCTGACCGTAGGGGTGGGCTGTGATGCGGTAGGTACGTGGCCGGGTGTACCGAATACCCGTTAGGTATCTCGGGAACCCTGTTCACATCGTTCGGGGCCGTATGGGAAACCTCGGCCGGACTCCCTGCGGATGGAACCTGGATAGGCGATAAACCTGGACTAGAGGCTTAGGTGTTTAGGTAGGTCGTGGTCTACACCCACGTCGGCTTTCGCTTGAAGTCTGCCGAGCACATATCGTGTGCAGACGCTAAGTGGTGGAAACATGTATGAAGAAGTACACCCCTGCAGGGTTATCATGATCTATTCGAATAGCCGCGTCCGTGGTAAAGGACTACTTGGTTGCCTATACAGTTCATAGACAAGTAAACGGAAACTACTAAAAGCCTCAAGATAAGTGTGAGTGCCGAGGATGGCTCTTCCGTAGGAAGACGGAGGTGGATCCTCGGTAGTGTATTGAAGTGGTGAGTAGTGGACTCGTGTACGCAAAACCATTTCAAGTTGGAGTCTCATAGGATAGCCTAGCCAAGAGTCAAAGCTGGCTTACTGCAATAACTCCACCAACCCTTCTTGACAATGTGCATGTATGTAGGATCTGATGTAAGTCTTGCTGAGTACCCTTGTACTCATGTTGCTATAATTTACATTTTTACAGAAGACGCTGCAACCCCTTCTGATGGGTTCTTCGTAGACGTTGACATCAATGAGTAGGCTAAGGCCCAGGTGGTGATCCTGAGCTTGTGAAGGACCACGTAGTTTAGCTAGGCTTTCCAAGCCTCTTTTATTTTACTAGTTGTCTGTACTCAGACAAGTTACTTCCGCTGCTGGTTTGTATGACTGTATGACTTGAATGCTGGGTCGTGTGACCCGTACCTGTGTGTATGATTATGTATGGCTCCCTGAGCCTTAAATAAAGTACTTGTGTCGTAGAGTCATGTTGTGATGCCATGTTGTATTTGCACATATCGAGCATACTGTGTGCATGTTATTGAAATGCTTGGTATGTGTGGGATCTGACTATCTAGTTGTTTATCTTTAGTAGCCTCTCTTACCGGGAAATGTCTCCTAGTGTTACCACTGAGCCATGGTAGCTTGCTACTGCTCTGGAACACTTAGGCTGGCTGGCATGTGTCCTTCTTCGTTCCGGTGTCTGTCCCTTCAGGGAAATGTCACGCATTGAGTACCGGAGTCCTGTTAGCCCGCTACAGCCCGGTTTACCAGAGTCCTGCTAGCCCAGTGCTACAGCCCGGACCCACTTGCTGATGACCGACACGTTCGAAGCTGGGTCATGGATGCCTGTCCCTGTAAGTCTGTGCCACTTTGGGTTTACGACTAGTCATGTCAGCCCGGGCTCCTTATCATATGGATGCTAGCGACACTATCATATACGTGAGCCAAAAGGCGCAAACGGTCCCGGGCAAAGATAAGGCGACACCCGTGGGATACCGTGCGTGAGGCCGCAAAGTGATATGAGGTGTTACAGGCTAGATCGATGTGACATCGAGTCGGGGTCCTGACAGTTGCGCCGCCCCCGGGCCAATCCACAAAGACTCCCCGTCATCCAGATCCGGCGGCGACAGTACCTTCAACCCATGCAACTCTAAAAGATAGCCATCTAAGCGCTGCTTCCGCGGCGAACTTGCGGCCCCGCACCCTTACGTTATACACCAGCCAACCGACAGCCTAGGAGCTCCGCCGCCTCGAGGGGTGCTGCTTCCCATTGGGAATCGATTGGCCCAGAATAAAAATTCAGACAACTGACGCCTATAAAGTGATTTGAGATGAGGGTGCGACCTATCTGGTGGCATGGTGAAGTAGGCAAGTCTAGCTGCAGAGCCGGTGAGGCCGGCGCGGTTGCGGTGGCGACCGGCGGCAGGGAAAGAGCGATGTCGTGACGGTCAACCACTACGCGGAAGCAGCGCCAGGTCTCTGGACAGATCCGAAGTTGGAGCCGCTCTGGCGCCGTGAACAATGGCGGGGGTGAGTCGGCTCCGGTACGGTTCACGCGGCCGTCGTCGAGGCAGTACCAGCAGCCCGGAGTAAGAGACACACGACCCAGTGCACGACGACAATTGGAGAGCGTCTCTGGCATTAGGGAGGAGGGCGGCTGTGAAATTGGTGCGGTGGGGGCGCCATGGAGGTGGGGCTGAGGTTTCGCGGCTCGGGAGAAGGGAGCTTCCCGGGGAGAAGGTGATTTGGCGCCCATGAGGTATGAATGGGGG